>NC_054535.1:97507440-97828273 GCF_017654505.1 Polyodon spathula
CACACACAGTGCCTATAGAAAGTCTACATGCCCTTGAACTTTTTTCACATTTTGTTGTGTCAGTGCCTCAGAGTTTCATGCATTTAAATGAGGATTTTTTTCCACATATCTACACTCTATACTCCACACTGTTAAGGGGAAAAAAGTTTTTATATTCAAAATACAAAACTGAAAGATCATAATTGGATAAGTCTCCACCCTCCTGTGTTAATACTTGGTGGAAGCACCTTTGGCAGCAATTACAGCTGTGAGTCTGTTGGGATAGATCTCTACCAACTTTGGACACCTAGATTTGGCAATATTTGACCATTTCCCTTTACAAAACTGTTCAAGCTCTGTCAACTTTCTTGGGCAGCGTTGATGGACAGAAATCTTCAAGTCATGCCACAAATTTTCGATTGGATTTAGGTCGGGGCTCTGACTGGGCCACACAAGGACATTTACCTTTTATTCCTTAGCCACTCCAATGTAGCTTTGGATGTGTGAGTTGGGTCGTTGTCATGCTGAAAGGTGAACTACCGTCCCAATTTCAGCTTTCTTGCAGAGGGCAGCAGGTTTTCCTCAAGGACTTCTCTTTTCTTTGCTCTTTTCATTTTCCCTTCTATCCTGAGAAGTGCCCCAGTCCCTGCTGAGGAGAAACATCCTCATGCTACCACCATGCTTCACAGTAGGGATGGTGTTTTTTGGGTGATGCGCTGTGTTGGGTTTGTGCCACATAATGCTTTGTATTTAGGCCAAAAAGTTCCATTTTAGTTTCGTCAGACCACAAAAACATTTTGCAATATGGCTACAGAATCTCCTGAGTGTTTTTTCAAATGGGATTCAAGGTGTGCTTTCTTGAGTAATGGCTTCCTTCTTACCACCTTACCGTACAGACCAGATTTGTGGAGTGCTTGGGATATTGTTGTGACATGCACACTTTGACCAGTCTTGGCCATAAAAGCCTGTAGCTCTTGCAGAGTTGCCATTGGCCTCTTGGTAGCCTCTCTAATCAGTCTCCTTCTTGCTTGGTCATCCAGTTTGGAGGGACAGCCTGATCTAGGCAGGGTCTTGGTGGTGCCATCCACCTTCTATTTCTTAATAATCATCTTGACCATGCTCCAAGGGAGGCGCGGCCCGGCTCCCTCTGGTGGCGAGGGCGGCGACGGCGGCGTCCCGGCTCCTCTCCTGGTGCCCTCCCCCTCGGGCTCTGAGGGCGGCGGCTCCTCCCTCTCGGGCTCTATTGGGAGCGGTGGCTCCTCCTCCTCCCTCTCGGCTCTGAGAGCGGCGGCTCCTCCCTGGTCGGGCTCTGACTATTCATCCCCTGTCTTGCCAAGGTCAGCTTTCGGGAGTTGCATAGCCAGTTTCTCACCCCTCCCTCCTGGTAGCGACGGCGGCTCCTCACCCCCCTCTGGCTCTGGGAGTGCCTCTCTGGCTCTGGGAGCGACGGCAGATCCTCCCTCTCTGGCTCTCCTCCCTCTCTGGCTCTGGGAGCGACGGCGATCCTCCTCACTCTCTGGCTAGGCAGATCCTCACTCCTCTCTCTCTGGGAGTGACGGAGGCTCCTCATCCCTCTTGGCTCTGGGAGCGACGGCAGATCCTCCTCCCTCTCTGGCCATACTCCAATGCTGGCTCTTATTTCTTAATCTGGGAGCAACGGCAGATCCTCCCCCCTCCTCTGGGACCGACGGCAGCTCCTCCTCCTCTCTGGCTCTGGGAGCGACGGAAGATCCTCACCCTCTCTGGCTCTGAAGCGACAGCTTTGACAGCAGATATTCCTCCCTTTCTCTCTATTTTTTTAGCGACCCATGGCCCTGGGAGCGATCTGCAGATCCCCCTCTCTGGCTCTCGGGCTCTCGGGCTTTGGGAGCGACCTTTCACAGCTCCTCCCCCCTCTCTGGCTCTGGGAGCGACGGCGACTCCTCGCCCCTCTCTGGCTCTGGGGACGACGGCAGCTCCTCGCCCCTCTCTGGCCTCTGGGAGCGACGGAAGCTCCTCCTCCCTCTCTGGGCTTGGCCTTAGGCGTCTCACCCCTCTCTGGTTCTCGGGAAGGCGTCTCACCCCTCTCTGGCTCCCGGGAAGGCGGCTCACCTCTCTTTATTGGAGTGACCGGTGGATCTCCCATGTCTACCGCCAGGTAATTAACCAACTTTGTCTTTGAAGTTGCAGCTTACATTTCTTCAGCTGCTGCTTTTCCTGCCTTTGCCGCTGTCTGCTCTTCTTTCCCCATTTTTTTTTTTTTTTTTTTAAAGCGCCTTCCAGGCTGTGATGGTTGAATCTTTGCTTTGAAATCCACTACAGAGGAACCTTTTATATCAGGAACTGCTGAATTTATCCTGAAATCATGTGAATCGCTACAATTTAACACAGGTGAGGCCACTTAACTTGGTGTGTGTGATTTTGAAGGTGATTGGTTACACCTGAGCTAATTTAGGATTGCACACAGACACACATACAAACTTTAAAAAATCATTTATCAACTAAGGATCCTAATTAAATGTATATAAATTCATATAAAATATATGCTCCAGCAATAGTGAAGTCCAATATGCATGAACAACTTTCACAGGAATCTTTCATTAGTATTAAAGATGACAATGCTTTATTTGTCATAAAATATATTATTATTAATATTAATTAATTAAATTCAGCTTCAAACAGAATTTAGTGGATTTTAAGCTTAGTTGCACGCTTTTTTTCATAAGGCAGTCTCTTGATGTTGGTGTGGAAACTCAAAATGAACATGTTATCCTCATCTATGGGCTTTGGTTGAAGGGCTGATTGTCTTTAAGGACAGATAAAAGACATTCCTCAAAGCTGTCGAGACCAGTGGATTGTCTTCTCCTCTTCTGCCTCAGCATTGAAGAGGGGGAATGTGAGGTGTCTCCAGCTCACTGTGCTTCCCTTCCATCTCATGGACAAGATGGTCAGAGTTGCTGCCGTCCTCCTTTCAGGCATGTTGCTGGTAGTGGGCCTTGCCTGTATGAAGAGAGTCAGGAATGGCACCACCTGGTTATATTTCCAACACCGGTGACTCACTTCTGCAGCTCCAGTTTTTCTCCTTGATAAACCTGTCTGTCAAATTCTTTCTTTTTTTTCCAGCACTCTTCCTCTAAACAACAAAAAATTAAATAAAAGGAATGTTTTAATGATGACAGTAGGATTATTATTATTATTATTATTATTATTATTATTATTATTATTATTATTATTATTAATAATAATAATAATAATAATAATAATAATAATAATAATATAATTCATTTGGCTGAAATATAAATACATCTTTTTGTATCTCATTGCAGGTTTTTGCGAATAGGGGTCTCATACTACACAATCCCTCTCATTTATCGTGTAGGTGTTTTAACAGTAGCTGGCATAGTTACTGAAGTGTGTCTCTTGTGTCAGAGTACCCAAAAAAGAGGACTGTCTGGGAGCAATTAATGGGAAGCATATGGTGATCCAGCACCACCTTCTTCTGGGTTACAGTTTTATAACTACAAAGGAAGCTTCTCAATTGTGCTTTTGACACTAGTGGATGCCAATTACTGCTTTACAGTATTTTGTAGAAACAGTGATGGGTGTACACTGACAAGCTCAGCTTTAGGGAAAGCACTTCAAAACGGGAAGCTAAACATTTTGTTAAAAATTGTTAGACCACATAAAATGTTTGTTTGATCTTTTTGTTTGTCTACGGTAATAGTGATTTTATTTATCAGGAAATGCTATGAGTAGCAGGTGCATATAAAGTTATTTTCAATGTGGAGTTAAGCCACTGTCTCATATATGGTGTTATTGTATTCAGTAATTGTTTGGCTTTGCTATTAAACAAAAAAAAAATTCGAAGGATGCTTTTTAGAAAATAAAAGCTATTACTACACAATAATGTACCTGGATTTAAAAAAAAAAAAAAAAGCTTTTCTGAAACAACTTTACATAAGTAATAACAAGTACACATATACTTAATATTCACTTACCCAATAATCCCATCTTGGCACGCATAGCCTTCCATGCAGTGGCTTTTCTGTTAATATCACTGTATATATTTATAGTTGTATTGTACAACTCTGGGAATTCAGGGACTGTTAAAATTAATTTTTCTTCCATTTTCCGTTTTCCGTCTTTCTAGCAAAGGACCCTCCTACTTTCCCCTGATTGGTTACTGGTGTTATATGTCATGAAGCAGAGCAGCAAAAGTTGAAAATATTTAAACACTTACACGTCGCAGTCAGTGTGACCACCTTCATTGAAAACAATGACTTCAACATTTTTTTCAACATTTTCAGCATCGCATTTGGTGTGAATGCCCCTTAAGAGCCATCAAGTGAGTCACCTGTGCTGCGTAAATTCCACTTCTAGGCTATCCAGCATATTTCCAATAGCAATCTGTACTGTTAATTGTCATACTTTCTTTAATACTTTTCACTTCCATCACATAGGCTGCTGGTATATGTAATTCTAGCTGATTGGGAAAGACAAAAAAGCAATAACAATATACCATACTTTATTTTGATCTAAAATCACAGACATTTTTTGTTATTTAGGGTTTTATGTTTTCTGACTTTTTTTTACTGACTGTCCGTAAGTTCATAGACGGTTGGCAAACTTGTTCTGCTTATACAGATAGTCACAAGAGCAGGGCTGTTTAGGGTTACAGTGCGGCAAGAATATGTAATTCAAATACTTTACATGATTTAAGTACCCTGTATCTTTTTTTTTTTTTTTATGAGGTTAATTGTTTTTGGCATGGATAACAACAACATCAACAACACATATGTATAATATATTAAAATATTGCTTTCATGATTATTATTATTATTATTATTATTATTATTATTATTATTATTATGTTTGTATTTAAATGCAGGTCTTGTTTTAGCTAAGCTAGTCTGTTTTTTAGTGAATCTTTATTTCCAGCTTAATTTTTACTCTGCTCTTCCTTTTCACACTCAGTCTCTTGCCTGCTACAGTTCTGTCGACCTTGTTATCTCCTGCCTACAGTACAGTTACTATGGCAACATAATTGCTAGCAATCCCCTACACCCCCCCCCAATATTGTCAGTGTAATGACACATTGACAAACAAAACATAATCTGTGTTGCTTGCCTGACCTTTATTCCACCTTTTCTTTTTTCTTCTCTTTATTAAGGAATGTTGCTTTCATCCAGTGCCACCCATCCAACATATACTTTAGTTCTGATTAAACTTTATTTTAGTTGACTGTCATACACTATAGAAGACACATTTCATGATGGCCAATTCCTACAGAATGTTAACCTCATAGTTACCAAAGCCCGCTGGATGGACAGGTTCCTCCTGTTTCCCCTGCTGGTTGGATATGAACTTTTCAGTGCAGGGATTCCATCTAACCTGTCAACAACACAAATAATGGCAACAGCAATGCTTATTAACAGTATGTTCATGTTAATAAAAGGCCATTAATAATTACTAATGCACTGTAGGGAACATTCTAATTATTTTATAATATAACAAAAATATAAAAATATCTCCAGTTGTACTGTACAGCATGAGATAATTAAAATAGAAAACAGAAAATACTTACGGGGGAAAGGAAGCATAGCTCTTTACAGTGAACTTCAGAGGTATGTACTTTATAGGCTAATATCCAATATCCAATATCTAAACAGGGTAATAATGATACACTGGGCATGTAGTGGCAATCATATGGTATTCCATACCGGGGGTGGGGGTGGGGGGTGGGTATTCACCACATGCCTCATTGTTTTGTACTCAATATAAACATCTTTATGTCCTTCTCCCCTTCTTACAAGCACACATGTGTATACTAATAAAACACACACAAACCCTTACAATAAAACAACCATTGATTCCTCCATGAAGATGTTTTGCTCCATTACGGTTGCTGTCAGATTAAATCCTAACTCAATTACCAATAAAATGAGAGCATTTTTCAGATTAGCCACATCTTTAGACATCATAATACCCCTGTTGGACTAGAGAGCCTTAACAGAGCAGCATTAGAAGTCAGACAGCATAGAAAACAGAGAGCTTTTTTCCACTGCATGTGTAAACAGGATAAATATCAATTTCATTGAAAAGTAGTACAGAAATTAATATCTGTCCACCTATGTGCTACCAGCTGAGATCTCAGCATTCCATTTTCGTTGATGACATTTAATAAGGTTCAGATCACTTAAATAATGAATGTCATGACTCGCATGTCCTATATCAAGTAGACTGTCAGGCTCAACCTGGCACTACTTCTCAAGGAATGAAGAGACCTTGGATTTTACTGTTCTTATTACATCTCGCTCTCATCTGGCACTTTGTTACATTAAATTTTGAGGCCAAAAGGTTCCCTTAGAATAATGCACTTTTTAAAATTTGATGGATTATTACAAAATACAATTAGATAATTGAATAAAATACAATTTAAATTTTAATAAAATGATAGTTGCACCCTCCCTATATGTTTTGATTTATTGTGAACTAGAGAGAAACACACAGCACTGTACCTGAACTGACAATGAACAGCTTTCATTTCTTCTGTCAAGCCAATAGACACATTTTACCCCCAAAGCAACAGATTTTACTAAGTATGGTGTCTTTCAAGCATGATGAAGTAAATTACCCCCAGACTATATTTCTCCCCAACTCACCGGAGAGTAAAGGTCAATGCAGCCATCCCACCCAAAATCACCAGGATTCAAGACCTCCTGATCTTACCACTCAACCTGTGAGAGAGTGGTTTTACTTGAGGGGACACAGGGACCTCTGTGAAACAATACAATTGCAAGATATATGACACAGTAGAAAAGATGTTGTTGTCCTATAGCTTTTACAAGTTGTAAAGAAATTCAGTGGAAGGTGGCAAAATTATTCCATAAAATTTCCATTCTTATGTGAAGTGGAAATTATGGACGAGGAGATTGCAGTTTCACCTTTGGATTGACTTAAATACATGTGTCTTAATGAATATCCATGAAACTATGTATAGTTGTCCAATGCCAAAATCTTTAGAGAGTGACTAGGCCTTGTTCTGGATCAGCTTCACCCTGTACCACATGCTTTATACATAAGCCCACGGTTTATGTAAATTAGCAACCTGTTCTGTGAAAGAAAATGTGAATTTTACAATGTAGCCAACTAGTGTTGTAGCACTGTTGCTACATATGTGCATGCCATTTTCACTCACCTGTCTCTTTAAGTAAAGGCAGTAGCCTGGCCAGGCCAACCTATAAAAACTACATTTCTCAGTATCCATTTCTTTCCTTCTTACTCCCCGTTCATCTACCAATCCTCTCACACAGTCAATCTTCACCTGTCTCTTATTTCTCTGATTGTGGGGGGGTGAGGAGTGTGTTTTTTTTTTCCTGTAGCTAACACCTTTGTGAGAGAGTCTGTCAACCTTTTGAAACCTAATCTTTATACTGTTAGCTAGATATTATTCTTTAGCCTTTGTTTTCTTTTTGTCTGCTGCTTTAGTTTATTGTCTAGTTAACGTTTTTTGCTTAATTAGGTGGGTAGTTTCTTTTGTGTTTTTTGCTGGAGTGTGTGGTTGTATGTTTGTGTGCATCTGTTCTGGACTGTTGGCAACCTCAGTATTCATCAAACATCCATTTCATCGCTCTCAATGTTTTTCATCTCTTGAAGACCTCTACATCATCGTCCACATTCATCCCAAGTAATTATCCGAACTTTCATACAGGTTTGGTGAGCTTTTTCTATTGACTTTTTCATCGTTGTTGTTTTTTTTTCTTTTGTTAATTGTTGGGACTTCATTACTGTTTTGTTGATTTATATTTTGGGTTGCATTGTTTATTCATTCTGTGTATTAATCATCCTCTGTGTCAGTAATTGTTAAATGGATGTGGTTATATTCTAAAGCTCTGCTGTGTATCTTCATTTATAATCTGTTTTCCTGGGTTTGTTTACACTATATTCTCTTCCTTGTCACTCTGTCCCTAATTGAGTTGTTTTCTACTGTAATTGTTTAGTCTTAGTCTTTTGGTCAAGCTTTGTGTTCCTCGGAATAAACCAGTGTTTGTTTAGTGAAACTGACGCATTGTGACGACCTTGTTTTACTGTCAGTCACCTTTCCTGACTTATATAGTTTTAATTATTTGGCCAGTAGTATCTCCTAAGGGAGGACAGTACAGTTGCCTGTCAACTGTGTACGGTGATTGTTACAGTGTCACTTAGAATATAATACTCAACTTTTTGCTAAGGGTCAAATGTTTTGGTCAAATTAAAAACATTACTGGTTCATTAAATTCCTGTCTGGCTAATATTAACAGTCAGTTATTCTTTTTACCTATCAGAATAAACTGGTTAAGTAATAAGGACAACATGGACAAGGGCAACGTCATGCCACTCAATTACTAAATGTGTCCCAGAGTGTGGTTTCCTGTATGTGGAGTCGATACCAAACTAGCGACACTGTTAGGAAGCAACATGGTGCGTGGTGCAGAAGAGTCACAAAGCCTTGGCAAGATCACCATATTCAAATTGAGTCATGTTGGCAACCTTTCGGAAATGCTACCCAAATTGTAATAGGTTATAATTTCTACACAGATGGTTCCATAGACGGCTTCATGGGGCTAGTATGAGGTCCAGAAGAGCCTTAATCCGTTTACCTCTGATACTGACAAATCAAGGAACGTTTGAGAGGGGCTAGGGATCACTTTACAGGTGTAACATCACTGATTGGACGCCACCTCTCTTCACTGACGATTCCACATGAATTGGCCAGGATGAATTTACGTGATTAGTGGGATGTGCAGGCGTCATTAAAGTGGCATATTGTCTCATGGCAGACATACAGGGTGATGATCGTGTTCAAAAACACGTTGACTCTTTAGTAACTTTATTTTTATTATGCATCCTTTTTCACAGGTTAAACTGTATATTAACACAATCAGCCATTCAATAAATGTCATAGTATGAAACTTCTTTTTGTTAAAAATCCTTATCCTTAGCAAAAATTGAGAAGTATATCATATTTGTTATGCTGACTTAACTGGTTTACACAACATAAGTTACCAACCTTCAAACATAATCCCATCTAAGTCTAAAACTCTTCACCTCCGCCTGCAACTCAAACACTGTTTCAATTTAAGATGTGTCGTGCTGTTGGGACTTTATCATTGTACGGTTTAATCCTATTTACTGATAAATGTAAATCAGTTATGCGCGTCGTAATTCTATTTAATATGCCAATTTGTTCTGGTAACATCTGTATCCATTTTGTTTCAAGAAAACATTGGAAGAACAGGTCTATATAGATTTCATTGTGTTAGCAAACATCATTCTGTGACGTCCTACTTTGCCAAGCACACTGTCCCGTTATAACTGAATTGCCAGATAATGTGGGCAGGGGATAGTCATGCAACAAATTGCAGGTGGTTACTTTTAAACAGCAGACTGTCTTGTAGTTCTTCACTACCAAAACAGAACATTTGAATTAAATAAAATCTAATGTTTTTCTATAAAGATTTGACTTTACTGTAGTAAAACCCTAGGAAACCAAGTATAGTAGACAAATATTTTGGTAAAAGTCTTTATCAGTGTCTTTATTGTTACAACCAACAAAGAGATTGATAAGGGCTACTATATATGAAACATTTGTCTGCTTGACTTTTTTTTTTTCTTGTACTTTTACTTGGTTTAACGTTATGGATAAACAGTTTATATTAAATGTCCCAGTTTAGCTGAGTCCACTTTATTCATGGACCAGTGTTGTATCATCTTTTAATGTGCCATGACATCTGGGTGCATTTTAAAATATTCTGAAAAATCTCATAAGTATAGCTATATGAGTACCAAGATGTTTCATGGAATTCTACACTTTAATTGTATATTGGCCTTTTAAAGAAAGGTGCCGTTTACAGGTAAAAGGATGAGTGTTGATACATGGTTGTATAATGAGTTACCAGTATTAAATCACAATTCCATTACCTGCTGTTGTAAAAGATGTGCTGTATTTTATGATGTAGGTACACATGGTCTGATTTAAATTGTTTAGTTAAAAGAGCATTATTGCTACACAAACTTCTGATAATTTATTTTGATATGAAAGTACTACACAATCTGCTTTCAGTGTAATGTAGCTTTGGAACTCCAAACATGTCTAAAAATATGGTTGGGTTGTTTCTTTGCTAACTTTGTTACATTAATGTTTTGGTTTTTTTTGTTTTTTTTTTTCCTTCAGAAAACACAATGGTTCACACTTTAAAAAACAAGTAAACCTGAGCCAAGATGCATTTATGATTATTATAGAAACGAGTTTACTATATTAAGGACAACACAGTTTGTGTTAGAAACTTTTTGTGTTTTTTTGCATTTGTTTTTTATTAGTTGTCATACTGGAGTAGTTTAGTTATCAAAACATCCCATATGATAGGTCAACTCAATACCAAGCAAATGTAAGCTAGCAGTATTCTGTACTTATGAGCAAAACAAACAAACAAAAAACATGACCTTGATTTTCACCTGCTTGAATAAGGCAGGATAACAAGGAGTTTTACGTGAAACTACTGGTGCTGTTTTAATCAAATCTAGGATACAAAGTTTCCTCTAGAATGCAATTTTATTCATCAGGAAAAGTCTTAATGTAAGTGGATTTCATGATACTGTGTTTGAACTTTACATATTCTGAACACATTTCTCACATGCTTAAATGCATTTCAAATACCATTTTCATATGAGGGTATGGCATTGCTTGAGTGATATATTTTTAACCCACTTTTTTATTTTGTATTTGAAATACATGTTGACGAAAAACACATTAAAACACATTCAATCATATTAAAATAAGATTTGTTTGATTTAAATTGCAATTAAAGCATGCATATTTCCAGTAGGATCTCAGCAGTAGATTTGTTGTTAAGGATCCAGTGTACCAATAGCTCATATAAGTTTAACAAATTTCTCAGTAGATGCTAACCCACCCGGACATTTTTGGAAATTTCTGGAAATGTTTTCTGTAATTCTTATCAAGCATATTTGTCTTTTTGAACAATTTGTGTACCCAACCTTTTTATTGTTTGTTTTCTTTCTTGTGAATCAATTTTACCCCCAAAATTGGTTTAAGAGATTTTACTTCAGCTATACACAGTCGCTCAAACCTGGTCAGGAGCCCACAACAATAATATAGGAGACTAGGCTAATTTAATATATTTTGACGTAACCCGGGAGAAAAGCTGTGCAGGGCGGAAAAATACATTGCCAGTCGGGTAATAATTTTATGTTGTGGTTCTCAATGTTTTCTCTTGTCAGCTATCAGTGCGCCCAAGCATAATCTGAAGATAGCATGTGCCTCTGCACTAGAAACGGGAATGCATCAGTACCTTAGCAATGGTCTTAATGACCACTAACCTGGTTCTACACAAAGCATGTGATGTGAGAAAAAATAGAGAGCAAAAACTAAATAAATAAATTATCAAGATGCCTCTAAGAAGTCATCTGGAGCCGAATTCTAAAAACAAAAGAGAGGGCGAGAAGAAGAAGCAGGTGAGCTTTCTCAACAGTGGCAGAATTGGCTGACCTGAACGTCTCTCTAAAGCCCTTTTCTCACTTTCACTCCTGCCTGGGTCTGCATTCTGGTTACCCTGGTCAAAGTCCTGCTTAGTTTGAAACCACGTAGCTGTGTCGTACCCGGGTTGACCCGGGTCGCAGCGTCCCACCCCCGGATGTGGGTCGACACGCTTTGATCTGGGTTGAGTGAGACAAAATGCACGAAGGCCATTCGTAAGCCAAAAAAATACCAAACAGCCATGCCAGCGTGAAGGTTTCACTTCTGCAAGGTTTGCAGCAGGGATGAAGAACCAAAGAGGCTTGGATGGAAGTGTCCGTAACAAGCTGCTTCCTGGGCATTGATACGCACATTGTGTACTTGTGTCTGTCACCCAGGTCAACCCTGCTTTATCAAAAGCAGTATGAAATTGCGTAGCTGACCTGCATGACACTGGGTCCTGACCCGGGTAGAGCATGCCAGTGTGAAAAGGTCTTAACTTGTGATTCCCTCCTTTGAGCACACTTTAACCAGCTCAATAAACTTTGACGCTGAGTTTGCAGGTGTTAAGGCTAGGAGAGTTCCTCTGTAAATGGGTCACTGTGACAAAGTGGATGAGTGGATGCAGTTGTAGAGGTGACCCAGTGTGGAAATGAAACAAACAGAGATTTAATCTGGTTTGGAAAAGGAGTCTTTTTATTTGTATATCCAGGTCTGGTGACCAGTAACAATAACAATACACAATGACAGGTTTTGCAGACCCAAGCAATAATAAATCACACATATCCGCCCCACAATTATACATACACGGGCACCAGTCCTGGGTGAGTGCAGTAGTGCTCGTGGTGGGTGATATAGTTTATTTGTGTAACAGTTAGTGCAGTGCTGTTCCGGCTTTAGTGCTGGCCCTCTGCGACAGCTCCGGCATCGTGTTAGCCATCTAATGTTACAAACAAGAAGATTATTCACCCAGACAAACAAACAAAAAAACAATCACTGTTTCCCTATGTTTATCACAGGTTCTCTCACATTTCTTCTTGGTTCTCTCCATGTAAAGCAATGCAATTATGATTCTCCGTCCCCTTTTATGGTGTCACACATGACCCCTTGGTAACCGAGTGCAACCGCCTCTCCATTCTACGGCTGCCACGTCGTTTCCTTTCTACAATGGAATCTCGACTTCTTACAGACTGGCCGACTTCTCTGGCCTTCTGGGAATAAACTGTCAGACCAGTCTGTCCAAAGAACTCTGAATAAAACTGGGGGAGGAACAGCCAAACTCAGCTAACAAGGTGAGGTTGCTGAAGACAGTTTACTGTCAAAAGTCATACACCATGGCAAGACTGAGCACAGCAACAAGACACAAGGTAGTTGTACTGCATCAGCAAGGTCTCTCCCAGGCAAAAATTTCAAGGCAGACAGGGGTTTCCAGATGTGCTGTCCAGGCTCTTTTGAAGAAGCACAAAGAAACAGGCAACGTTGAGGACCATAGACGCAGTGGTCGGCCAAGGAAACTTACTGCAGCAGATGAAAGACACATCATGCTTACTTCCCTTCACAATCGGAAAATGTCCAGCAATGCCATCAGCTCAGAACTGGCAGAAAACAGTGGGACCCTGGTACACCCATCTACTGTCCGGAGAAGTCTGGTCAGAAGTGGCCTTCATGGAAGACTTGCGGCCAAAAAGCCATACCTCTGATGTGGAAACAAGGTCAAGCGACTCAACTATGCACGGAAACACAGGAACTGGGGTGCAGAAAAATGGCAGCAGGTGCTCTGGACTGATGAGTCAAAATTTGGCTGTAGCAGATGGCAGTTTGTTCGCCGAAGGGCTGGAGAGTGGTACACGAATGAGTGTCTGCAGGCAACAGTGAAGCATGGTGGAGGTTCCTTGCAAGTTTGGGGCTGCATTTCTGCAAATGGAGTTGGGGATTTGGTTAGAATTAATGGTCTCCTCAATGCTGAGAAGTACAGACAAATACTTATCCATCATGCAATACCATCAGGGAGGCATCTGATGGCCCCAAATTTATTCTGCAGCATGACAACAACCCCAAACATACAGCGAAAGTCATTAAGAACTATCTTCAGCGTAAAGAAGAACAAGGAGTCCTGGAAGTGATGGTATGGCCCCCACAGAGCCCTGATCTCAACATCATCGAGTCTGTCTGGGATTACATGAAGAGAGAGAAGCAACTGAGGCTGCCTAAATCCACAGTAGAACTGTGGTTAGTTCTCCAAGATGTTTGCGCCAACCTACCTGCAGAGTTCCTTCAAAAACTGTGTGCAAGTGTACCTAGAACAATTGATGCTGTTTTGAAGGCAAAGGGTGGTCACACCAAATATTGATTTGATGTAGATTTTTCTTCTGTTCACTCACTTTGCATTTTGTTAATTGATAAATATAAACTATTAACATGTCTATTTTTGAAAGCATTCTTACTTTACAGCATTTTTTTCACACCTGCCTAAAACTTTTGCACAGTACTGTGTGTATATATATATATATATATATATATATATATATATATATATATATATATATATATATATATATATATAGCCTCCAAATTAGAAATAATGACCATTGTACAACTTTTCATATTTTTTTAAGCTGTACTGTGTCCTCCGTATTTAATTTAAGTAATGTCATAATAATACTACGACTATGACTACTAGTACTAATAATAATAATAAGTCATCCTGTTATTTAAAAGCTGTTTGGAAGCAGGTGAGGCCGTGTATTGACGCAAACCATGTTGCGAAGGAGCACATGCCACTGATCTGTCACATAAAGATGGCCTTTCCTTAGCCCTAACTTAAGAGTTACAGATGTTGAATACCGGGATATGAATATGTTTGTCAAGTTTAACAAGAGTTTCAATCTTGTCCAGGATTACAATCCCACAATTTACTGCAGAGATGTTGCTTTCGTTTACACATTTTTATAGAAACAAGCAAATAGAAAAACAGGAAGTGAAATCTAAATTATTTTAGTACAAGCGGATATAAAAAAGGCAAGACAAATAATTGCTGATAAAATGTGAGTGGTTTTAGTTTGTTTGATCACAACAGGTATTTTAAATCACACTGTCATTATTATTGATTAAATGTGTAGACAGGGAAAACTTTGTTTTTTGTTGCATACTACATTTTAATTAATCTGTAGTTCTGTGTAAGGTAGGGATAAAACATTGCAAAAAGGTTTTGTGTTTATTTGGGGAAAATGTTATATTTTTGTTTCATGTACCCATAGTACTACTGATTTTATGAAATTAACCAGCTATTTTACAAATGTACTGGTGTTTTATATTTTGACTAATTTTACAGAGTTTAATCATAACACACACAGTTACAGTATTGTAATACTTTGTGTATAACCATACAATTTACATCATTTTTATTTGTGAGCTCCAATGTGTTTGATATTGAGACGCTTTTCCCCGTTCCAGAATGTAAATGGACACATGCAATTAGATTTGCTAGCATTCACAACTATTCAACTGTGACTTTTTTTTTATTAATAATTAATGCCTTCTGTCAAGAAACTGACTCCAATTTAATAACCTCCATTAGCAGCTAACCCTTTATGAGCAAAATATGGAAATGACAAGGTTTTTTTTTTTTTTTTACTCATGAATGTAAAGTTGGGTTGACACTTACTATAGGTGACTGGAAGAATCCAGCAAACTAGACAGGATTTTTTGCTGTGATCAGTTGAAAGTGGCAAATCACAAGCAACTCGCATCTGAGTAGAACTGCACCTCATAGTTTTTGAAATTGAAATAATGTAATGTTGGCTTCAAAAGTGACTGAGGTGTTTGGAAGAATTTAAAAATTGTTTCTGATGAGGAAACACTAGAACCAACAACCATACGTAAAGTTGTTGTTTATACTTATATTCAATCGAAATGCAGACAGAATGCAGCAACAATGTAACCAGACAAACAAAACTAATTTCAATACATAGACAGTAAATTAAGCTAAAATAAACTCAGAAGCATCTAATTTAAAGCAGCTTCCAGATATTTGCACCAAGACTTCAAACGGTAGGCTACAAGACCCCTTTTGAATCCAAGTGCTTAGCAAAGTACAGTCTTCCTCAAATTAATATTCACTTCTTTGTTTTGCAGCTTCTACTCTGTATTCCAGTTTTGGGACCTCAGCTAACATTTTTTTTTCTTTCAATACTTTTGCACTTGGCTGTTTTAGTCAGTTTAGCATCATCATTTTTATTTGGTCTAAATTAAGTTTTCACAGAGTAATTTAACAGACACGACAGACTCAACAACTTTTTTCTCTCAAAAACATCCATATTCAGCTTTTCACTTCTTAAGATGCTTTAAAAAAAAAAAAAAAAAAAGTTAGGGTTCGTAGGCTGATTATGTGTATATGCCTGCTGGTACTAGCAGCAGCACCTTTCATCAACAAACCATTTTAGAAACCTAAAAAGGAAACCGCCCTAGACTGAGGGCTCAGAATCAATCAGGTAAGTATTTTCATAAGTTTTGATTCATGTTACTATATTAAACTTATTAAGGGATGTTAATATGAACTGTCTAAATGCAGAATAATGCAGAATTCATGGGAGAGTTAAAATAACAGGTCTAACCTACAATTCAGTCCTAAACCTCTAGATGTCTGTGTAGCCATCTCCAGCTAAACTGATCTAAAGAATATTAAAATACAAAATACTGTGATAAGGCTGGGCAGTAGCCTCCAGTGATCATACTTTTTTATTCTTACGCGCCTCGTTAGCTCTCACTCGCTCCTCCGAACACCCACCAGAGTGCAAAGAGCTGCAGGCTTTTATGCAGGTGACCAATTAGCAATAAATTAAACAATTAATT
Organism: Polyodon spathula; assembly: GCF_017654505.1. Classification (NCBI taxonomy): domain Eukaryota; kingdom Metazoa; phylum Chordata; class Actinopteri; order Acipenseriformes; family Polyodontidae; genus Polyodon; species Polyodon spathula. The sequence continues at coordinate 97,523,765 of NC_054535.1, forward strand.
AAGAGGGAGATGGGCACTTTCTGCACAAGGTTTTTTCCCATCCACACTACCAAACAAAAACAACATACGGCTATGCAGTCACATATATTTTCCTAAACAGCACAGTACAAGACTAAAACTAAAGTGCACAGATTTTCAGCTGCAAGGTACGTATTATAGTTCCTACTCAACCAGACTATTAAGTCCTCCAATGTCCCGATCATATACTTGAAAGGAGAAAGTATACATCCACAATATTGCTGTATGTCACCTGGCCTTCCACGGCCTCAGAGTGTCCTGATTCCTGCGGTCAAAGTTAACTCTCCTTCACTCGTTCTGAGCACCATACAAAAAACTCTCAATCCTGTGGTTTAACAATTTAAGGACTGGGCTTGTTAACACGATCATACTGAAGTGGGCTTCTAGGACTGCAATCATGTTAAAAAAGCACTTTGATGACTTACAGGACCACCATACTTTGCAGTACAGGCATGAAACACATATCATTGGATAGGAGAGGGACTGACGTTCACTTCCTGTGTTTTGTTTTTTTTTCTGTTTGAGAGGGGATTTAGTGTCTAAAGGGCAGAGACAGTTTGCAGCAGCCCCCAGACACAAAAGCAGAAACAAAACATTACGGGAACTTGTTCAGAGTGAATTAAAAAGGGGAAACGCTGTAAATCTGATGGATTTGACTTATAATTATATTTCAAGATTTATTCCGTTTCGTGTTTTAATATATATGTTTTTACAACATTTATAAAAATCAAGAAACGAGCGGCTATATGCACATACTATTTTGTTACTAACACTACTAATGCTTAGGTCATACATACCCATGTTCACCAACTTCCTCTTCAAGTTTGTTCTTCAAAGTTCTCACATTTTAATACATAATGCTCAGACGTTTCATATTTGTGCTGGGTGAGAGCCAGATATCAAAGACATTTCTTTTTTTTCTTTTTAACAAATGATTTGCATAAAAGCGTAATGTATTTATACTTAATAATAATAAAGTGATGTAATGGGATGATTGTTTCATTATTGCTCCTTATGTGGCTTACTGTGGAGGCTATTTCATAGCATAAGCATAACATGACCAATAAGTTGACCCAAGTTCCATCAAACTATCATGCAGAAAAGACATTAAATTCCTCAACCACCAAGAAAAGGATAAAAGCAAGCCTTGCCAATGACAACTGGAAGCTCCTAGAGAATGTAAAATGCTGGCAGATGTTGGTCAACGGCTTATTTTTCCACTTGAGATTGCCACCACTAACCTTCGACCAGATATTGTCTTTTGATCTGGATCAGCAAGCCTTGTTCATCTGGTAGAGTTAACAATGCCATGTGTAGATGAAGCATCTGAGAGGAAGAAACTGCGTTATGCTCAACTAGCCGCTGAAGCAGAACAGTGAGGATGGAGAGCCAGGTTTATCCAGTGGAGGTGGGTTGTTGAGGATTTTTGGCACACGCTACAACCCGGTTTCTCAGAGATGTCGGATTCAGTGGCCAAGAGTTGCGTCGTACAGTGAAGAACTTATCTGAAGCAACAGAGAGGAACAGCAACTGGCTGTGGTTGAGACAGAGAAAGATTCTGGTTGGGGATCTCAAGCACAATAGAAAGAAAGAAACGCTGATGTACGGGTAAGTAAGCTGGGCTGAGTTGAGTGGGAGACAGAGGGGGTGATGCTGGGACTCCTGAATCAACATCAAGCTCTCTTGAGGTGTTGTGGGCTAATCGACGAAACACAGATGATGGAAGATGCCCACTTGAAGACCCCAGAGATGTACCCTACTTAGCTCAATCCAGACGGTTTTCATGCTGATGCACTAGGCCGCAGTGTGTTTGATCCCTGGAGCCAGCATTGCAGCTGTTGTGTGTGCTGATGCGCTGCAGAGGCAAAATAAGCTGATCCCTGGAGCCAGCATTACAATTCAGCCATCAACACCAGGCAGAAGGATATCTACATCATCAGATGGAAGGAAACGCAAATTGATGGAGATGCTGATGGATCACATTAGTTTATTGTAAAGCTACGTCTTAGTTGGTGGGCCCTAGTTATGAGTTCCCGAAAATCCCACCAGCTTAGTGCTGAGACAGAGCCTGACACTGCTTTTTCATTCTACAAAAATGTCAGCTTCGGTTAGGTTTTTGCTGGTATCGTTTTTATGAAAATCTCGGTTTCAGTTTTGGAAAGTCATACCTGTTGCATCCTTACTTATGGTTGTTAAAAGTTGTGTTTATTCATCACAGCATCTAAAGCAAAATGTTACATCTTATGCAAAGCACAACATGCTAAAAATATATTGCAACATTTCCCTGGGGCGTACAGTAACATACCTCTAGTCTAATGTACGAACCAGAATTTTAAAATGCCAGATATGCTCTCAGTAAAGGTTACTATGTTATTTGTCATTATTTTCTTTGCCAGTATTAAATCTGCATTTTTGATTATTTTCCTGAACTAGCTTGGAATGCAAACACCAGTACATATAAAAAGATAACACTATATCAAGATATTGATAAAAACTTAATGTCAACATGTTTGTCAAATATTTATTTAAATTTAATGTTGCATGCCCAGCTTTTGCATACAGCATTCTATTTATTACAATTAAAATCTATATAACATTTGTTCATACTGTTTATAACTACACGACTGCATGATTTCAATCATTAAAACTGTAATGGTTTGTTATCATTATTTTTAAATAGTTGTACTAATTTGTTTCACATTGGCAACATCTATTTTTCTAATGGAATCTACTTTATTTCTGCTTGTAAGGGATCAGTAACGTAATCATGTATTCCTTTTATGTGATAAAATGGCACACAATGACTGTCAAAACAGAAAAAAACCTGATATCTATCTTAATCATTTGGTTTTTTTTTGTTAATGATCAATCTGTACTACCATCATAACTTGCCTTGGATTTTAAATGTGTCTGGCTAATGGCAATTCTAGCAATTCCTACTTATATAAAAGTCCCTAAACATCAATTTTCCTGCACGTGGCTAAATGTGAACAACAGATCACTGTCAAAATTTGGAAAAGCTGAACATCCAAGACTTAAACAAGCTCTATCCTTGATTACAAATTACTGTCGACCATTGAATCACCAGGTGGCAATATAGAGCAAAAATGTATTAACCTTTTAGGGTCCACCCAATGCTAAATATCCCGTCGAGAACCTGGCCCTTTAACTCTTTATTCAGGCACTGTGAGAGACATCCCTGCTTGATATGTCATTGGAAAGGGGAGATTCTGAGCTTTAAAATGAGGTCCTAGTTGTGTATTTCCGTTAGATGAGCATATTCGGAGATAGCCTTGAATGCGTGTTTTGGAATTTTGCTGCGCTGAAGTAAACAAATATTTTCACACAAAATCTTTACAAAATAAGAGAAATGGCAACATCGAAGGCACAAGGACCTATTTTCTGATATATACAAATTTATTTGTAGTTTTATTACTGTGTTATTTTTCCTTGTTCTTTTCGCCTTCTGTTTTCATTATTATTTCTTTGATCACCTGCGAGTGCGCCCACAGTTAATTCTCTTACCAGCTTTGGTATTTCCGTGGTGCTGTCTATCATCGTTGATAGGCAGCCCACGGACAACAGTGCCCTCTGCAGGTGAAAAGTGAAAAAGTTCTGAAAATAAAACTGGGCACCTGGGTGGTGTTCCAAGTACAACTGTTCTGTCTCTTGTGTCAGTGAATCACCCACCACCATTCCACAACAATATATAGAGATTTTTTTTTTTTTGTGTTTGTAGATCAGATGTACGAGACCAGAGCTGTTTAGGGTTATGTTGCCCTGGTCACCACCTTGCTGGCCATTCAAGCCCCAGTGAACAGCCCCATCCTGTGCCACATGATAAGGGTGCCTGGGACAAATAGCTTGAATGTTGTTTTTTTTCTCCTTTTTTTCCTTTGCGATGATCGTGCAGGAGATGATTAATCTAGCAATAATTTGAAATTATCTGCAGCGCCCTTATAATAAAAAGATGGAAACAGTGGCAGCAGATCTCTGTTCTATATTGTTTTTTTTTTTATTATTATCATTTATTTTTATTTAAATACTTACTATTTAAGCTTTAGAAAGTTCAATCAGTTTTATTTACACCCATCACTGGATTTAAGTTAAATTATCCATACCACTGGGGTGGATCACACATGTTTAAACCAAGGTACACTGCTACCCCATTATAAAGCAACCTGTTACAGTGTGGAATTGGTTATAATGTGATAAGGTTGGCTCCCATTTCCTCCATAATGCAATTCAGTAGTTCGGGACAAACACCAATTACAGCTTGTTTTGGTGCAAATATTTATTGAGGAGAATGCAGACTATGCAAGAATACACTGAAGTATGTTACATATACACAATAATTTGACATCAAACCTAATTTGGCTTGATGGCTCGCTGCCTGGCCAAGTGGACGGGGCGGAGACCCCCATAGATTAAAAAAAATAATAATAATAATCATTATAAGGCGAAACAAATAACATAGTCTCCTAATTACGGACTCCGACAACCGCATTATAATGGGGTAGCCTGTATATACAACCAGACTAAACAGCTGAAGGGCTTTTGTCTAAACGTCCTAAAGTATATATATATATATATATATATATATATATATATATATATATATATATATATATATACACACACGCATACACATACACTTTAGTACTGTGGGGATAATTACATTAGTTTGTTTAATAATGAATTGAAACAATTCATTTGAATAATTACAATAGTTAAAATGAATGTGCATTAATAGACCTGAATGAATACTACAGTATTTGACCATTACCATATTAGATCACCGACTGAACACAGACATTCTATTAGTTATCTGTTAAATAATCTGAGTATTCATTCACGTTAATTAAGACCTCATCATAATCATTTTATTTAATGATGTGTATAAAATCGAGGAATTACAATGAACACACAAAACACCTTCAACCACAAGAAGGTAGGTTAACATATCATTTTATTAGATAATAATACTAATGGTACAGAAAGGAAAACTTAGAAAATCATTGAGGTACAGTTCACATACACACAAATGCAGCACCAGTAAACACGTATTCCTTGAATGTATATATATATATATATATATATATATATATATATATATATATATATATATATATATATATATATATATATATATATATATATATGTCATTTCTTAACAATGCATTTAAACTACAGTACAAGTGGAATCCTATTGCTTTCCTAACATCCAGTATAGGTCCAACATTTCATTCAAACACAGTACATTAAGTGATCTGTCTCAATCTCAGTACAGGCTGCGCGGCTCTGCCAGCATGTGATGCCGTCACCCGGCTGACAGTTCCCTCAGCTCAACTACACAGACAGTGGCCCTGCATCTACTGCTCACAGGCAATATAACTGTAGTTAAACCCCAGCATTTACCATTTAAATGCAAAACAATCCTTGTTCAATTACAAATTATTCTACTAACATATCACAGCTAAGACTGGACTACAATTGTGTAATAACAATTACACAAGTATACTTTCAAACAAGCACTTCATATGACAATATGAGTTCAGCAGCTTAGTTACTTTTTAACAAGGTTCAAACTCTGAGGTATTTCATACGCGCGTTAAAAGCGAAATTTAAGATAACTATTTTATCAACTTCTGCTGTATGTGTTCTAACTGCAATTAATTACTCCAGTTCCACAAGGGCAAGGTAATTAAATTATACTCAACGGTTCCTTGAACAGTCTTCAGAATAAATCTTCCGTTGTAATTAAATTTTCCAAGTTGGGGCTCATTTGTCTTCAAAACCCAAGCTGGGGTTTTCGCACACTTCTCGTGTGTGCCTTTATCTTCAAAACCCAAGTGGGGGTTTCACACACAGCCTGTGTGTTTTCTTCTTTCCTTGAATGCTTCGCCTCGAAGGCAGAAACAGTTTCGTTGTGCCGTGGTTACGACTGGAAACAGAAGCTTGTATCCGAGCTGGGAATGTTTTTTTTTTTTTTTTTGACACGTAGATAAACTGACTTATAGATGGCTCATTTTTCTATCAGCAGGAGGCCTGAACAAGGAGCTTTCTTTGACATTCGTTTATTGCAGGGGACAGAATATTTTTGCAGTTAAGAGGTATAAAGCTTAACGCTATCTTCTCTTATGGAGCCATGTTAGACTCAAACCAATTCCAAAACCAATGCAAAGTCCTTGCTGCAAGTTCCCAGTTCTTATACGACTTTCACATAAAGGCTTATACATTCTCTTACCCCTTCTTCCATTGTTTTGGACAATGGGTTGCCTCATCCTGTATGGGATGAATATATTATCTAATTATGACTTCCTTCTGCTGTCTCCAGCTTTAGTTTCCTAGATAAATTCTGATCAGATGCTCCGATCTATTTATAATCCTGTCGAGGTCCTTTTGTGTCGGGTTCAGTTAAAGTCCACTGGTCAGAGAGCTCACTGCTCCTTCCTTTGTGCTGGGTGCTCAGAAGTTGCTTCAGTCAGTAGTTCACATGCTGCCCTGCATACTGTGATCAAGAATGAATCCAAGAGATTAGTTTAGATATGTACTTATATTTAAAAAAAATAGTTATTAGTTCAAGGCAATCGTGCTTACAGTGCGTAATACCTCAGTCCAACACTAATAAGGGCTATTTATTACACTTTAGATTTCTCGAGATTTACGATTATACTGTATTTACAGTATAAAAACAACATATGAAATACTGTAAATACAGTATAATAGTAAATCTCGAGAAACTACTCACTTCTAAATCTTTTGTAGTCATTTTTGTATTACGTTAGTATAAATACATGTTCATTTGGATTCATATGTTGTTTTTTTCTGACTTTATGTGAACGAAAAGACACACATTTGCCCGTTTTCCCATTGGAAGTAGTGATATTTTGAAATATCACTGTCCCGGTCACAAAAGCAACGTTTGTGGGGAATAATAGCCATTTTCTATACTTTTGAGGCATAAGCAATTAGGAAATAACACTTACTACCCAGGAGCAAAAATTGTGTTACATAGTGTTATAATTTTTTTGTATAACCAAATGTTATGAACTGCCAAGTCTGTCACACATTAAATACTTGTATTAGCCCCTTTTATAAAGAATATTATTGAGGTGCTTAAACTTGAAGCAAATCAATTTGTCCATGGTTACATGCATTCAACTTTAATACATTGAAATACAAAAATAAAATAAAGTAGTGGCTAATCTGAAAGTGCCAGGTATGAATAAAACATGTAAAGTGCCTGGTAACAGCTCAGACATGGCCATAGTATTTAATTATTTTTAAGCAACGACATAAAAAGGTTAAACTATATATTTTATGAGGGGTACTGAAGTAAATATTGTATATAAGTGTATTATACACTACATACTTCAGTAAAGGCTGCAGTACATTTATACATTTTCAGCTTTCATGTTATTACATATTGCTTGTGTCAGAGTTTGTGAGGATCGTCTATGGAAATAATCCTTGTGTGTTTAAGGATATGCCTGCTGGAAATACAAGGTTGACATTTGACTTGCAGGTCCCTGAGTACATTACTCAACTCACTATGTGTGCTCAACGCAAGATGCATGTCACTAGCAACTCTGCAGTATTAGAAAGTATAGAAATGTCCATGTCTTTAAAATACATAGGAAGATATATGGTGAAAACAAATCTGTCTGGCAGCGTGCTCAGTCACAATGATAGCAATGTAGATATAAGTGCCATAAAATGGTTATGCAGTAGATTGTAGCAGCAGCAACATGATGACAAAATAAGACCCATTCAATCAGGTGTTTCCAATTCCTGTGATTATTTATTACTATTTAAGATATTTTTTAAAACAAATTTTACACACGTTTTTCTGCCGAATAAGAAATGTCCTATTCAAATGTTGCCTCATCCATTTAAGAAGATCAATGCAGGACCTCTGTATCCAATATGAAGCCCGTTCTCTCGTTTCACGTGCCAAACCAAATCAACGAATGTTGCCAACCTACTACACCACATTGGCCACCTGGCCAGTAGGGGTCACTAAAGCATGGGGTGAATTTTCCACATGCCACTTTCCTCCGTGACTCACAGAGACGAAAAACCAGTGCAGGGCTTTTGTCAGCCCTAGCCATATATAATTACCTGTAAATTTCTATGAAATGGGTGGGCGTTTTTTCACAGTAATGCACAATTAAAAAAAAAAAAAAAAAAATGACATTTTAAAAGACTCCCCTGATGTGCTTTATCTGCTTAGTTATTTTTTTTTTCAGTGAAATAGAAACTTCTCCACATTCTAACAAGGCTATTCTGTTTTAGACATTCAGGAGATCAAAAAGCATATGCCACTGATTTAAATTAGACTTGGAACACCTGTCATGTTCACAGGCTATCAAGTGGCATTGCTGTGCTTACAGGTATGCTTCAGCTAGTAATTGACTGCAGACTAATTCCCACAGTTTGGCCCTTTGCATGTTTTATCATGTACATTGGATAATCATACTCGGCATGCTTACATAAATGAATTATTATTTATTTTTTTAATAAAACAGATGGCCTTCTAAATCATTAGATGATGAGTTCTGTAAATTATATAAATTGCTTGTCAATAGTGACAATCTTTTACCCCTAAGGACATGTTAATGGATCAATTCACAAAGCTTTCCTTCATGAAATATTTATTTATGAATGCATTTATTTTTGCTGGTGTTATAATGGAAACCTGAAATCAACCTAAAGGTGACCATCTTTCACAATTACTTATTAAAAAGACCTGGGGTACAGTAGGTGACACACACGCACACACACGCACACACACACACACACACACACACACACACACACACACACACACACACACACACACACACACAAATGTTTGTATTCCTATACTTGTGGGGACTTCTCATTGACTCTCACTATATTTTTATTTACTATTTCTAACTCCAGTCGTTCAAAACTCCACACAGGGTGAAAGTCGACAACAAACTAAATATTTGGGCATTTTTAGGCTTTTTTTTTTAGAGGCATATTTGGTTCTTAAAAGGGTGTTTTACAAAGTGGGGACGTCCCCACAATGTCGTTTTTTCAGGAGTTACTATCAAAGTGGGGACATTTTCTCAAATTTTGTCCCCACACTGATAGTAATACCTGTCCACACACACACACACACACACACACACACACACACACACACACACACACACACACACACACACACACACTTTCAGCCTTCTGCAGTAGTTTCCCTTCATGAATGTGATGGATTGATTGACTTAGCCTGACTGACCTAGGACAGTATAATCTCTGCTACTGGTAGATTAAAGGGAATTATCTTTCTTGAAATAAGAGAAAAATAGCATTACATGCTCAGGCTTGACCTTTGTTCTGCATGCGCTGTCAAGGTTACACAAAACTGTAGTGCAGTTATTTGTGGATTATTTTTCTTCTCTTAAGTGACAGGTAACTCACAGAAACAACATTAGTATTAACTGCAGTATCATAAAGGTCTATCTACAATATTTAATCAGGCATTTAAGTCTGGTGTGCTTTTGTTAGTAATATCTTGCTTTTCCATCAAGGTTGGCTAATTTCTTGGTTACATACATCGATATTTTAAGTCATGTTTCCTGTATTCTATATAATTATAGTATGTCTAAATTATTTTTTTTTTATTCAACAACAGAATAATATCAAAATAATTCTGCTTGAAGTACTTGACCCATGTCAGAAATATCATGATGAATCAAAGTGAAGCTCCAGCCAACTCACTCCTGGAACGGATAAGTGATTCTAGACTTACAAGTACATAAGAAGATAAGAAGAACATAAGCAAGTTTACAAACGAGAGGAGGCCGTTCGGTTGTTAGTAGCTTATTGTTCCCAGAATCTCACCAAGCAGCTTCTTGAAGGATCCCAGGCTGTCAGCTTCAACTATATTACTGGGGAGTTGGTTCCAGTAAAGCACATAGGGCCTGATGCTATCATCACAAAAAACATACATTGGATGCCATATTGACCAGGGCTTCTTTGAAATTTTGAGTTCATGATAAGTTAAGATTTGGGCAAGGCGTCAACTATTAACATTAGCAATTGCCTTCTTTGCTGCTGTAACATAGATGGGAAACGACCCACTGATTAGCAGCTTGAGCAATTCTGACTTTTACTGCAAGTCAAAAAAAGACGGAGTAAAATCCTTGTTGCAATGGGGCTGAAACAAGAAAAGCAAAAATAGTAAAAGTCCATTATTAATACATGGTGGTAGATATAGGAGTTTGTAGCTTGTACTGTGCAGATACCATTAGGACTTGATGAAATGAAAGTACCTTTTTAGCAATATATTCTCATAATTTATACCCCCCCCCCCCCCCAAAAAAAAAAAAAGAAAAAAAACATAACCCCAACCAATCATATCACATAAATAGATTTACTTTTATCAGCATACAAATATAAGCTGCAGGTTACTTAGCAGCAAACAGCTGCTAGTTACTGTCCTCAGAATTGGAATTGGAATTGAATAAATATAAGAGTTACAGAATTGGAATTGGAATTGACAGGATGAAATGAGTGGAATTCATCAATTCCATTTCAATTCCATTGAGCTCCACCCAGGTTTGTACAAATCAGGTGCAATGAATTACTTAAAAAAAAAAAAAAAAAAAAAAAAACAACTTTGATGCATTTCACCCATTTTCATATCAATACTAGTTGCAATGAATTGGCTAAAGGTATATTTAATTTATAGTCTATATGCATCATAAAGAACTAAAGCATTTAGATGATGAGAAGTTTTAGTGTCATTGTACTGCTGGTGAAGCCTGGCTTAATAGTTTCAAGAGAACACATCTGCATGGAATTAACACAAGTGAAGCTTACCGACAGCATTGTTAGCTTCATAGATAATGATGCTTACTACTGATATGAAATAAAGCAGTTTTCAAAGATAATTGTGTGGTAAAAATGTCATTCTTAGATAAATCAACATTTATTCTCAGCATTATTAAGACTGATTTATCAACTAATTATTGATTTGTCCCAGGTCTCCTGAGAATGAACACCACAGCAGGTATAACTAGTTACTGACTAAAGGTTAACAAGGACAGGGGGGTCATTTCTATAAGGTTGTATAAGATGAATACAATGTCGGGAGCAATTACAGTTAGTGTTTCCATATAATGACAGCCAAACAAGTTGATTCTATTACCTGTTGAATTCCACCGACACCACTTGACTTCCCGTAAAAATATGACAGGTTGTAAAAGTGGACAAACACGGCTCTTTTAGTGCATGAGGTTTATGTAAGACATCAGCAGAGAAAACTACAGCGGCAGAGAGCAAATATAAACTTCAGCTGAAGATGTGTGCACATCATATTTGACGATTTCACAGCTGGGGCATGAGATGGCAAAGTGTCACATCCACCTGGAACACCATCAGTGGTAGACGTCCCCAAAATGTAGACGACTCTCTCTCTCTTCTGCAGATAGATTGTAGCAGGATGGGGGGCCTCTGCTCATTTTCTCACTCTCACATCGCCACTGCCCCCTCACTGTCGTATCCAAATGCGACAGCAACTAAGATCCGACAGGTTTACAGAAACATATGAGAACCCATGGTGTTCAGAGGTGAGAAGTGGTTGAAAGACTTGTCGTGTTTACACATACAACCTGTGATATAGAAACAAGCCCCAGGTCATAACCTGCTTACAATGCATGCTAATAATTAGGCTTTAATTGCTGTATGTTACAGTTACATATTTCTGAAGAGTGTAAAGCATTTCAATTTATTTCAACTGCTTTACTTTACTCAATATTTTGAAATAATAATTGCTTTCCACAAACCGTCTTTAAATATTATTTGAATAATATAGCTTCTGTAATCTGAATTGAAATATTTTCAAATAATAGTTAATTTCTATACAGTGTATTTAATTATTTTCAAATAATAGTTACTTTTCATAAACCATTTTTACAAGTCATTGTCCCAGGTCTGATGGCTATACACATGTATATTATGATAGATGCATGTCATAATACTATTGTAAATCATATTTATTTCTATATTAAGATCAATTGCAATAAAAGAAGAAAGATGTACATATCATATGAATTGAAGTTATTGTATGTATCTACTAATCTGTATTATTTCATGGATTGGAATTGGAATTGAAGGCAATAGAATTGGAATTGGAGTTGGAATTGAGCAGATTGAATTGAGGTGGAGATGGAATTGTAGTTGAATTGAATTGAAAAAAAAAGGAATTGACCCCAACGTTGGAACTGAAACCTTCCTTCATCTCCCCTGCAATGTCAAACCCACTTAATGACATTGTACATTTGTGTTCTCACCTGCAAAGTTTATTGGGCTTTGAATTTTATTGAAACATGTTGGATTTTTGAAGTCAGTGTAAATTAATTTTACAGAAATGTGAAGATTTATATTGGTTTGCGACCTCCCACCGGAAAAGAAAATAAGACTGAAGATGCGATTAGGAAAGGGGTCCGGTTGTACTAATAAGTTGAAGAAATAGTGCATGTTTTATTAAACATTTTAAAACCAATAAATAAACAATTACCATAATGAACATTATTGCAATAGGTTGCTTAAAACATAATAACAAAATATATTCATAATAAAGTTGAGTTCTTACCTACAAACAACAGTAACATCTTTAAAGTTTTTGACTCGGTAGCTTGGTGTTGTTTACATTACTGGCTGCATATTTTAAGTCATTGAAAGCTGAAAGTACTTCTGAAACACCCTTTTCTTACAATTTTAGTGTAATAGTATTATAGTATTTAATGTTTTCAGGAATATATTTAAAGGGCAATTCTTGTACTTCCCATGCATGTGCATTATGACACACTTGCTCGAGTGTTCAGAGATAAAGGGCCTCATTTATGAAATGGCACTAAACATTATGGTGCACCATAATTGCAATTAGTGTGCAACATGTTCCTGATTTTCATATTTACTTTTACAATTTTCTTAATTATTGTGCAAATGGCACACACTGATTTTATTGTGCCACACTATGGTAATCAGAATGAATATGCGGTTTGTATGGTAATGCATGACAATGTATTTAAATGAGGCACTCCCCTCTGAATAATGAGATGAGCTTTATTTACACCGTATTTACTAAAGGGGATAATTGTAGTGTGCACATTAAACTGAGTGATAATTAATTTGTTTGGAAACCAGGCTTTAATCACTGATAATACTAATAGGTACATAGGTAGTGACTCTATGGATGCTCCGGGGTTCAAGCGGCAATGGGGAAAAATAAGGTTCCTCATAGTGCAAATAAATCACCTGTTCTGTGATATTGCAGTGCAGGTGCTTCACAATCAGAACTGTTATTGCAGCGTTAAAACAGTAAAACATCACTAGCGGCTCTGGCAAACCAGAAGGCGATCTTTCACATGTTCAATCCATTTATACAAAGTCCCTCGGCTTTCTTGAAAAGATCTCTGTTTCCCTTGTTTTTCTTTTCTATTTTTATGTTCTCATTAGTATCCAGCCTAGTAGATTCAGCGTCCGTCAGTTCTGGCAGATTCTACTGTACTTGATGAAGCGGTTTTCTCCCACTGCTAATTTTAAAAAGAGATGTAGCCACCTAGCTAAGAATTTCATCCTGAGGGTTACAGTGAAACGTACTGTCTTTAGATTGGGACTTTAGGGAAGACCGTGTGTGTATGTGAGTACATGAATTATTTGTTGGTAGTAATTCATAGTTATTTAATCACTCATAGTATGTAACCCCCAACTCCACAAACCAGCCAGCATTTTTGTAAATAACACCACATGTAATGAACAATAAAATAAATTCTATTTATGTCATTAGTGCCAACTTCAGGCGGAGCATTGTGATTGGCAAGGTGACATGGCTGAGAAAATTTTTTTCCTCTGTCATGGTACAGTAGTACAATGACAAGGTGCAAACAGGTGACTGATCGATCTGTAGGATCGTTTACGAAGGTGCCTTTATTAAATAATAATAACAGTCAATTTAGATTCATGGTGCACAATAGGCTCACTACTTAACGTGCACATTACAGATAACGGTAGTGCAATAATGTGAAGCATGGTGGTGGCAGCACCATGCTACGGGAATGCTTCTCATCGGCAGGGACTGGGGCACTTGTCAGGATAGAAGGGAAAATGAATGGAGCAAAATACAGAGAAGTCCTTGAGGAAAACCTGCTGCTCTCTGCAAGAAAGTTGAAACTGGGACGGAAGTCTAACTTTCAGCATGACAACGACCCAAAGCACACAGCCAAAGCTACACTGGAGTGGCTAAGGAACAAAACGGTAAATGTCCTTGAGTGGCCCAGTCAGAGCTCTGACCTAAATCCAATCAAAAATTTGTGGCATGACTTGAAGATTGCTGTCCATCAGCGCTGCCCAAGGAACTTGACAGAGCGTGAACAGTTTTATAAAGAAGAATGGTCAAATATTGACAAATCTAGGTGTGCAAAGTTGGTAGAGATCTATTCCATTATAGGTAGAGACCTATTCCATCAGATTCACAGCTGTAATTGCTGCCAAAGGTGCTTCCACCATATATTAATTCAAGTGTCTTCCTACAGTCCGAAACTCACTGGCTGTGTCTGTTATAACCTGACTCTTATCCTAAACTTAGTTTTTTTTTTTTTTTCTGATGGAAACATTCTGATGTTTTCCAATTGGAGTGGGTGCAATTAACATAAAAGTGGCGGAATAACTATTCAGTATTTAAATGAGAAACCTATATGTTAATGACGCAAATAGCAGTTCTTAGGTAATTTCAGGATTTCAATCAAAGGACAGGTGGGATTAATGTATGTTTCAGGATATATAAATAAAGCTTTAAACACGTTTTCCAACAAAAGCGTCACAGCAGTCTGTTGACAGTACTGCTCGCTTATGTTGTTTTTGTACGTACTCAACATATTTTCCTGAAGGGCCTCTGTGGTACGATCAACCAATTGAATATCTGCATTTTCTCTGTATAAGCCCAATCCAAAGTTAGCTGGGTGGGGCATAAACTGTGTCTGTTTCAGTTGCAGGTACTGACTATAAGTTTAACCAGTAGGAGAGTCAAATTTCTGCCAAGTTTTACGCAGCTGTCCAATCATAAGCAAGCAGAGGCCATTCAAGAAAATTAAAGACAATTGAGTAGCCAATGGGAAAGTGACAAATCTGACAGCTGTCCAATCATTCGTGAGCAGAGGCAGGTGTTAATATGCCGGATAAGCACTGTACTTCGCCGACTGTTATTGAGAAAAATAATACATTTCAGTATTTACAATTTAATTTTCTCTCTCTATATTTTTTAATTTCACCAGAGAAGGGAAACACTGTAGTATATTTAGAAACACCGTAGTATATTTAGAAACACTGTAGTATATTTAGAAACACTGTAGTATATTTAGAAACACCGCAGTATATTTAGAAACACAGCAGTATATTTAGAAACACTGTAGTATATTTAGAAACACTGTAGTATATTTAGAAACACAGCAGTATATTTAGAAACACTGTAGTATATTTAGAAACACTGTAGTATATTTAGAAACACAGTAGTATATTTAGAAACACTGTAGTATATTTAGAAACACCATAGTATATCTAGTTACGAATCACTAAAACGCTTAGTATAAGATCCTATGCAATAGTCAGCATGCCTGCAAACAGCCAAGTAAGATCAATTTATGCCTGTTCCCAAATTACTTTCAGGACCACTGATCTAAGCAGTCTGAAAGATTTTTTTTTTTCCCTTTTTGAGCCCCCCGGGGCTCACCCATATTCCATGTTTTTCAGAAGAAATTACTTTTATTTATTATGTCTACCCATTCAAGGGGAAGGCTGACATTCACGTGATGGAATTTATGTGCAGAGGGTTTGACGCTTTAGCAGCTTAATGATTTTGTGCAAAGAAATGTATAGTTACGCAATCCTTTATCAATATTACATAATGGGTGTGCTAGTGGGCTTGCAGCAAGAAGTGAGCAATCTACTCACATCAGACAAGGACAAGGTTTGGATTGCTGTGACTACTCACTCATAAAAACAGGACAAAAATCACATCTTCATTTGCCGTTTTTATATACTTGTGAAATGGTCGAGTGTAAAACCTGGTCATTTTATGTTGTTTTAAATTGCAAAGTTGTACTGCATGTAGAGTATGTTCATTTGTTACTTCACTTCTAACACATTACCTTTGCCCTGGTATTATCTGTAATAATAAAATGACTGTTGATGTTATCTCATGGTAATGTTTGTGCTACTGAACATATTGATTAAATATCCTACACCTGTATGTGTCCACATTTTGACATTTCACAGTTGATCAATTACCGGTGTTATTTTGTATTTGTTTTTATCTATCTGTTGTAGTTTTTTTTTTTTTTTTTTTTTTTTTTAAGCGTGTGACATTCATGCTAATTTGCAAGTGCCCAGTTTACACTTTTTTGTGCGTGATTTGGTTGATGTTGCCTAGCAACATCAAACCAGTGGTCTCGAATAGAAAAAAAAAAAAAAAACAGACTTGTATAATACATTTTGTACACTTTTGATGACATAGTTGGATTTAAAAATTCAGATCCTCTAAAACCTGATTTTTATAATCTGTATCCTTTAATCTTAATGTATTGAATTATCAATTTACTGTAGCACTAGGAATTTCTTTTAAGGGAAATACCATTACAATAGCCCTCTACCTCCTTAATATTGAAAGGACAACTACCCCTCTACCCTGCAATGTCCAACTGCAATACAAGTCATTCTGGTGACTTTACACCCACCTTGATTACATTCTGGAACATTTCAGAAAGAAAATAATTGTTAGCAGTGAAATAGCTATTGCAATATAGGGATATCCTATATACTTTGTCTTTGGAAAGTGGGGTCTTAATGGCTCTAATGTCTTTTTTGTATAAAAAAAAGCCATTCCAAAGTAAATGGCTTTTTTCTTGACATGGCTTTGTTAATATTTTTTCTGTCTCACTAATAGGAAATACGTCATGAACACAAAACTGCAGTTCCCAAACTCTCATCACATATAACTGCCTATACATGGTAATAAATAACATTGCTTCCAATACATTGGAGACCAAAATGTAATGATACTGCTTTGTTCTTTTTATGAAACTGACCGGCATGCTTGCTTTGTTTTACCTACTTTACAGTATGCTCGCTATACAGCTGGATAGACCATTATGTATGAATAGCAATTGGGACTATCAAAGGTTGTCCACTTACACAACACATTCAGTTAAATCTATACAGTAATAGGGAAATTTGAGAAGAACAATTTTAGTTGCAATTACCAGAGGAATGCTTGTAAACAGTAAATTGATTTTTTTTTTTTTTTTTTAAATAGGTACTTTAGGCTTGTAGTGTTTCAAATAATTGGATAGAAATAAAACATAGTCAAATCTATTATCTTTTGATTATTTGTCTTCAGTTTCCTCTTTCCACATGAAGATATCTCTGTGGTCTTTTCTGAGACCTACGTCATCATTCTGCAATCAACGTTATGTGCAACAGTGTTCTTTATTGCTTAAATCAGAGGAGGCAGTTTTATCTTTATGTATTTTTTCTTCTTTTTTTTTTTTTTTTTTTTGCTAAATTGAAGTTCCATGCATCAGGGGGCTCAGGTTTTTCTTCATGCTGAGTTTCATTAAATAGTACAAAAAGGAGGCCCTAACCTTTAATTGTTTTGTACCAGATATATGCTTGAGAATTTGTCTTACATTCAATGACATTTCAAACTTAAAGCTGTTGATCAGATCACCAATTTCTTGAACTAACATTACCTATGGGGGCATTACTCCTTACCTACTGTATGTTGGGATCATTTCAGAAAACTAATGTAAACTAATTGTTTCTAGCAATTTCTATCTGAATTTGTAATGGGTCCCTAGAACATGTACAGTATATTGCAAACAAAAGGCCTGATAATTAGAAGCTGATAAACAATGCCTATGTTGCAATTCTAATCATTACCTTTTCAATAATGCTTATTTTTTTAAGAGCTAGACATCTTATCTGAATGTTCTACACACATCTACCTTGTGGTCATGTGGCACATGTGGCAATGAAAAACAGTACAGTAAAAGCAAAAAGTATGGAAAGGCTTAGCCAAGTATGATAAATCAAAGAAAGACAAGTTTGTCATTAAAGCATATTGAACTGCAAAATTAATAGAATATTATTCTAAAGGATAGATTTGATTTCTGATGAAAATCAGTGCACAGAAGGCTAATGGACAAATGTACAGTAGCAAACAGAAAACATGGAAGTGTAGCCTAAACTCAAAACCTGAAATCCAAAATGTGAAAGTTTAAAACTCAAAATAAAAGTTAGAAATATGAAACCTGAAAGAAAAAAAAAAAGCATTCAATGTTCAGGATGCAGCCTTGCACTAATACTGTTGAAATTATTATTTGTACTCATTTATGCATACAGTATTTTTATAATTATATGGTAATTAAAAAATGTATTGTAGAATGTTGTTTTTGATCATTAATCAAGCTACTGCTTGACTACTCAAATGTTTAATCAGTTTTAGAATCTTCAGTTTGGAACCGTAGGGAGGGTCACCTTATTTGTGAATTACACTTGTCTTCTGCCTTATCATCTTTGATGATTTCTCTAGAAAATGCTTTCATCGTTAATTCTGTGACAGTAGGCACATTATAATTCCCTGAACCCAGTCAATTAGATATGTTATTAAACAATTAATTCAGAAAGGAGACATCCACTTAGTAGTAAGAAAACAACAATTTATTGATTGAGAAATATATGCCTGATGGGCACTTGAACAATTGGCAAAGTTTTGCCCGAAATGAACATGATAGCCATAATACATTCACATTTATAATTTGGCCCATGGCCTTATCCATTGGCGTTCAATAGCCTCGCCTATGCTGGCCGAGCTAAGATGAATGCAGTGCAGTGATTAAGAATGACAGGCCTCCAAATTGAGAGTGTCCAAGGTTATTCTGAGGAATTAGAGGGAGTGGATTGGACCAATGGTTGTCTCCTCTGAAAGGAGGACGGTGGCTGTGGAGAAGAGCTATATTTATTTAACTATATTAAATAAATATAAGTCCATCTCCTGCCTGCTGTGTTGGTAGACTTCTCAAAGAACGTCATGAAGAACAGAAAACGGAAGAACAAAAGCAGCAAGATTAAGAGTTTTTAGCAATCTGGGATCCGCAGTCAACTATCCTATGTTCCAGAAATTCTGAGGTAGAAATGAGGATTGAGACAAGGTTAAACCTCTTTAGCTTCAGTTATATTTTGTCTAATTTGAGGAGGAAGGGTGTGTCATGGGAAGCTCAAGGGTGAGCTGAACTGGTGGATCTTTTCAGAGTGTATGTCATTAGAAACGACCCAGTAGCCTGGAAGATATTAGATCCTCAACCCTTTGTCAGACATTACAATTTCCAAGCCCAAACATGGTCATTCTACCTAGGCATCAAAGGGTTAAGTAAGGGGTTGTATAATGAAAAGGAGCAAAGGCTGATGAAACAATAAGAGCTTGTGCCATTTAACTGGAACGATGTGTACACTGTCCCACACAAGGAGCGTGGTTATCAGAAAAAGCCTATGTGTTCCAATAGTGTGTTATTATGTATTCTGTGACACCTACCTAAAGTTGTAGCATATCACAAGTGCTTTTAGAACCAGTTTTAATCATGGTTTGTATATAGGCTCAAAACAGCTTATTAAGCAGAAACAAAGGTTTTATCATCCCTCCAAGGTCACAGCTGCACTCTGCCAGTCACTCTCAACATGAGTTTATGTCAGGCCACGAACTAAGGAGCTACAAGGTCAGGGAAGCAAAAACTGTAAAATCCTTACAAACGAGAAACAAAAGGGCAGACGGATTTCGATAAAGATTTTTTTTTCCTACATTTTTATATGAGGAATGACCGGCAGCAGGAGAAATGCAATCATCGCCAGAGTCCGAACAGAGGGAAAACTGCAAAGGGTAAGTATCCATTTTAAGCTTTAAATTGAAACTTTTTATATTCAAACAATTAAGTATGAATGGGCAGCGCTGCGTGGCTAACGAAATGCAAAACCCAGACAGAGAATGAGTGTTCGACCCGGGGCTTAAATAGGGAAGTTCATTGATAGATTGGCTTAATGATTGATTGGCTTGATTAACTAGGGAGGAGCCCCTGTATCTGCTCCCTGTATAACACTCAATAGTTATAATAAATTGTGCTACCTAGATTGTATAACAAACACATGACGATAAAGACGTATTGGCCAGCACTCTACCATATATTCAGCTTTACTGTCAAACTGTAATCTTCTGAGTATTTTAGCATCTAATTAAGAAAGGGTTGTAAGATCAGTAAGCATTGAAATCATGAGTTGATGTAACACCTTGCTATAGACAGGTAACCACAAGGTTAAAAAAAAAACTCCAATTTGTCCCCAAGGATTTCCTTAAACAAACACCGAATGCATGTTTAAGACACATAAAAGATACCCATCTGCTGTATGTTGAAATGTATAAAAGGTTGACTCAGGAAGAATATAAAAATATTAAAATGAATTTCTGCACACCACTCCCAGTGGAGCAGTATATTGTGAGGAATGCAAATTAAGTAGAAAGCTGAAGACACTCTATAACCAAGGTTTAGTATTCAAGATACTGTTTGTGCAATTTTTTCAGACGTCACACAGCAAGAGAACTGTGCATTTGATTTTGATTTAATATCAGAGTGTAACCCTTGGTATTTTCAGGTTCTACATTCTATGCTTTAAAAGGATATATACACAAACTCATATAATAAGCCAAAACCCTGTTAGTCACGTCTCAAAAAGGTATAAACGTGCACCTGTTAAACAATTTTGTATAAAATCAAGACCATACATCATATAAAAAATAAGAAAAATAAAATAATATTCTAGTTCCTGAGGTTAGTGGCTACCACTGATAATGTTACAGTGGCTTGCGAAAGTATTGACACCCCCCTTGGCATTTTTCCTATTTTGTTGCCTTACAACCTGGAATTAAAATGGATTTTTTGTGGGTTTGTATCATTTGATTTACACAACATGCCTACCACTTTGAAGATGCAAAATATTTTTTTATTGTGAAACAAACAAGAAATAAGACAAAAAAACAGAAAACTTGAGCGTGCATAAGTATTCACCCCCCCCCACCCCCCCCCCCCCCCCCCCCCCCCCCCCCCCCAAAGTCAATACTTTGTAGAGCCACCTTTTGCAGCAATTACAGCTGCAAGTCTCTTGGAGTATGTATCCATAAGCTTGGCACATCTAGCCACTGGGATTTTTGCCCATTCTTCAAGGCAAAACTGCTCCAACTCCTTCAAGTTGGATGGGTTCCACTGGTGTACAGCAATCTTTAAGTCATACCACAGATTCTCAGTTGGATTGAGGTCTGGGCTTTGACTAAGCCATTCCAAGACATTTAAATGTTTCCCCTTAAACCACTCAAGTGTTGCTTTAGCAGTATGCTTAGGGTCATTGTCCTGCTGGAAGGTGAACCTCCGTCCCAGTCTCAAATCTCTGGAAGACTGAAACAGGTTTCCCTCAAGAATTTCCCTGTATTTAGCACCATCCATCATTCCTTCAATTCTGACCAGTTTCCCAGTCCCTGCCGATGAAAAACATCCCCACAGCATGATGCTGCCACCACCATGCTTCACTGTGGGGATGGTGTTCTCGGGGTGATGAGAGGTGCTGGGTTTGCGCCAGACATAGCGTTTTCCTTGATGGCCAAAAAGCTCAATTTTAGTCTCATCTGACCAGAGTATCTTCTTCCATATGTTTGGGGAGTCTCCCACATGCCTTTTGGCAAACACCAAACGTGTTTGCTTATTTTCTGGCCACTCTTCCGTAAAGCCCAGCTCTGTGGAGTGCACGGCTTAAAGTAGTCCTATGGACAGATACTCCAATCTCCCCTATGGAGCTTTGAAGCTCCTTCAAGGTTATCTTTGGTCTCTTTGTTGCCTCTTTGATTAATGCCCTCCTTGCCTGGTGCGTGAGTTTTGGTGGGCGGCCCTCTCTTGCCAGGTTTGTTGTGGTGCCATATTCTTTCCATTTTTTAATAATGGCTTTAATGGTGCTCCGTGGGATGTTCAAAGTTTCGGATATTTTTTTTATAACCAAACCCTGATCTGTACTTCTCCACAACTTTGTCCCTGACCTGTTTGGAGAGCTCCTTGG
This sequence comes from Polyodon spathula, assembly GCF_017654505.1. Classification (NCBI taxonomy): domain Eukaryota; kingdom Metazoa; phylum Chordata; class Actinopteri; order Acipenseriformes; family Polyodontidae; genus Polyodon; species Polyodon spathula. Next base: position 97,545,962 of record NC_054535.1, read on the forward strand.
TCTTCATGGTGCTGCTTGCTTGGTGGTGCCCCTTGCTTAGTGGTGTTGCAGACTCTGGGGCCTTTCAGAACAGGTGTATATATACTGAAATCATTTGACAGATCATGTGACACTTAGATTGCACACAGGTGGACTTTATTTAACTAATTATGTGACTTCTGAAGGTAATTGGTTGCACCAGATCTTATTTAGAGGCTTAATAGCAAAGGGGGTGAATACATATGCACGCACCACTTTTCCATTATTTATTTTTTAGAATTTTTTGAAACAAGTTATTTTTTTAATTTCACTTCACCAATTTGGACTATTTTGTGTATGTTCATTACATGAAATCCAAATCAAAATCCATTTTAATTCCAGGTTGTAAGGCAACGAAATAGGAAAAATGCCAAGGGGGGTCAATACTTTCGCAAGCCACTGTACTTCTGTATTACTGGACTGGACTTTTATTCAAAGCTGTACTGGTTAAACGGAACACTGTAATAAGAGGTGGAGGTTAAATGTCAGCAAATCTTGCAAAGAAAATGTACAAAATGAAACGTACTGGTTGTATAAGTATTCAGCCCCTTAAGTCAGTACTTGATAGAAATACCTTTTGCAGCAATTTTGGATTGAGTTGAGACAGTGTTGCATAGTCCATCCCTCTTCTGACATCCACGTGTGGAAAAGTGGTCCGTGAATTCAGGTGAGTGCAGTGCAGAGCGGATTAATCACAGTCAATAATTAACAGGTGCAAGGGTGTTTACTGAAATGTATTACTTCGTTTGTAAAAATCCCACAGGTTTGACCCGCAACCAACAGTCCAGTTTAACACACCAACACTAAACACAAAACACAAACACAGTTCTTATTGATAGTGAATAAGTGCTAGTGGTGTATTACAGTTCTCTGTGAAATGCAGGGGTGAAAGTGATGTCCGGATTTATGCTGGCTTTCGCAACAGCTCCAGATCATGCTACTGGTAGTCTATTAAAAAACAGACAACAGTTAACAAACAATAACAGACACAAGGTAAAAATTCATGGTTCACAATACAGCAAACAGACTCCTTGTAGGTTTAAAACACTAACCATTTACCAAGGAACAGATCACTTACATTCCGCTCCCTATTTATACATGACCCGTAGGTTAATGAGCACATCCGCTCCTCCAATCCTTGGTGCCACGTTGCCTCCTGTTCGAGTTATTGAACTTGGGTGCAGTAGCTTAGCCCCCTTCCTAAATTATCGGTCTCACTTGACCATTGAAAGGTTTTCTCTGCTTTTTCCGGAGACAAAATGACCTGTCAACTTGTGCTTGACATCTTTTTGATGATGTCGGACAGGGTCTGACATCAGACTGGAAAGGGAAAATTGAGTTAAAAAATAAATGTTGATATTAATCATCGATTTGGCAAAGAAATAATAACCAAATTGAAGGAAGCTTTGTTATAATTAATTTGCTTTGTAGTGTTACACAGAAAAACATAAAACATGTACCAGAAGAATTTATTACATCAGTGCGTGTTAGTGCTTCACTCACAATCTTGTCTTACACAATTCCGCCATGTAAATTGGAGACTGGGATCAATGGCTCCTTTAGGCCTTATGTGATTTATTTATTCTATTTAAGGCATTATCTTTCCTGTGTTTCCAAGAAGGAATGAATAAGCCTTCTTTCGCAAAAGCTGTATTAGCAGCATCCGTTAAATTGCTATTAGTTTTAATATAATTGAGAATGATGATATGAGTTTTATTTTATTTATGATTTAACATTTTTATAAGGTAAGGGAAGAATTCCTCTAGAAAAGTCCACCATGTTTTGACCTCATTGCAAATAAATACATTTGAAAACATAATGTTCTTGTTCCCTAAAGTTACACACATCATTTTCCACTGACAAAATATTGGATAATGAGACATGTCATCTCAAGGGTTCTTACCCTGGTGATAAAAATGAACGTCACATCAGTTTTTTTGTGGGAGAAAACTAATTGGACTGTGCTGCTGCCTCTTCCTGGAATTATGTATATAACAACCCATCTGGTCGTTGTTCTGCTGCCAGTTGATTCTGATCTGTCCAACAGATAGTTTGTTTTGTTGAACCTTGTGGGGGTCTTCCTGCGTTCTATTTTAAATCTATTGTTTAACCCTTTACACTCCAAACAATTTTCGTCTATTGTTGCCAAATTGCCTTTCCCCTGTAAAAAACACAATTCTGAATGTCCTAGAAGCATGCTATTTATTTCAAAATTTAAAGCACAAATTTTTATTTCATATTATGTTGGAATCTGGAATTAAAAGATCTTCCTAGACTTACATTTTCTTTCTGGCAGGTTGACCAGAGCTAACACACCTAGCTCCTCTACATCACGATCAGTTCTAGGCCCATCCCATGTGTGCTCTACACCAGATTGACACCAGAAGAAAATGGTCTTGAAAGACAAGCAAGCAAAATACTACCCAGTGCAGTGAACCTACTCTAAAATAGGATTTTCATTGGTGCACATTATACAATGGGAATGTGTTATATTAAAAAAATAATACTGTAAGTAAATATTTTACAAACAAAAACGTGGATAGTGAAAGTCCCTATTTCTATTTCTAAATATTCTTAGTAATATTTTCAATAGTCCTGAAGCTTGCTTAAACTAATTTATATGGTGATCAGAAAATTTTTGTTGGAGGCTGGAGAGTTCTGAATTGTTGTCAAGTGCACTGTGTTCCACCATTCTCTCCTTTACATCACATAGAGTTGAAAGAGCAAGAATCGCATTTCTGGTGAATGTGCCTGACATTTTCTTTTTTGACAGGGTGCAGGTCAGACAGTTCTTAAAAAACAACCACCCTACAGTTAGTGTCACTTGTCAATTCAGGTATGAGCTTTGTTGTGAATTTGCAGCACGCATTTGGAAGACGGAAGCTAATGAATGTTGTTTGTATTTCAGTTTGTAATACAGCTTGGAATCATCCTCAATCTTTGCAACAAATTTTACCTGACGGAATGACATGGATGTCTACCCATGTTTGTCAGTTAAAGATTCCAGAGAACAGACCTGTACTTCAGTAGTTAAATCTTCAACACTAGGACTAGATTCGATTCTTGACCTAAAATGATTTGCTTATTAACAATCCACAACAAACTGGTGTACATTTAAAGACATACAGTAGTAGGGAAATTAGATTATGTTCTGTTCTTATATCTGAAATAGTTTTTGGGGTTATTTTCACATATGTGGCTCTGAATGATTAATACAAAATCTGAATTGATTCTTCCTTTTTTCTTACATGATGTTCCCTCCAATAGGCCTCAAGGTGAATAATACCATTTTTATTTGATAATGCTTATATTCTTATTGATGCTATGTAATATGTTGCCTAACAACTTCCATAAGGAAGCTTCTATGTACAGTACCATACTGTACTATATTGATTAAGATTTATCTGAATTTAAAGAACACTGTGAAGGATTATCATTCAGTCATTGGGGGTCAGTATGTTCTTACTAGCAAGTAATTGTTTTTTTTTTTTTTTTTAATTATTAAAAATAAAGCTTTATAGATATTTGTTGGACAATACCTTAATATTAAACCACTGAAAGGGACAAAAATACACATAAAGGAAGCACATGGATGGCATCTGATGGGGTGTGGGAAAACATTTCAACCATTCCACATATACCCTTAGGTGCTACCCTTTATTCTGTGCATTTAGTAGCCGTGCAGTTTGTTTGGTTATGTGTCTGACAAAATGCCTACTGTATACACAGAATTGAAATAGACACGCCATCTTCCACAGATTATATACAAATGTAATCCTTTTAGTCTCCAAGAGAACTGTTGACTTGAAATTAGCCAGAATTAGTTATTTCAAAATATATTTTGTTGAAACTTTTTTCAACAGCATTTAACATGATTTTACAGTTGACATGTTACATTTTCAAAGGGCATAGTAATTACATTATCGAGATTTGCTCTTGGGTTTTCATGGATGGACAGGTATTAGAGAAATTGTATTTTGAAAAAACAAAACAGTTCTTAAAATAGGATCCTGAACAAAACATAGTCATTAGCATACTATTTTTTAACTATGATTGAAATAACATTTTAATGAGATTTCTTCAGTAAACCTTTGTTAATCTGAACACAATGAGACATACAAGAAAACAACAGCCAAAAAAAATAAGCAACTAAAGAAGTAGTTAGTCAGAGTTTATGTAAAAAACCAAAATGTAAAAACACTATAAGGAATTACATCTTATTGCACTAGAGGTTAAATAAAGTTCTCAGCTTGCTTGCCTTCCCAATTGGTCCAAATTAATTTTATTATCCACCATAACCAGCCAATCAATATTTCTCCATTATGAAAGCAACCAGGAACAATGAGTTTAGGCTAGCATTTTCTAAAGTAGATTAATAACCTTGGTGGTGGATTGATATTTTCCTTTCTCATTCTCTTTAAGGCGTTTCTGCTTCAGATATTTCAATAACCAAAATGTGTTAACTTACTCATACTATATATATGAAGCAGATGACTTCTAAATCAAATATTCTAACCTTAAAGTCACTGTAGCTAACAAAATAATTCCCTAAATTCTCCCTATCTTGGTCTCAAATGTGTAGTTTTGAAAGAAACACATTATAAAAAAACATGTATTTTAATGGTATAACTTGTAATAATTTGTTGGACACCCTTCCGTTGAGAAAAGTTTTTGTCCCTGAAAATGTTCAGAAAGGATTACATATGACAAGTTGAATCCACCTAATCTCAATCAATGAACCATTCATTTGCTTGTCTTTCCCACAGAGATAAAAGGCAGGTAAGAAGAATTTGTGTTTTTCCAGTAACCGCTGATGAAAATAGGCAGATATAGCCATTAATTTTTCATGGTTCCTGGCTTTTATCTACATCCCTTCATAGAATTCTGCATTCTATGAATGGGTCAATATACTGAATATATACATGATATATTCTTTCATTTTATGTATATAATCATTAATTTATCTTATTCATTCCTTTAGGCATTCAAGTTAACTATTTACATTGAAATTTATGGAAATTGTCTGAACAATTATCAATGCCATGGTATTTATGGAATATATCATCCAACAAAGCACATCCAAAATGCAGCACATGGAATCTGTCACTCATTAGCATCATATATTGGTCTCAGCTGGTATTTCAAACAGGAATTTCATTGATCATATTCCCCAGGGCACTTCTGCTTGACTTGTGGACTATGTGTTTAACATGTAGTCTGTGTTTGAATGTTTACAAGTCACATTTTTACAAAAGACCCTTTTCAATTATTAGCAGGGATTAAATAATAAAAAAAAACTACAAGCAACATTGACCTTTTCAAGAGAAGCCAATGGGACAGGGAGCATTTGGATTGTCTATATCTAAATGTTACAAAATGTTTATTTTACATAAAATGTCAAACTGTATTTTGTGCTTCAGTATCACCCTTAAAAAAAAAATTACATTTTAACACATCTACTGCCAGGTTTTACACTTCCTCACTGTACTTGTCAAGGGTGGTTGTTGGTAAGGTGGAGAATATAGAAATTCCATGCACATGGAATTGTATAATAAATACAGCAAACTGACTTTTAAAGGAATGACTGCATTTTTTTTAACCTCGGCATCAATGGCTTCTCTTCTAGCCACGATAGTGCCTCACATTTACACTCTTCATAGGCTCAGCTACTGTATCATATCTAATTACATTAATCTTCCCAGGTACAACTGAGAATACATCCCTGTTTCTACTGACAAACTCTTTGACTTCTTGCTGTTCGTGGTCCGACAGCGTCTGGGCTATTTTTACCTTTGGCTCGGTGGTGTTATTGACATGGACCGGGGATGTCTCCATGGCGACTAGAGCCTCTCTCTCCTTCCATGCTTTCAGCATGTTTACATGATATATTTGATAAGGTTTTCTCAACTTATAATTTACCTCCCCCACCCATTCAATTATCTCGTAGGGGCCATGCCAGGTAGCCAGAAATTTACTTTCGACAGTTGGTACCAAGACTAATATGCCGTTTACATTAGCACACCCGTACCTTGAGGGCTCCACACCCTCACGGTACGGGTGTATTTACACTTGCAAATACCCGAGCTGAGCCAGAACCAAGCAGTGAAACTCCAGCCTCGCTACATATCTGAATCTGGCTCGGGGCCGAAGCAGGCTGTGAGCGGGGTTATTGCATTTCATCATCACTCTCAAGAGTCATGCCAAGAGAAAGTGACAACCCCCAGGACCACAACCGCTAAATGTTTTCCTAACTCCTTACCTTTACACTGTGGGCTACATAACAACACACATCTGACTAAAATACAAAATAAAATAAATCCCTCTCTATAATGCACATATAGTGAAGCAAAAACGCAACTTTCTGTGAATTAATCATGCATAAAGCACCATGTAATCAACTCTATATTTTTTTACAAAAAAAAAAGTAACATTCCCACTCGTGGGTCATTTTATTTATTAGTTTTTAAACTATAAATAGCTTGGCTAAATGGTGGTCGGGAGTTCAATTCGACGAGACAACCAAACAAAGTGTGAGAAGGAGAGCAGGTTGGGAGAGGAGAAAAGGGAATGGGATCACCCCACGTTCGGCTGCTGCCAGAGCCGTGCTGAAGTGTCTCGCCTCCCGAAGAAAGCTGCAGCTCCTCTCGCAGCAAAAAAGTAAATACATTAGGAAAGATGACCACGTAATAGGCCTTGTATTCATTTAGTTATAAAACGAATGCTGAATAAGATGTCTGTGTTATAATGTGCTAGCGCTGCTTTTCTTCAGTTCAGATACTGTATCAAAAGGGAGAGACAAAAACGGAAGTTAGACTGAGAAGTTGTTTACAGTTTGAACAACACCGGTATTGCATTTACTGTAGAAATATTGCATGAATCACTAGTAGGGAATTGGGGGACATGCTGTATCCAAGGCGCGTTACAACCGAGAGCTTTGTAACGAGGGAGCACTATAGATATTAGGGCTGGCACTATTGAGCAATGAATATAAAAAAACAAAAATAGAAACATTAAACCACATGTCATTTCATTTTATAAGGACATAATTAAATGTACACCTGCAATATGGTCCCCCGTCTTTGCTTCCTTTGTACACACACACACAGAGACGTGCATTCTCAGTACTTTTCTGCATTAAAAAATTATTTTATTAAATTAATGCTTAGTTCTATTTTTGCAGTCTGTGACATTTAATTTAATCGACTTAGCATGTTCATTATGCATGACTTTTCTCAGCTTGGCTCGTCTTTCTCAAATGTAAAAGCAACTCCAGCTACCCGAGCCATACCAGGCTGGCTCGACTCGGCATCGGCTCGGGTGTGCAGGTGGAAAAGGAGCATAATACTCTGTCTCCAGGCTGAAAAGCTCCAGTTCTCGCAATCCTATTATAAGAGTTTCTTGTGCTTTCTGAGCTTGCCACATGTGTTCTTTCACTATAGCCATGACGGTTGATATGCAGTCTTACATCTGAGACACAAGTTCAATTATTACAATTATTGTTCAATTACTGTGATAGGGTGTTGGCTCTTGTTCCCACGTCTCTTTTTCAATATCTAACAGCCCTTGGGGATGTCTCCCCTACAATAGCTCAAAGTGAAAACCCAAAGGAAGCATGTGGCACCTCTCTAATAGCGAACATTAAATAAGGTAAAAGAAAATCTAAATCTTTTCTGTCCTATCGGAGCATAGCCGAGTGTTTTATTAAATCTTTCAACAAGACCACCGGACTGCGGGTGGTAAAAATGTTTAATCCTCAAGAATTTACAATTTTCTAGTCACTCGGGACATACCCTGTAGTGCTGGGTGGGTCAGTCATATTTTGACCCAAACTCGTTAAGCCTTGATCCACACCTGCACCTGAGCCAAATGAGGTTATATTAACACTAGAACGACCGTGTTTATAGGCATACTTAGAATGTTTATAGGCAACCAATGCACAGATAGCCTGGCGCCGTGAGCTGTCAAGGCTGATTGATGGACTATCAGGGGCTTATTGAAACAATAGAAATGTCAACAGACAGCTCACTTGAGGAATGCAGACTGATATAACAAAACCTCAATATGGCTGCAAGTCCCAACTGATAAACACAAATAATACAGCAACATTTAATTGTTATACTATGTATCAGTCAATTTGACCGAACTTGGTCAGAATAGTTATGACAGTATTTTATCTAGGCACTTCTTTCTTTGTCAGGGGAATTAGTGCATATATTTAAGCAAAGTCGGGAAAGCATAGCTCTTTATCTTAAACACACACACAGCAATTTACATTTAAATTTCAAAAACTGTAAAAATGACTACCTTGGTTGTTCTAGTGTTAATATTCATCCAAACCCGACACAGCTATCGGTTTTGTGATCCTTACCCTTTTAACTACTATCATTTTATAACTACTCATATTACAACTCCTGCATTTAGTTATAAACAATCATTTATTTGCATGTGTAAAATATATTTTAAAAATACACATTGAGGCGATTCCTTCGGGATTAAATTACTCGACCATCTGAGCTAAAATTGTGCTTGCTTGTTGCACTTGATGCAGGAATGCACAATATCATATGTGCTAACTTACTTAGCTGAGGAAATGTGGTTTGTTGTTTTCCCAAAATCTGATAAGATCTTTGTCAGCTTCGTCACTTGAAAACTGCGTATCTATGTATTGCTGGATCTCGTCTATATTGCAATCCTTGACTTCAGTTTCCCACTCAGTGAATTCTTCTTCAATTTTCTGTTTTTTGAATCCCATCTCTTTAGCTCCATATTCTTTTTCAAGCGTACCTTTGACTGTGTTCGCTTCACTCTGAGCACTAGGTGTCACTGTTCCCACATCCCAGGCAGCATTGTTTTACAAAGCACTCACGGCAGGTATGAAAGCGGCAAGCAGTTTCTTCGCTTGGTCATAAACAGGTGTTCTTTCTTCAGTTGGGAGCATCTTTAACTTTTTGAAACGAGGGCAAAGAAATATTGTGGATGGAAGGGATTGCTAGCTTCTCTGTTTAATAACTAAATGCACGATCAAGTAAGTGAGACATATATTCTGGTTCCCCGTAAATATACTCACAGTGCTTCTTCAATCTGTAAAACCAGAGCAACACCATGTGTATTGTAGGGTACTTATCCCCTTCCAGTTCTTCACTTGTTATTTTGAAGAAAGGCAAGAATTTAGTAAGCATTTTCAGCACATTGAGTTGTATGCCATCCATGCTGATCCCTGTCTTGTAAAAGTTGTGATATCTCAGTCAGCTGTTTACAGACAGATTCCATCATTGTTGCTTTGCTATTCCAGCGAGTCTCGCACTCCTGTTTCACTGCATGTGCTAAACTTGCAACGGCACCAGGTTTTTTTTTTTTTTACGTAAGTTACAAGCTTTTGCACTTCTTGCATTGAAAGTATGCTTCAGCACTATATTGAGGACATGAGCAGTGCATGAGATCCAGTGGTGATTCCGAAGGGCTGCTTTGAGAGCATGAGCAGTGCATGAGATCCAGTGGTGATTCCGAAGGGCCGCTTTGAGAGCATGAGCTGGGCGCGGACCACAGCTGTGACCCCAGGTTGCACCAGTATCTCTGCCTTTAAATTGGTATCGTTGACTGCTGGCACCCTTCCTAAGCGGAGGTGCTTAGACTAATAATAAGACTTAGCCTCTCCACTAATCTGGGGGACAACCAGTAACCAGTAATGTTACAGGGAAGGCACAAGAGACAGTTTTCAATTTACAATTGTTTTACTTTTATTTGCAAACTGTTCCAAGCTAACAAATGCAATTCAAATGTTTGAAAGAATTTTGCACTGTTACCATCCAAGTCACTCAGGTGCAATGTGGCGATTTCCCAAAAAGCATGCCCCCTAATGGAGCATCTACTGTATAATACATTTCTTTCAGAAGAAACCAACTCTGTGCTTTTAAATAAAGGAGAGTATTGTTGGTGTCCTCTTGCAATTCTCTAACTTGCTGCATGTTTCAGAACCAAGTTTTATTCAGTTTCATTCATTTGAATGCTGATTGTGTGATATCTTACATTATTTACTGTCATCTTCATAAGAAACTGCAATACTATAAGAGAAAAACAAAATCAGGCATATCTGGGTTAATACTGTGGTTCATGATATAGAAAGTTTAACTGAGTGCATCATTTCGATATGTTTGATTTTTATTGCAGTTCTACTGGGCTTTGCAGGATGTGGAGATTTCAGTTTGCTTTGGGAGGTGTAGGCATGATTGTGGGGTTAAGAATTGTAGGTCTTTTAATACATTTTGCTTTAAGGAGTGTATGCATTAAAACACTGTTTTTTAACAAATAAATGTAAATAAATAAACTATAAATACACTGTTGAACTTAACTGATTGCATAATCTTATTTCCAACAGATTTTTAGTCAGATTTTCCTTATAGGTACATCTATTGGCTTGTTTTAGTTGCAAAGAGAAAATCTACCACAGTTATCACTTAATTATTTTCAGAGGCATCAGCAAAATGTCTTTTTCAGGTTGAACATGCAGAGGAAGAAGATGACAAAGAACAGCCCATAAGCTCTTAAGATGAACTCTCATTGAAATCCATCTAAAAGATACCGATGCAGTTAAAGTCAGGAAACAGACAGGAAGCCTATGAAAGGTACAAATGAAAGGAACAACATTAGAATAAATGCTCAAACAATATAAACAAGCAGCCTAACTGGTGATTACGAAATGTTGGGATGAAGTTGTGTTCTTGCTGGGCTGTACCGCTCTGGGCTGCTCCAATTCTCATTTCCACACCCCAGCTGGCAGATTTGCATGAACATAACATAGTTATTACACACAGCAGTTACACAACTATCTGATTTCATTTACTTTACAGTGATCGAGTCTTTCATGTTATCTTCCAAATCTAACATAGCACCTGAGCCTCTGCCACTAGACTCAGCCTTCTTCAATGAAAAGAAGACAACAGATGCACAGAAAGTTAATTTTAAAGTGGTATTCTGTGAGTAAGGATGCTGCATTTTGCGCCTATTGTGTTCTGTTTCCAGAAATCAGGCTTCTGTGACTGGAAGAACGCAAGTGGTAAGCAAAAGGGAATGCTATCTTTACACAGTTTGTCTCAGACACATATAAGTGCAGAAACCAAAGCTATGGACTTTACTCAAGTTGTTACAATACAGAAGAAAGACAGTGAGACTTGTATTTCTGAGGCATGTGAAGACAGAGTGAAAAGAAACCAGGAGGTAAAACTCGGTATCATAGACACTATCATATTCATGGGTAAACTAAGCATTGCAAGAATCCACACAGGAAGAAGACTTTGTGGCTACTTTACACTGGTCTAAGCCTGTTCTATGGCAGCATAATAAATAATACAATAATTATTTTTATATAGCGCCTTAGGGGACCACCATCACAAACCGCTTTACAAGAGTAAAGCAGAGTCACTTACAACAACGTCTCACCCAAAAGACGGAGCACAAAGAGATTATGTGACTTGCTCAGGGTCAAACAATGAGCCAGAGGCTGAACCGGGGACCTTGTAGTTACAAGTCGCTTTCTTTAACCACTGGACCACACAGCCTCCTATGCAGCTAAACAACATAACTTCATAAAAAAAAAAATGCAAAGTATACAAGTCCACAAAAACAGCTGGCTGGAGAAGTTGTGTTGGACAAACTTATAAAAGAGATCAAAGCGAATCAGTACTTTTGCATTATGGCAGACAAATGTATGGATGTTTCCACAACTGAACAATTGTCTGTTTGTATTCAATACGTGGCTGTGACTAACAGCAGTGAACCTCAAGTTATTCATGGGTTTCATTGAGCTTAATAGGGTGATTGCTGCAGGCATTGCAGAGACTGGTCAGATGGGTAGAAAGACTCGGTCTCAGCATGAAGAACTATTGTGGGCAAGGGTATGATGGTGCCAGTGTCAGGGCTAGAAATATATCAGGTGTCAAAACAAGGATACAAAATAAATACCACCTCGCACAGTATGTACACTGCCATTCCCACAAACTAAATGTAGTTTTGTCAACATTTTGCACTCAGCTGTCAGATATAAGAAATGTATTTGACCACGTAGAACAGCTTACATGGTTTATTCTAGGAAGCCCCAAGAGAAAGGGAATCCTGTTGAGACATTTGCATGATGATGGCATTGCTGACATTGTCACTGAATGTTGTGTGATTGTGACTTGGCACTAGTATCAGCAATCTTACCAGTTCCATCAGTATCAGCACCACTTACCAGTCCTACCAATGTCAGCATCAGTCTTACCAGTCACAGCCGTGGCAGCACCAGTCTTACCAGTGCCAGTAGTGACAGCACCAGTCTTACGACTTCCAGCAGTAGCAGCACCAGTCTTACTAGTTCCAGTTGTAGCAGCACCAGTCTTACCAGTTCCAGTTGTAGCAGCACCAGTCTTACCAGTGCCAGTAGTGACAGCACCAGTCTTACGACTTCCAGCAGTAGCAGCACCAGTCTTACCAGTGCCAGTAGTGACAGCACCAGTCTTATGACTTCCAGCAGTAGCAGCACCAGTCTTACCAGTGCCAGTAGTGACAGCACCACCCTTACGACTTCCAGCAGTAGTAGCACCAGTCTTACCATTGCCAGTAGTAACAGCACCAGTCTTACCAGTTCCAGTTGTAGCAGCACCAGTCTTACCAGTTCCAATTGTAGCAACAGTGTCACCAGTCTCAGCATTAACTTCATTAGCAGTGAATCATCACATACCTCAGTTATTTTCTTTTACTTTAAATAAATACATAGAACTTATTTATACCTTTGTAATATATATTTAACTCTTTAATGTACAGTACATAGCAATTTTTGCCTGGTTTTGGCTGGTTTAAAAAACCCAATTTGGCTACTTTTTGACTGGTTACTTCCAAAGTTTGGCGGGGGTTACAAAAAAATCTAGAAGCGCTGAGAGTGTCGATTAAGGAAAAAGCTGATTAACAGAGGTGTTACTGGGGGTCTGCTGTGGCTGCACAAAATCCCACTGGTGGCCGCATGTGAGAAGGGTTGCTTTAGTTCACAGGTGCAGACAGATGTTCTGAAATGTACTTTTAATTAACTGTTTGCTGGTGGAAAAAGTAGGTCAACTCTCACAGAGAGAAATTCTCGAAAAGCTAATTTCCATTAAAGATTATTGGAACAACTGTGTCGATTCATGCTCTGTTCATATTACAGACATATACTTATCAATTTCCAACCAAGAAGAAGCAGGGATGGGTGGCTCTGGTCCAGGGAATAGATTAAATCTAAAGTGGCATGTGTGTTCTGAGAAGCCATAGTAATTTCTCCTACACAGGATCACATTTTCTGAAATTTAAAGCGTACCACGGCTATATTTTACCTTTTGGGAAGGATCTGAAGTTACACTTTCCATGAAACATATCACCTATTGTATGGTTCGAGAAACAAATACAAATGAATATCTGTAACAATTAGAAATTGCGAGTAATTGCAAGTAATTTTGATATTGCTCGTATTTGGAAAAGAAAAAAAAAGGACAGTGACAACTATTAATTTCAATCTATAACTACAGAGCCAATCTGGGGGGTGAGTAGGAAAAATGTTAGAAGCTTTTTTTCTTGCATGTTTTTGGAAATTGTGTGTGTTTGTGTGATATTTCAACTGACTACCCAAACCGCAACTTTTAGCTGTAGCCACAACTTTTAGCTCGAAACATCAACTGTTTTGCAGCCCTACTGTTAACATTAGGTACTTTTAAAATCAAATCTATAACATTTAGAAGAAGGTAAATATCCTAGCCTTGCTTATAAAATGTTTTTCAAAACTGACAACTTGATGTATCATGATTTCTCTGTCACCCTTTCTCTCACCCATGAAAATATCTATCAGAATTGATTTTTTTACATTTCATGGTGTGCACAGAAATACAAAACCCAATATGAATCATATTGCATAATGTAAGAGAACATGCGTGCAGCCTGCACAATCTTCTTGCACCAGAGAAAGGGAGAATTGTTTCTCAACATTTCATCTAAAAAAAATCCAAAGCCTTTTTATGAGTCCTAATGATGCATTGTTTTGTTTTATTTTATTCAGATTTATTTTCTTTCCATTGTTCTCTCCATATTTGATTATTTTCATTAACCATTTGTGCTTTCTTTGTATCATCTGTGACTAACACAAAGCAAGTTTTTGTGTTATAGTGAAAGGAAGACCATTACCTCTTTACAGAAAATACCAAAATGCATGCAACAATTGCATTTCTCTTACCACCACATTGTTATCTCAGATACTGGGAGGTTGAGAATTAGTTAGATAACTGGCATTTAAAAGACAAGCTTAAGGCAGTCTATCTCCTAGTCAATAGTTATACCAGTATAAGCTAAATTGACATTGGGTTGTCGATTTTCCCATTTTTGAACACTGCTAGTCTATAGCTGCAGCTAACAAAATGATTTGTGATGGCATTTATCTGGTTATTATGGATGAAAAAAGTAAAATAGTAGGGCACTTATATGAACCGTTGAGGTCCGACTACCCCAGTTTAACTTTGTCAGGCAGTGCCAGTGAACATTTAAATAAGGATACTGCAATCAGCCTAATCTGAGAAAAGCCAACCAAGAAGGCTCCCTATGCTTGGTGCACTTGTAGTAAATGTGTTTTAGGGAAACACTGCTGCAATAACTCTTATCTGTGCCAATTATTTTTATACAAGACCTCCATACCATGCACATTTAAAGTAAAATCACTCTAAATGTATACTTGAATGTCCATACCCTACACAGAACAAAGCACTCTGTACTGTAACTGGTCGAGACAGATGAAGGGTACAGGTACCCTTTAAGCCCTGTGTCACAACCTATATTTTAAATATATAATGATAATGAAACCCCTCATCATTTTTATATTAATAGATGTCACAGGTAAAAGCGATTGGAATATGACTCAACCTTACCCTCCCTCACTCTCTGGTGAGGTGTGCTGATCAATAAGGCTAAGGGGGATGCTAAGATAAACTGATCATATGTAGTAAAGACAAGGGAGCACATCTTGTACTATAATATAAAAAAACGGCCCACTCCAGGAAGCTACTACTCTATGGTAACCCTCTCTATACTATTCCCCTAAACTGACCTACTAATGTCCCGGCCTCCCAGCGACTCTGGGCAGCTCCAAAGGTCCTGGCTGGGTAAACTCCTTCACAGGCACCGTCTTGCAGTTGAAAGGTTCAATAGTAGTTCCACCACAGCGAACGCTCCCCTCCTAGATGTAAACAAACACACGCATCTGCTCTTCAACTTAAAAAGGATATCTTTGTTTTCAAATGCATAAGGACAAGTTATTCCTCCATTTGATTTTCTAGAACATTGATACTCTGACAGCCAGCTCTATACTGCAGAGTACATAATGAACAATGTGCAACAACAGATCTTTGAAAAATATACTCCCAAGCAGCTGGATTTATATGACAATCAAAACTCTGGTTTTAAAATGCCCATATAAATAACATTTCAATAATTTCATATAAGTTGTAGTTGTTGTGAAAAGTAAGACACATTCCCAAGACAGTATGTGGTGGGGTGAGTCAAAGCAATTTATTAGGTCCTGCTCTAAAGAAACATAATATTCTCATCCCCTTTCTCCTTGCATTATGCATTAATACTGCTATGCTTGCTGAATAAGAAGAAGAGTTAATCATTTGGAGAATGTTTTTGTGTCTTCTGTATTTTCTAACCTCTGGGTTTATTTAACAGCTCAACTTAAAAAAAGTAACTTTGTTTAGGTAACTGGGTTTAGCTTGCTGAACAGTGTGGTGCCAGCAGGATTTTGTGATTTTTGTTGACAATTTCCTTAAAATAAATTAAAAGCTATTTTATATAGATAAACCTCCAATGAGGTTTCTGAGAGACTAAACTGTAAACTGCAACCTAATGTCAAAGGTAAGATGTTCACTCTATTGCTACAGTGTATTATGGTGAGTGGTGTTAAGGTTCCAAGGCATATTGTCTACTCTGTGAGAAAGTTCATATCGGTTTTAATTGCAGTGTTTTCATAAAATTCTATCAGACACATACACACGTAGAATGTAACCACAATGAAAAGCAAGGTGACTGTCAACCTGTGTTATTTTAAAGTAAAACATTTAATGTATCCAGGTGTAATGATCCCTTATATATTAATATTAGGTTTGGAGCTCTTGAGAGACTAATGTCAAACTTCATCTCCCAACGGAGGAGAGGCAGTGCGTGTGAATGTGCATGAGAAGAGAGCAGAACAAGTACAGCATGGCGGCTGATAGTTGTGCAGGGTTCTGAGGCCTTTCCAAATATCTGGACTTCTGCGTATTCACTCAAGGGCTCTTTCCTACACTGTTACTCTGGCAGAAACCTTACACAGGACTCAAGAATCCTTAAGTTCTGAATCCTAACAGAATGTATTTTGAGTCCCTAGTAAAATGTAACATAAAAAGTGTGTTTATTTATACAATTATTCTGCACACATGAACATTAATAAACCAAATGGGCAAAAACTATAATTGTTATTTGCATGGATGTAATCTTTTTATTCAACCACACAAAAAAGCTATATATATATTTATATATATATATATATATATATATATAAGATATATATGGAATATATATTATATATATATATAATATTATATATATTTTTTTTTTTTATGTAAAAATTATCAAAGACAACTGGTCTTCCAAGTTCACCATCTACTTTAAACAACCGCTATAGAGATATTTCTCCTATCTGATTGCCCCATGTAAGTAATACATAGTAATTTACCCAGCTATATACAGTATAACTGTAACATTATTTATAGCGTGAACATTAAGTGTATACAACCCCAACTGCAGAATGAGCAACAGGGTGGCAGTACCAAAATAAATATACAAATATTATACAAAGGTCAATTAAAAAAAACAGATCAATTAAATGGCTTGCTAATAGCAGTCAGTTCACAAAAGACAGAGAGGGGAAGTCCTCAGAATGACCGACTGTTTCTCCTCCACTCTCTTCCAATGGATCTATTATTAGTATCTCTGGCTATAAAGGTCTCCTAGACTTTCAAAATGATATAGGTGAATCTTAAAATTACATTTTTTTGCTGTGAGGATAGAATAGCAGAACGTGTAGCTGGCCTAAATTATGCAATTACTGACACTACACAGGAGGTCTGGTCTCTAAGCTCGTCAGGCCCCTGCAAAAAAAAAAAAAAAAAAAAAAAAGTAAATTAAGTGCTCCCATAAAAAAGATAATATTTCTATAGATTTGTTTTTTCTTTTTTCGTGACAGTAAAATATTTACACATCTTTGAACAAAAGAGAATTCAGATCTATAAATAGCACCTGTATGTCTATTAATAACCCTTGCTTCATGGTAAAATTGTGTAGGACACAACAAGCAAGAATCGTCTTACAGTCTTAGTTATAGCAAAGGCTCCCCAGACAGTTCCAGAAACATCAACGTCTCTGTGAGCATTTCCAAATGTTCTCTCAGTAACAAAGACATTGTAGACAGTATTTTCCGCATTATGCCTCTCTTCATTTTCATTTCAAAGATTTTTACTTGGTGTAAGAAGATAGTGTTTCAAAGGACAGACTCTATACTGTTCAAATTAATACTGTACTCCGCCACTCTTAACTGTAAATATGAATTTATGTTTTGAGAACCACAAAAACACTTCATTGTTAAATGATTTTGACCTTTTGAGATTGTAATTGTGTTCTTCTACAGTATTTACGTTAAACTAAACATGTTGAGTATGTTCCAATACAGGGAACAGTGCAATAATTTAACCACTTTGGTATGTTGGTTGTAATAATTTTTATTCAGCATTTGTAAACATTTTGTGAAGATAAATAGTTAATAAAAGTACTATCAGCTACCTATTCGGAATGTGCTTTCTCCTTAGTACCTTCGCGGAAATTATTAGTAGCCTGTGAGCTCTAATTTTGTTACAATGTTATACTGTGGACCACCTGGCATACAGTATGTCCTTTTTTACTAAATGATATATATATATATATATATATATATATATATATATAATATTGTGGTGGTGTGTGTTTATATATTTACTTGTGCAGTGTGTGTTTATATATATACATTATCATATATGTGTATATATATAATATAAATATATATATATATATATATATATATATATATATATATATATATATATATATATATACACACACAGTATATAGATAGATAGATAGATAGATAGATCGATAGATCGATCGATAGATTGATAGATACCTCTTTTACAAACTCAAACTCATTCTTGTCGTGCTTTCCAACCACCACCACCTCACTCCTGGGGGGGGTGGGGGGGGTTGTATATGATGCTGCTCTGCCAGATTATTTTTGTTCACAGGGACGAACACATCGCAGAGATTTATTTGTTTATTGTTTGTTTTTCAGCACCGGGATGCACCAAGGGATGAGGCTGTGCTCCAACTATCTTATTTTTATTCACCCATTGTTTGGGTTGAATGTTTCTGGAAATGTGTAAGATTCTGTATTTTAAAAAAGGTGGTTATTTAACGCAAGATTGTCCTGACTAAAACCAAGTGAACCAAGATCACTTGAAATGGTCGTCTCAGTTCGCTTGGAAGTGGACTCAGTATGTTTGCCACTTTGCTTCGTTTCAACTTTTTTCAATGTGAACCCAAACTTATTCCAGTTCATTTGGAAGTGAACAACAATTCGAATCACTTGCAAGTGAACTATGTGTGAACGTGCCCTAAAGAAACATTAGGTAGTCCAAGATTGGTGATAATTGGGGATATGTGAAACTAGATGTACAGTAAGCATAACAAAAAAAGAGTTAGTTATGTAAGCAGTAAGACACGACAAGGTATTGGTTGTGCTAGAATGCCCAGGGGCGTAGCATTTAAAAATGAATATAGGGTTATTTTTTCCTAAATATATTACTACACTAGGAAAAATAGTTCCAATAAATGTAATAGTTCCAATGAATTTAATAAACAAATGATTTAATAATAAATGTAATAAATTCTAAGAATATTTTTGTACCGTATTTGTCTCATGAAGTTGACTGTACCAGGGAATGTAATTTTCTAAATTAAATGGCTGGTTACATAGTTGGACTGATTGTGCAGTAGGTGGCACTGTTTGGTGACTAGGGGAGTTTGTTTCTGCCTTTTTGTTCACGAGTTGATGGTACTGCAGAGAGGATGTAACTCCAGGACTTCCTGTCTTTCTTAGCTGGTGCCCAATAGCTTCTTAAACCACCTTATTAAATGGGTTGGGAGATATCTGCTTCCTGAGTACCTTTGATTTAAGTTTGTTGAAGTCTGTTTGGGATACAGCAAGGTGATGTGACTTGTCTTTTTGTTTGTCGTGTGTAAGTTTTCAGGACAGAAATAAAGACACTGTTTGCTGTTTTAAAGTGGGTATCTGAAATTATGTTTATAGAGTGGAAGAATAAAAAAATAATAAAAAAATAAAGATTCAGGCCAGCTCGCAAGCTTGTGTAGCTACTAACTCAATGCTGTGTGCCTGCTGATGTTATCACTTCAGCAAAGAAACTTCTTAAAACTGTGTTTATTTCAGTCTTAGATGCAGTTTTCCAGTCCATGTTATTTTTTGTTTGTGCTGGCCAATCATTAAAAACTGACACAGCCCAAGTGGTTAATTTTTTTTAGTAATCCGCTCTTCCTTATTGGCTTCAATTGTATTAATTTCAGCAGGACTAAGAGAGAAAGGTGTCTTGTAGTAATATCTTTATTTTTAAATATCTTTATTTTTATATAGCGCCTTTCACAGTGGACCACCATCACAAAGCACTTCACAGAGGTAGGCTGTGAACTGTACATTATATGCAGAATCTCTTACAATAGGACATTGATTTAACATCTCATCTGCAGGATGGAGCTCAAGGAGGTTAAGTGACTTGCTCAGGGTCACACAGTGTGTCAATCAGTGGCAAAGGTGGAATTTGAACCGGTGACCTTCTGACTTTAACCACTGGACCACACTGCCTCCTGAATTATAAAAAAAAAATCCTCCAGGAATGTGTGGACATTGGAGTCACCCAACAAGTTAAAATATACATGCAGGAAGTCTGACAATGTATTATAAAAAATGGCAGTCAATTATAAAAACATTCTTAAAACGTTCTTAAACTCTCTACACAATAATATCTGTTTGTAAAAAGTTTTAGTTGCAGGATTTGTTTTTACCCGTTGCTTGTACTGTAATAATTCAATGGCTTGGAATGCCTATCAGCCAATCAGGATGCAGATATCTCCCAACCCATTTTATAAGATTAAATTAACAGAGACTGTGATGTATTAAAGTAACTGTAACTGCTATTTTTAAAGCCAGTAAGGACAAACTAAATCCATTATGCAATATTCAATTCTTAAAATTTAGAAGAGCACTAAACACTTAACTGATATATATAGAGCAGTGGTTCTCAAGCTTATAAAACGTATATATATATATATATATATATAATATATATATATATATATATATATATATATATATATATATATATGTGTGTGTGTGTGTGTGTGTGTGTGTGTGTAAAGATATATACTTCCACTTTGGAGAACAAACAGTCCATCAGAAAAGGTTCTATTATTTGTTGTAAACATTAAACTGGAGGTTTTCAACGTTTCCATTAATTGTAATTAATTCAAATGAATGAAGCCTGTGTGCTGGTCTCAATCGCTCCATAAACAAAGCTGACATAACCTGCAATGTTAGCCTTGTTAGTGACCAAGCATTTAAAAATGCCAATCATGTATTTTTGTTGATAATGAAAAGATACAGAAAAAGAGGCAAAGAAAAAGTTCACTGTCTACACATTATTACCATTGACCTGGAGAAGCTAATACAAAAATACACGATTGGCATTTTTAAATGCTTGGTCACTAACAGGCTATCATTGCTGTTTATGTCAGCACTGTTTAGGGACCAACTGAAACCAGCACCGAGGCTAACATAACAAAACTGAGTACTCTTGACTAGCTGAATTACACACTGAAGCATATATTTATTGAAGAAGACCATTAGATTTTCAAGACTGCAAAACATTTTTATTTTCTTCGATTTCATTAAGTTGTTGACTTGTTAAATCTTTGTGTTTCTTTTTTTTTTTTTGCTTTTTGTAATTCTGGGCACTTGCACACTGTCATGCTTTCAAAAAGATCAAATGCATGGTCAAAAAATCCTCAACAGCAAGTCAGCGTCCACAATCCAAACATTCCTTTAAAAATAAAGATTATAGCTGGGCATTCGTAGTGTCGACTGTGGATGTAACATCACAGATTATTAATTCACATAAAATCAATTTCTGTTGTAATTAACAATTTAAAAATAAAAGTCTGTTTTTTTTCCCCCTCTCTGTAAATTCATGTTAATGAAAAGTAAACCAGAACAGTGCTTTAAAACTCTAATTTTAAAATAGGCCCATCCATCGCATTGAAAGAAAGGTAAGTCTACGGTTATTCTTAGTATTATAGTGATTTTTTTTACATGCTTATTTTTTCAGTCACCTATACTGTTATTGTGTGGTCCGCCGAGACAAAAAAATAAATAAATAAAATTCAGATGTCCGAGAACAAAAAAGTTTGAGAACCACTGCTGTAGAGCATGTTTACCCTATGCTCTAAAGAGGGAAAGTCAAGTGTCTGTTTAGCCCATTCCCTTGGAAGCATGCCATAGGTTGAAATAAAAGATCAAAAGCAAACAAGTGAGTTTTTAAAATGAAAGGTGATCCATTTAGAACTGAAGTGTAGGATGGTGAAAGGAGATCATTAGATAGTTCCCATACATGTATCAAAATTCTACTGTAACTAATTCCTGTCCTCAAATGTGAAACAGAGACAAGTCCCTGTACATTGTTGTGTTGATTTCTGTACAGAATAGCAGCTATAGTTTCATACCTTTGTTACATTCACCACAGCAATCTTCCTAATGATAGCCTCTTCCATGACTAAACTTGTTTCTTTGACCTGCAAAAAAAATCTTATTATTTTCTTCTCTTGCCTTCAATAATAATAATATCTCAGCAAAAGGGTGGAATCCTTTCCAGGGCAGGCTTTCCCTCTTCTCTCCTGGTTTATCTTCTATTGACCTTATCCCCATACGCCCTTTGCATATAAATTACACACAGTATCCAGCCCACTTTCTCAATACAACCTTGAATCTGTGTCTAATATGTAAAAGATGTTTTATTTGCAAAGACTTACTACAGAATGTAAGACTACCAAACAATTCCCCACATGTATGTATCAGAAGGGTTTAGTCTGTTTTCAGACATTTAACTGGAATAAAGGTAACCAATTACTTTCTAAACATGTACAACCTAGCCCTGTTTGTGATATAAAAAAAACTGGATTTATATATTTGTCTTTTCCTTGGTAACCCTGTGAAAAAAAGAGAAGTTAAGTGTGTCTGTTGAAGTCTGACTACATATAAAAAGTAAACAAATACGGTCTTATTGTTAACTCCAATTTGTACACCCCCTGTCTAAACATGTGTTACAATTGCATAATCCTTAAATATACCTGTACTTCAACTGTCCTTCTTTTGGCAGGCACCTCATGTAGCAGGTGGGAACACAGTTATAAGCACACAGAGATTTTAATTGGTTCTACACTGACAGAAAGGGGAATAGGCTTTGTTTTATTAAAAAAAAAAAAAAAAAAGTGTGAACATTTGGCAAATAGCCATCCCTGTATCACAACTGTTTAGAATAAGCTGGAATTCAATCCAAAGCAATCATTAACCCAAACTGAACTTCATTAAATAACTGATTTATCTTATTTAAATGGTTTTGCATGTGCTAGTCTTCTCATGTTTTCAAAGTAATTGGCTTCACTGCTATAAACCAAATCCACAGGATACTACCATTTGATGAAGTGATGTCCCCTAACTAAGGGAGATATTTATGACTTTTTTTTAACTTTAATAACATTAAACCATTCTCTATTTTCTTTAAAAGTATACATGTGTGCACATGAACAGTCAGCACTCATGTATCCACCTCTAATTTGTAACTAATTTGTAACTCTCATTTAGCAGTCGGTCAGTGCTGTAACAGATTGATTCTATTATAAAATATTACCAATAACCATCTGTGACAGGATGGCTGCAAGTGTGATGTCAAACCAGAAACAGAAACCACAGTGGTGGGGCAAACTGAGATGCTATGGTGCTCACAGTTTTATTAAATAATATAAACAAACAGTTTAAACAAAACAAAAGCAAACGGCACATTGGCCAAAACAAACAAACAGCACGCTTAGCAATTGTGTTAGATTTACTTTAAGCTTTACTTTTCTTCACCACTCGACTGGTTCTGCCTCTTGAACACACACCATTGCAGCCAAAGCTGCAGGTTCTTATAGTGGTAACCAAGGGATTAACTAGCTATTATCTTGTTAACCCCTCAGTCACATTCTGCACAGGTTTACTAATGATGCGTGACTGGCAGCCAATTCAATAATTACTAGCCGACAGTCACGCATTCTCACAAGGTATATTTAAAAATAAATAACAAATAATGACAGTGCAAACAATAATAATACAATGAATGCATAATAATATTGGCTTCTTTTTACACTACAACTATATTGCTTGTTATTAACCCTCATTTATCCATCCCAAAACAGATATGCACCTGGGTTAAAAATGTCGAGAATGTGCACGCCAGTAACTATTGAACTCTGTAATGGCCTGGATACACTAACGCATCACATCGCTTCACCTACAGTAGCATTAGTTTTTTATATAATGGATTTCTGTGCACTACCACACAATAGGGTGTTGCGTCATGTCGTGTCTAGGAGAGTATCCAGATTTCTCCCAGAGCAATTGTCAACAACTGAGTGATGTCATCAGAAATGAAAAACTGCCAAAAAAAAAAATCTTTGAAGAATGTAGGAAATATGAATTACTAAAGTACAAATATGTCCTGTATTATGCAACCCATCCTGTGCCAGCTGCAAGGATACAGAAAACAGAGAAAATGTTTTGAGATGGACAGTCCAGATGAGTTATTTATAGGTCTGTAATTACTTTGGGAAATTGAATGGGGCTTTGTCCTGTCATCTGCCTTCTCCTACTTTCATAAAACTATAATCCATAAACACAGCTAAAACTAAAGCCTGTCAATAATGTCAAACTGTACTGCAATCTTAAGAAATGAGGATTTAAAATATTGCTATCATGTCATTGCTGATATAAATAATAGCACAAAATCAGTCACTACTGTGAATTAATCGACATCCCTGTCTGATCAAATAAACAAGTGCTGACTATACCATATCTCAGGTCTAGCCAATAGTTATTATAGATTATACATTGGGTTAGCAAACTGGAGAATGCAACTCGACTTCTAAAATGTCTGATAAATGTTACTTGCCATAGGTTACCATACATGTTTATTTGTTTTTGTCTATGACCTGGTTGTATAATAAATGTATTTTAAACAACACAAATACAGCCTGGAGTAGAATGTTTATTTAATTTACCTGTGAGTACAGAACAGTTTTTACCTATACATACAAAAGAATATTACAAGGGTCAGTGGATAGTAAATGTCTGTGTATGACCAACATTTACAGTATTTAGTCAATTGTAATTTTAATTGAAATGCGTAAAAGGACTGCAGTCAAAACATGCGCTCTTATTAGCTGCAAAACATTAAAAGCAGTCCATTACAGTCAATTCTCGTTTATACGAATTTCAAGGGACCAGCAAAATACTGTCTTCTCAGTAATGTGTATTATCAGGAATCTAAGCAAAATGTATACCATCAGTTTGTATTGAAGTTACAGTGACACTGAAATCACATTTCAATTACAGAACAATGGCAAGTATTATACATTTAAAAGTACTGTGCATTTTATTGAAAATTCATCTGCAAATTAACTTTCAAGACGTATTACAAACGAACTGCACTTGAAATCTGCATGTCCCATTCTGATCACAGGTGTTTTTAAACCATAAAAGCAAGGTGTCATCAACATCAGGGTATTGAGCAAATCTGAAACACTGACGACTTGCATCCACAGTTTGCTGTTCATAAGCCTGTATTGTTGCATCCCGTTTTCTTAGAATGCTTGGCAAAGTGTTCATGGGAATGTTGAGATCTGTAGTAACATCTTTTTTTCTTGTACAGTGGTGCATTATCCTGCGCTTTCAGTACCTTCATTTTTGTAAGCAAGGATACATATTATTTGTAATTAATTTAGAACAATTTGTAGATTTTATTTTTCACTTTGACAGTATGGACTTTTTTGTGTTGATCAGTGGCAAAAACTCCTAATTAAATCCATTTTGATTCCATGTTGTAACACAATAAAATGTGAAAAAGTCTAAGGGGTTTGAATACTTTTAAGAGCCACTGTATTATGTATGGAAGCCTGTGGCAAGTGCCTGCCCCTGTGTGTATATTTTGTGTTGTGTGTTAATGTTGGTGTATAATCATTGGTACATGGGATATAAACGGGTCTGTGTAACACGAGTGTTTAAAATGTATATTTGTATTTAGGCACGAGGATTGCACAACACTTCACGTGCAAGTAAAAAGTAATATGTAAACAAGGGGAATTGTACTTTATTAATTCACGTGCAGCTGTACCGAGACTCCAATTGAATGATTGATTAGCAATCGAGTCTCGGTACAGCTGCATAAAAGCAACATGTTTTCACCCACTCGGGGTTGTGTGTTCGGTGAGTGGAGAACAGGATTGGAGGCAGAGGTAATAATAATAATAATAATAATAATAAAAATCGTTAAAAAGAAGTTCTCCGTGTTTGTCTGCATAGTCCGTTTTGTTTGTCTCTTTTGTTTTGGTGAATGTGCTGTGTCCTATGTGTTTTTGTTTGTCTTGCAACCTTTTATTTATTGTCTGTTCATTAATTAAATGCTGAGCAAAATCCATTCGCTCAGCTCCACCAAACTCAACCTCTCTCTTTGTTTATTTCCTGTTTCTGGTCTGACGTCCCCCACTCCGGCCATCTTTGTGACAAAGCCAAATGATTATTTTGAGAGATCTTAAAATGCAATATAAGATATTATATTGCATTTTAAGACATCTGTAAACATTTTGAGATATCTGTATCGTGCAGTTTAATATATTTCAAATTAATTAAGATATCTGTAAATCAATTAGAAATATCTAAAAATGAAATAAATATATCTTAAATTGATTTACAGATACCCTTAAATAATAGACATATGTAAATATCTGTAAACCATGTAGATTTTGATAGCATGGTAGACCAAACTGTCATTTAAGGATATTGTAAAATGCAGTAACTTGATTTAAAGATATCTTTAAATTAATTGGAGATACTGTACATTATGTAGCCACCTATTTTAAGATACCGGCAAAACATTTCAAGATATCGCTATCTATTTTTGATATCTTAAAATGATTTAGAGATATCTTTAAATATTTGAAGATATCTTCATATATTTAGAGATAGCTGGAAATGATTTAGAGGTATCTATTAGTGAATTTGAGATATCTCGAAATGATCATTTGGCTTGCCATACACTATGGCAACTAATAATGCATCATAGGATCTGTAGTCCCTAAACATCATATTTTGTTCCTTGTGAACTACTTACATGTAATTCATGTTAAGTTAATTTGTATTATAAGAAGTAATTTACAACAAGCAACTGCTAAATTTGAATTGAATTATAAGTAGAAAATATGTATCATCAGAAAATTTGTCTAACCTGAATTTGTTTTAACAAGAATTCACTGCATATAAGTTGAACAGGAAAGGTAATAAAATATGTTTTTCATGGTTCTGTCTGTTGGATGTTTACAGTATGCTACACAAAAAAAAATACAATTTCCATACTAGACTAATTAATGTTGCTGTGCAGAAGAACTGGTATTCAAGAAACAACACCATAATTAAGTGTCAGTGTTTCATAGTTATAATTACCACTTCATCAGCTATCTAATAAACAAGCTCTTGCAAAACACAGTGCACAAATGATAGTGTTTATTGTATTTAATAAAGACTTAAATATATAACATTACAAACCCCATAGAGGGCTGAACTTCCTCCTCTAAGATCTCTAAAGTCTGTTTGCAGTATTTGATTTCGTTTTTTCATCCAAGCTACTGAACTACTGTTTATAAGAACATTGCAACATGCAATAGAAATCATGGGGAAAGCATGGGAAGGTTATAGTAACAAAACAGAAAAATGGCTGCAAAGTTGGACACACAACATCCAGGATGGCCATGCCGTTTCTAAAAACTTGGGCATTTTATAGTCATGTGCAATAGGCACATGCTAATTAAAAAGTACAAAGGAATATTCGTAACGAGTGTGGCAATGCTTCTGAGTATGATTAATTTGCAATTTGCTATTACATGTATTTGGAAGGGTGTTTGTGGACCAGTATTGTAAAGTAAAATGTGATGACCAGAAGATTTTTTGTTGCACCAACATGGCTTTCTTTTATTGTCCAAACAAGAATGAGGAACACAGGAACATAATTACACTTTGTACAGATGTGGCCACAAAATAAAAAAAATTAATAAAAGCCAAAAATCAGATTCACCCGTAGCCCTTTACACAGCACCAACCAGTTTCACAAAAACAACCCGTCTCAGTGTGGGGCTTGATACAGGCTATTTATACCCAAATTTAGCCCCTCCCCTTGGAACATGCCAAAAATATTTATGCGCACCCCTTTTGTCCACACACGCACACAAATACACACATAAAGAGACAGGCGACCCCAACTCATGTTTTACTTTCATCTTTCTTAAGTCTTAGTTAAAGAAATTATGCTAACTTCCCAGTTAGAACTTTCTTTATTCTTTTAAGTTCAAATGCACTGCGTAATTCAGCCGGTTTTTTATTTATTTATTTTTCTTTATAGTCCATCATTCAGTGAACTCCGTCGTCACTGCGCAGCCCGCCATTCAGATACAAACAGGTTTTTTCCTTTTCTTTGAAGAACCTAATCGACGACTCCTCCCGCCGGACCCAAAATCCCAACTCCGCACATTGGTAAGTACATTCTCGTTTCACAGGTTACCATTTAGTTTACAGTTAAGCTGGCAGATAAACAAAATAAATAATAAAATGTTTACAGGAAGTCCTTATTACATTCTACGATTCTAAAGTTTCATAGTTCCCAAATGTACAGTATATGTAAAATAAATACATCGAATCGACTCCTGGATCCAGCAGGGCAGTGACAACTGTCAATCTCAAGTCTAGAGACAGAGAGCCAGTCCAGGGAGAGAAGGAGGGACCATCAGCACACCAGTCTTTGAACTAAACAAAACCTCCATTAAACTCCATTATAGTTTCAGAGGAGAGGAAAGCAGAGCTACAGCCATTGAATTCTTACCTACACTTACATTGAAAAAAAAAAAATTCCCAAAGATATGCTTTCCAAAAACAAACAATTTAAAAAGAAAGTGTTTATCTGTTGTTGTAATGTGACAGAGAGCAAAGGTATTTAATCTCCCTCCCTCCCAGCAAAGGCGCTGTGTAAAAGGTTGGTGGCATGCTTCCCTCTCTGCTGGCAGACTCGATGGTAAGTGGAAACTGGAAGTCGGCCATCTTGAGGAAGGCACATATCTGCACGGAATGACTCTATTGCGATCAGCAGCGGAGGAGGCAGCAATTAGATAAACCAGGGCGCCGGGCTGATCGCGGGGAGCAGTTCTGGTAGTACAAGGGGACACAGCTACATAAGTACAGCCTCTTATGTTGGAAGTGATTTTGTTACCTGAGCTTTGTGTCTGTTTTTCTTTGTGTTTCTGTAGTAGAGGAGGATTAAGGAGTCGGGAGCTGCCGCCACTGAGCCAGCACATACCCCAGAGCACTACCTTCACTGCACAGCACATCATTGACAATCACCACTTTCCCCTGGGAGAAACGGAGCACAATTTTGTGCATGCAGGATTGTGGTTTAGGAGTGTACTTTTTGTTTGGGACTGAAACCCAGCGTCTTTCACTTCCCATATACCCTGGCTGGTATAGGGGCAAATTATTATTATTTGTAAACTTTATTAAAGACAGACGTTTTTGGAAGTGCTGGCTGGACATTCCCTTTTAAACACGGCACCACTTGTATCATTGTCACAGGTTTATTTGGGGAGTTTTGCATTTTAGGTTTAATGTTGAAGAAGTTCAGATTCATTTTTAGTTGAGATTCTATTTTGTTTATGTGGCTGATGTGAACACAGTTTTTCATTCTGTTGACATACCAGTTACTCAGTTTTTATAACCCTACCTGTATAATCACATAATAATAAAATAATAATAATAATAATAAAGGCAGTGTATGTAATAGTCTAAACTTCATAGTGTATCTACTAACGTATAGTCTGCCTGGCAGCAGAAATCCTGGTGTTCACAGACTTAAAATAACTATCAAAAAGATGTGCATAAAAAGACATTTCCACAAAACCATATTTGACCACAATTTCCTTGTTTGGCTACAAGAGACCATCCTTATCTTTCTCATGATCCGTTCATACAGTGTCAAATCACAGTGCCCATTATATGCAAATCAACGTAATCCTCGAAAACTAATGAATGACGAAATCAATGATAAAACAGGAGTTACTTGTTCAAGAAGGTTCTGAGTTAATTTGTGTGTTATTTAAGGGGGATTCTTTAAAGAAACATTTTTGTGAATGGAGCCCGTAGTAATGAAATGACCCATTTTATTATTTGTTGGTAGCTGCACTATAGGGATTTATTTCAATCTGATTTAATCTGGGCTGAAAGGATAAGCATCTGTACAGACCAGATATGATGTCCAAGAAAAAAGATTAAGAGATTAGCAAAGTGACAAATGGAAAATTAGCAGGTAGCACTGACATTGTGTAAGCGAAAGCTCTATGTCCAGAATAGAACATTAAATATTATTTGATTTGCAAATAGTAATTATATGGATAATACAGCAGACTACTTGGGCTTCTGTGCTTTCAGTAAGTGATTATTACAATCAGTGGGAGTCCTGTAATGAAATTGTCCAATAAGTCATTAACTAGTATAATAAAAGTGGTTAAAGTTAAAAGCTGTTAAAAATATATATGCTATGGACAGTTGCTGTAATGCCCAGACAGTTGGCGAAGTGCCCAATTGCAGTGGGCAGATGCCGAATTAGCTTCGAAGTTTATGTCATATCAGCATCTGCCCTGGCTGGTCAACTGGCCACAGCCACCCGGTCGAAGAAAGATTTTTAACAGATGCACTATAATTCAAATAGAGTGTGAATTACCTTTGTTGCCTTTATATATTGGTTGAAAACAACTGGAAGGTTAGTTTGTCAAGCTGACACCTTTAAAAGCTAAAATATCCAGTTTTGAAAGAAATAGTACGCACAATTTCATTGTAAAAAATTAAGTCTGGTATTATATTAGTTTAAGTACAGTTATCAGTTTCCATGCTTTATTATCTGGAATCATGTTACTTGCACTGCCTAGGTCATTCCACCTCAGCAGTGTCTTTGGGAGCAAGGCATGTAACTGACTGAAGGCACGTCATTCAATAGGGGAAGCAATGACATGAAAAAAGCCATTGAAGGGGTGGGCATCTGGACACAATTCCCCCTTCCAGGTGAAATAACCAGTGTAACACACATGGCTTGCAATCAGAGAATACTTTAATTTAGTGTAGTATCAGTTGCCAAGTTTTTAAATAAAACTTTCTTTCAAAATTGCACATTCAAGGTCTAAAGAGCAAATTAAGTGCATGGCGGGGAAGATTTATTAAAGATTATTGCTTTAGCTATAGTAAAAGCAATTTTCAAAAAGACCCAAAACTAAAATGTTTTGATCAACTATAGTTAGGGTCCTAGATTTATACAGCAGCATGTACAATCTTCTATTGATTCCCTATTGAGTAAAATGTTTCTTGTAAATACAAATGCAATGTTTTGATCTGAGAATGTTATGAAAGTTTTTAAAGCCCTGCTCGGCTTGACATTTCTGCTGGTTACTTACAGGG
Organism: Polyodon spathula; assembly: GCF_017654505.1. NCBI lineage: Eukaryota > Metazoa > Chordata > Actinopteri > Acipenseriformes > Polyodontidae > Polyodon > Polyodon spathula. The sequence continues at coordinate 97,576,953 of NC_054535.1, forward strand.
AAACAAATATATTTCTTTGCTCTTCTGCCTAACGAAGCTGCCATTTTTGTCAGTCATCTGGATGCAGCAGACCAATATTTATTTTATGCTCTGAATTACTCCAGTAGCACAACATTTTAAAGCCATTGTAATTTTAATATATAATATTTGGCTCCAGACACTCTTTTGACTCTGCATAATTTCAAATAATCTGAATTACTTTTTCAAAAAAGGTTTTTCAATTAACAAACTGGGAAATGATTGATATTGTTGTGTTACTCAACCCCCACAGGATGGAAGACAAAATACACACACTCTGAAGCATATTGCCTAAAAGTAATAAATGACAGCACTAGACTGTGGCTTGAATCCTTGCACTGGTCCACTGCACTGCAGAACACAACTGTAGGCCTGCTTCTGTAGCTCTCTCTTAAGATGTATGATAACTCCCTGCACACCATGCATGCCTTTCATACAACCTGTTGGTCAGAACAATTCAGAAAACACAATGGTTTGAAGATTTTTTATTTTTAAACTGAAGTGGATAGATTTAAATGCCAATCTGATTACATGAAATAGAATAGACACACAGGTAAGGAAGCAAAATAGCAGCATTTGTGTAAATCAGTGGTGCACAACTCGGTCCTGGTGGGTCAGTGTCCCTTCAGGTTTTTATTCCAACTGCACCCTAAAGTACTTTATTGGACCTTATTAGAGGCTTAGTTGGTCAAATTAACTAATTTAGGGTATTGTTGGAACAAAAACCAGGAGAGACACCATCCCTCCATGACCCGAGTTGTGCATCAGCAGTTAACCATCACCTAAATTAGTTAACAGACCAGATTTGTGACAATTCATAGTAAAGACAGTGACTTTGACATTATTCCAAATGCAATCAGCTCTGACTGTGGCCAGTGTGTGAGTGTAAAGGGTTGTAAATTAAAATAGATAATAACAGCAGTCACTGCAGGAGATGCTTGGATCGAGAACCAGTCTGCTGTTTGCAGATGTTGAACTGGTTTTAACAAGGGTTGGAAGGCAGTTATTGTACAGATCATTGATTTGGTTTTAGTCTGTCTTGATATCTCACACAAAAGAGTTCAACAACTCCTAACATACATGGTACTAATGCACAAATGCTCAGCAATGATGAATTTATATGAATTTATAATATTTTACTTTTGATAAACAAGACAAAACTAGCTCTTAAAATATATGGGACACATCTAGTATTCTGGTCCCCATGTGAATGAATCATGATCAAAACGGTAATTCATGATTACAGGCTACAATGCATTGCACAGTTTATGAAAACCTACCCACCCACCACAATTGTATGTGCAACCATAGAACCACAAACCCGAAGGGGACTGTATAATTAAACAGAATAGAAAATCTATTAGATATGCTTAGAAAACAAAGTGGGCAGAATGAAAAACATGCAGATCCATACAAAAATACAACTTTCTGAATAATCAAATAATCAGATTGGATTTTTGCAATGCAATGATTGCCTTTTTGAATTACCAGTTATTTCCAATCCTATTGTTTTTTTTATCTGTGGCAAACTGCTACATTATCTTGTATGCATCATTGTTTTATCTGGTGTCTTTTTATATCAGCAATATAGATAAATAGCTACATACATTAACATTGACTGTTTATTCTAACAAGCAGTAATCACAGTTATGAATACAGAAACATGCTACCAATATATAATGGTTTTTTTTTTTTTTTTTTTCCAAACAAATGGGGTCACTAAAAGGGGTTGAAAATACGAGAAGAATGTTCACTCACTGAATGATTAAGCTTGAAAAGGTGTGCAATTGAACTTGAATTGATTCATTTTATTGTAATTACAACTACGCAGATGTGCCATGGTTCAACTACAATTCAATTACACTGTAATTGACCCCACGACTGTGCCCTGTTTTGTTATCCCTGTGCTTTACACATGGTTGTCTATTGCCAGGGATTTATTATTTAAACCAGACCTGGAATACAAATAAAAGCACTTTCCAAAGAATTACAATTGTCTGCCTTTCACTCCTGCAGCGCATCACCGCTACACCTGTTCCCCCTTCACCAGCCACTTTGCCACAATGATCTATTAATATTACTAGACCATAATAGTAACAATTATCTAAACAGTGTTTCTGTAGGAAAAATGTCAACATACAACTGAAACAGCATTTAAATCACTCAACAATCTTTTTTTTCATCTCTGTCACTAAGAATTACAGAAAAATTGGCAAATATACTGTGGTAATTATTTAGTCAGAGAACAGAACAAAGAAAACTCTGAGGCAAGCAGTAGCAGTAAAACTATTCAAAAGGCATCTGAGAAATCACCATGCAGGTTTCACTCAGCATGTAATATACTGTATATGCAGCAGTGGCATCTACTTATTAAACTAAATATCGCCTTATAAAACCGTTCAGCGAGTATGCATTTTTTAAATTCGACACAACAGATACATCTCATCACTCCTCTCTGATTTCAGAAATAACGGTTGCTGACACAACCATTGGGCTTTTAAATCAGGTTTGGCATAGAATTAATTTGTGCTCGCCGCGGACGGGAAGGACTGTGGCACATATCATCTAATGCTGGTTTACAATCTAGGGAAATTATGCAGGTTAGTGGCATCAGTGTGAAAACAGCCTCAGAGATTATTGGTCAGCTTCTCTTGAAGACTGCAAAGCCTGAGTAGGACTATTTCCTACAAAAAAACACTTGGAAGCCCCTCCCTCGAGTGCCAGTGCAGTGCAGCGTTTGGCTTTTCCATGAATCCTCCCTCAGATGTGGGAAATCAGTCTGCTTTCAATTCACAAATGTCATTTAATCTAAAAAATGTTTATATAAATGGCAATGTTCAATGTAATGTTTATGGCAAATTAAAAAAAGAACAAAATATATTTACACTCAGTCTTCAGGAACTATTTTTTCTCAGTGGAAGGATGCATAATATAGATCTTATTTTTTTCTTTAACCCTTTGTGGTCCTATGTCGCACCAGGTCTGACATTACAATTTTCCCTTTCCGGTCCGATGTCAAGCACAGGTCTCTAGTCATTTTTTCTCCGGAAAAAGCCAAAAAAAAACTTTCAATGGCTGAGAGGAGACCAATAGGAGCCGAGAGAAGCTGAAAAAAAGGGGTGGATCTGAGCAATACACAGTCCCTGCACCACAGACATAACACGGATATAAACATACAAGATAGCTGCTTCCACCTCCAGTGCTCAAAGAATATCATGAACATTTGCCAAGCATTTTGAGATGTAATAAAATAATGACTTGGATAGCATTATTGAGGAGTTTGGTAATATAATGAGTGATTAGGAGATGATTTATCAGTATGCATGACTATGAAGAGGTATGTGATAAATACAGCAAACAAGGGGTGGGGCGAGGCTGGAGATGCAGTACTGTGTCCTGTTGATATGCAGTGCCTTTTAAACCTGTTTTACTGTGAATAAAATTACTTTTAAACAGTGCTTGTAAAATAAACAGTGCGTGTGAAAATAAATTGGACCTGACGCGCCTGACAGGTGCTGAATAAATGGACTGCAAAGGGTTAAAAAAGCTAGTTTGTGTAATTATTTTCAAAAAATAAATGTAGCCATTTTATAGTCAAAATAAGATCATTCTTATCGCACTTCCTGGGTGGTTGAAGCCACTGGGTGGATGAACCCCTGTCATGGGTTATTTCTTACTTATACATGATTTGTTTTATTAAATATTCATAATACATGGTAACAATTCATGACATGCTAATATCACGATAATGTTGAATTAGAAAATACAGATAGCATCATGGAAGCTGAAGTTGAACCAATGCTGTTTTAAAGTTTGGTGACTACACTGGGTTCAATCTGAGAGAAAACTATTGAAGGGCAGCTGCTTTGGAGCTAGGAATAAGAAAAGCTGGTAACACTTTACATTGACAGGACGATTTTCAATTGTTTTGCCCGTGAGCTAATTTTGCACTGCTCCACTTTTCATGGTTTTGCTCCAAAACACTATATTCAAAAGCCTTTTATCAACAGAGAGCAATCAATTGCTCCCTTGGTGCCTTTCCCGTGCATGTCTTTACTTTAGTGCACCTTAAAAGAAGACAAAGTCAATTTAGCTCCATTATTTTAAGGTGGTGAAGCAAAGTATAAAACATGAATATAAATGTAAATCAGTGTGAGGCCCACAATGGCATTCTATTCCATTGCTAAATCATAAACTGCACTTTTTAAATGTATGAATTTAAGTTCACCATTTCTGAAACTACAGTATGTTAGAGGGAAGCTGGGAATCTGTGACAGGATGGCTGGGTGGACAGACACTCGGAGGCAGTAAAACTGCAGTTAAAGCGCTGCTGCGCTGTTTAATAAACAAAAGGCAATCAAAAAGTCAAACAAAACACTGCTCACAGAGCCAAAAATAAAAGGTCAAACTAAAACAAATCTCGCACACAATAAACACTTACAAAATAAGTAGCACAAGGACCAAAACAAAAGTTTAAACAAAACTGTTCAGGCTGGGCAGAGCCTTCACTGAACTTTGTCACACCAAACAAATGTCATAACATACTGTTAACTCACCCCAAAACACCTCCACCAAACAAAGGAATTTCCCCTTTTTTATAGCATGTGGCTGAAGCCTAATTATCAATTTTTCAATTAGCTCCAGCCACATTCTCACATGTATTTTGGCAGGGATAGGAAATTAACCCCATTCCTGCTAACCACCACCAAATCACCACACAACAATATTATTATTTACAGACAGGGCCCTGCCCTGCCACATCCCCCTTGTGCGCAGCACACATAGCCCCCCCCCCCCCCCCCCCCTTTGAAAGCCATTCACCCTCCCTAAAGTCCCCTATTGTCCTTCCTCTCCCATCCTTGAGGGAGGGTTAGTCCATAGTCCAGCGCCTTCCTGGTGGGACCGAGACCTGGCGACAGGGGACCCAGGTGTAGTGGACCTCCGGCCACAGTATTCCCTGCTGCCATGAAGGGCTAACAGCGACAACAAGCAAAGCGAGGCCTGCAGTGATCCCAGGCAACAGCGGCAGCGGACCCTCAGGAGACAATGGTGGCAGAGGACCAGCAGCAACCCAATTAGAAGCAAAGGAGGTGCAAGCAAGCCCAGGTGATGCAGAGCAGCAGGCAGGCCCAGGCGATGGCGAACTGGCATCCGCAGGCAATGGCGGGAGGGGAGCCCCTGGCCATGAAGGCGGCAGCAGGAGCTCCACTTCTCCCAGTGGTGGTGTTGGAGGCAGAGGTAGCACCTGCTCCTCTCCTCTTGATGGCAAAGGCGGTAGGGGCTCCTCCCCTTCTGGCTGCAAAGGCGGCAGGGGCTCCTCCCTTTCTGGCTGCAAAGGCGGCAGGGGCTCCTCCCCTTCTGGCTGCAAAGGCGGCAGGGGCTCCTCACCTTCTGGCTGCAAAGGAGGCAGGGGCTCCTCCCCTTCTGGCTGCAAAGGCGGCAGGGGCTCCTCCCCTTCTGGCTGCAAAGGCGGCAGGGGCTCCTCCCCTTCTGGCTGCAAAGGCGGCAGGGGCTCCTCCCCTTCTGGCTGCAAAGGCGGCAGGGGCTCCTCCCCTTCTGGCTGCAAAGGCGGCAGGGGCTCCTCCCCTTCTGGCTGCAAAGGCGGCAGGGGCTCCTCCCCTTCTGGCTGCAGCGGGGGGACCAGCAGACATGCTCCCTCTACTGGCGGAAAGGGAACCAGCAAGCTCTCTCCCTCAGCTGGTGGCAGTGGTGGATGCAGAGGCAGCAGGCATTCTTCTGGTGGGAGGGGAACTGTTTTTGGGGAACAGACAGGAATAAGTGAGTATCATAAAACATAGTTTGTTTGTGCCTGGTGATACAGGGATACATTGTCATTACTGGAGGGAATGCGTCAATGTTTTAACTAAATTGTTAATTATGCAGGGTTTCACATTTAGAAAAAGTTCAAGAGTACATAGTTTCAAATGACATTTGTAATGTGTTTCGAATCATTCTGGCTGGTTCTGGCATACTCAATATTGTGTGATTTTACCTGATTTCAGGAACTGCTATTCAGTTGTATGTCTGCCATAGATATATGCAATATGGGCAAGTTCAGCCAAGAGCACCAGCACCATCTAGTGTTTAGCTGTGTATTGCCACCAATACAAAATAAAACTCTATTCAATGAGGCAGATCACTAAATGACGTGTTCCTGAACTCAGGTAAAAACAACACAGATTATAACACAGACCTATCAACTCTAAGAAGCACGGTATTTCTATAACAGCAATAAGAGCTTGTCAGTATGGTTGTATTCTTTACAAAAAGACAGGGAGACAGTACAAAATTGCAGTTACTTACCTTTTATGTATAATTGGTTTGTAACTATTCTTAAAAGAAAATGATAGGTAAATACTGTTTTAGTGGCTCTATCATTCCTGTTAGTTATTACCTGTGCAATGCATGTATACATGAATGGGAAATGTATACAGGATGGTGGAAAAATTTAGAGAAATGTTAGAATTATATATATTTAATTTTTATATATTTTTTATATAATAGTATTATTTAGCTATCAGCAAATCAGATAAAGCTGATCAGAAATGAGTCAAGTAACTCTCTATAAAACATCTCTCAGACAGGTCCCCTCCACACAAGTCATGAAACCCAATGCCGAATGCTGACACAAAAATCATCCTAGTACAAGTAGTACAGTACTTGGTGGCTAAAGTAAGAAAGTTAAGGTGACCTGATATTTAGTAAAGGCATTTAGCTCATATATAAACTCACAGGAGGACATTATTTTTTTGAAATTGCTTACCTTTGTGGAACAAATCATGTCTCCTCTGTAATGAACATGCCCTCTCCTTTTAAACTCCATTAATACTGCCTGTGTAGAAAGTGAATCTAGGGAAGACAAAAAATCTGCTTGACTTTTTTCAGCAACTGTATTTCAATCACATTGACAAAACACAACTGTAATTAATTTCCATACTGTACATTGTAAACTTAATGGACTATAGAGTCGGTTATGTATTTGGTCACTAAAATTGTGCCCACTGTCCAGCTTCTTTCTTGTAAGTGAGCAGCCCTCTACAGATGGGCCAGACCTCCAAGATGGGGTGGCCCCCAGAAGGGTCTGTTTGCAAAAGATTCAGAGGGCAAGTGGTAGGTAATTGAAGGAATGCAAACTCTCTATATGGAGAATAGTTGATTGATTTAGGATTGATTGGAGCCCATTGTTCTGACTCTAGTATTGCACTAATAGCTTTAATAAAATAACTAGTATTGCACTAATAGCTTTAATAAAATAACAACTGATGGGGTGATATGTTAACATTGTAATTCCTTTTTGAGGTGCGGATGGGAATTCTTAACCCCTTATATTCTTATATTCTTTTTTCTCTTAATATCTAAAAGTTAATTGATTTATTGCAGACTAACTTTTACTTTTATTGCAAACATGATAATTGTGGAAGTTATGTAACCTGCTTCAAGTTAATCCATGAAACTATCTCCTGTCAGTTTAAAAAGCCCCTTGTTTCCATGAGCAATGAAAGATTAGTTAGCGAAACAGCTAGCTACGCATCTCTCATTGTTTGCCATTTTGATGCTATAATGAAAATGCAGATAGTTCAATCACCAAAAACTGTAAACAAGAGGTGTAACCAAAAAGTGAATTATCTGAGAAACTGTTCATGCTCTTATTTAATATGTTTGGTGGGAGATTTCAGTTAGATATGGTTTTAACCCTTCACAGAACAGCTTTTCGCTGAATGTAGTACAGTAGTCTCCATGTATAGGAACACCTCCTAAGAGAACACTTTGCCTAACGGAATACCCTTGTGGTGAAATTGATTTTTCCCATTGTAAATGCTCTGGCTAAAGGAACAGGAACTTTGCTTATAAGAACACCTTCTTGGCACTGATAGAGATTCGTTGACCATAGTTACAGGACTGTTTTGTAAAAAAGTGACTTGTCATTGAGAGTGTCTTAAGGGACACTGATTGTTTTATTAAATCTTTCCAGAACCGCCCTCATATCATTGAATTGTTTTGTATTCTGATTTCCATGAGTGCACCCTCTTTGCTACAAAATGGCTTGTAAAAAAGCAGCAAAATGCAGCATTCTGTTAAATAATGTGTATGTCTTGTATAGTGCTGCTGCATTTTGTAACGTGTGTAGGGGTGCTGTGTTAATTTAGTTTTATCAACATTGTTAACCCTAAGTAATTTCCATTATTTTTGCCTCTGCCATTGTGATAGATTGCAACACACCCACCAGCTAATTTCATAGTACATAGCGATAAGCTTTTTGACTGTGTTGTTTTGCTTATTTTATCATCATTAGTTTGTCTGTTACTTTATTATTATAGTTTATTAACACACACTTGCCTATTGTTTTGCTTTTACTTATTCGGTTAATTTCATATGTTGATGCACAAGTAATACATAAGTGTTTATTTATTTATTGATTTGTATTGTGTCTGGTGGCTAACTGCCTTAGAGAACACTTCGGCTTCCCAAAGGGTGTTCTCTTAGTCAGAAACTAGTGTAGTTTTACATGTTTACATTCAAAATCTCTCCCCCATGGAAGCAGGGGACACAATGCTGTAGCTGAACTGACAGAAGAGACTGATGACAAATACATTCATGAGATGCCAAGCGCAGATGAATCCCTCGCACAATTACCAGTCCCTTTATATATTAATTAAAACCTCCCAGATGCCAGTATCCTCATGATGGCTTTGCAGTGTATCTGTCATATTTATACTCTAAGGCTGTGACAATACTTTGTCTTAAGTACTGGGCCGATTTTTTCACAAATGTTTTTTTTTTTCTGTGAAAGCAAATGTATACCCTCATATGGGTTTATATTACATAAGCAATAAGGCATGGCAGGGTGTGTGGTATACTCTAATATTCACACACTCCGGGTGCGTTATAAGTCATGAGGTGAAGCCGAGTGGCTTTAACCGCCTGGCACGTGTCAATGTTAGAGTATATACCACACCCTGAAGTGCCTTAGTACTGATATTACTGCCCATTTTCATCATGACACAGCACAAATGAGTCTGCCTTTAAATCACGCAGACCCTTCCTCACAAGACCTGCAATAGTATCAGGTGAGAGTGTATTTTTTTTAATCATCCTTTGTTATCCGAGGTAGTAACAGGAGGTATCTATACTAGATTTGTGCTACAGCTTCACAGTGGTGAGAAAGACGTTATTTGCAAGAAATACCCGGTTACTTATCAAACTGACTTTGCAACAAAACATATTTTAACCACAAAGTTTCTTTTAAGAGGGACCCAAATATTTTGTGAAAAGCTGAAAATTTAAGAGATATTTTTAAACTAGTTTCAAAATGGGATAGGGAAATGTCGTAGTTCAGGGAGAAGAAACAGAGCGATCAGAATGGCGAGTTTTTAATTTATTTGAATACTTTTGCTTTTTTTCACTACTGTAATTAATCATTGGTGTCCGATTCAGATTAATTAAATATCTTTACACTTCGGTTTCCCAAAAGTTCAACACTTACATAAATTTTGTCGGTCATGTTTATTGCAATAAATTCCAAAATGTCTGCCGTTTTTGTGTTTTAATTCTAGTCGTATGGATTTATGCCAGTGATTTGCCCGTTTTTGAAAAAAAGTGCCGACCCATGGTGATATGCTGTAATAGCAACACCCCCATGTGACCTGTTTTGACAAATCAGGATAGAGTATTTATAATACCTATTTTATAACTTTCCAATGTGACACATCTACTGTATAGAAGACACGTGTAACCATGTTTAATTTCCACAATCTCTTTTATTTGATTTATTAAAGTACAATACAAGTTAATTGCAGGTTCATACGATATTCAAGAGAGAACAAAGTCCTCCCGTCTAAAAGTACTGAGCAAAATGGAAGGCAGAGCCATTGCCATCTAGGTGGAGATAAATCAAAGCTCGAGCAGATTCTCAATTGCCTTTTTTCATTATTAATACATTTACTACTGATTTATGACATCACAAATAATTCGTTCACTTATGAAAGGTACTTCTTCATTTTTTTTACCCCGTCGTACTTTTTTTAAAAATATGCAATATCCATCTAAAACATAATAAGTTGTACATGTAATGAAACTATGATAGTATGATTTCTAATTTAACATTACACAAAAAATGAAAAATAGCAAAGAAACACTCATCTTTGACAACGTTTATCCTGTGCCAAAGTTAACTTCCTGTTCTGGATACGTCACCACAAATCTGTCCTGCCACAATAGCCTACAATTGTACCAAAATTCATAGGAAAAGTACAGTCCACCTAGCCTTCATAGCCTAAACTTCATGAGCTGACAAGTCTACCATCCAAACAAAAAGTAAAAACAAATGCATTTTTTTTTCTTTTTAACCAAAAAAAGATTGTAGAATGCACATTAAAAGAGTTGTATATAATAAACCGTGGCAGAATATCCCCTGAATGAGGGTAAATGACGAGTGGGATTTCATTATTTATTTTTAAATCCATGTTGTTTGACTTATACCCACACCGCAGATAATAGTAAATCAGCATTTTATATGTGACAGAGTGTGAGAGAGAGAGAGAGAGAGAGAGAGAGAGAGAGAGAGAGAAAGAGAGAGTGATATGAATAAATCATATCCGGGTAAACAGGTTGTGTGGGCGAAGGGAGTCAGAGTGTCTAATGCTTCGGGGTATGATTCTCCTTGAAGCATGGAGCAACACAGAAAGCTTGGTGCCACTTCTTCACTGTCACTTGATGTTGGTGGTAAATATTCTTTGCTCATGTCTTCACTGACCCACTCACTGACATCTGATTCAGTGGAAGTATGTATTGTATGTATTTGAATTTAAATTGGAATCTGATTTCAGTATTATTACTAACACTAGTTTACAAACACTGTTGACATTTTTGTGACTGAGTATATTATATGTAATTTAGTCAATATCTGGCAGAGGGCGCAAGAGACCAAAAAAACGTGTTACAGAAACCTAGTGTTACAATATTATATGATCAGGGGTTTTGTAGGCTCAGTAATTCAAGTTTAAAGTTGCAGAATATACAGGTACATTCGTTCTCCCTGGAAACCAGAGAACAGTGAATGTACCAGTACGTTCGTACTACTCAAGGGGTTAAATAAAGCTTGCAAATTATTCACAAAATAGATATTCCCATTATTTTGTATTGCCATTTGGCTGCTGCTCGCAGGTTGGAAAGCTGTCTCCCTGAGATTAGCCTGAGGGATCTGTAACATTCCTGCACTAGACAACTTTAGAGGGACAATTAGGTCAGACAGATGGGGTCAGTGTCAAATCATGCACCAGTAGAAGTTTTTTATAGTCAATTCGGGACTTCACAGAGAGCCAGTGTAGAGACTTCAGGACAGGGGTGATGTACTCAGTTGATTTTGTCCTTGCAGAGTTTTGAAGCAGTTGAAGTTTTTCAATGTGCAGTCGCTAACATCGGAAAAGAGAGAATTGCAATAATCCAGTCTTGACATGACAAATGTATGTACGAGTATGTACGAAATTTTTACACTATTATTAATGTGCATATTAATACTGAGGTCTTTATCAAAGATGACTCCCAGATTATTAATGGTTGAAGAGGGAGAAATGGCTGTGTTTTGTATGAACAAGGCATGCTGATTCTGACCACAGGACAATGTCTGCTCGAAGGTTAGTGGTGGCAATCTCAAGTGGAGATTGCCACCCACTTTCTTCTAGTTTTCAACACAGGTGCTGCCTCCCTTATGCATTTGTCGCATGAATCTACTAATGTCATTTCCAGTTGAACCTTGGTGCATTTAAACTCCTCGGTTAGAGCAGAGATTGGAAGCTGCAGTATTCCTTTACCATAAAGTCCCACTCTGCTGAGGCAGCGTGGAACTCCCAACCATCTCCTGACGTATGAACTGATTAAAGCTTCCAGCTACTCAATTGTTGTCAAGGAAACCTTGTATACAGCCAGTGGCCACAGCAGCCTTGGCAGTAGACCAAACTGAAAGCACCAGAGTAATTAGCATAATTAGCAAGCGTGGTCTTCATGTAGCATCCTTCAGACTTTATGTAGAAGGCTGGTATATGGTTCAGAGCTGACAGACTTGTAATATCATTTGTAAAGCTGCAGATCTAACTGGCATCCAAACATCCATTGCAGGCATTGTTGTGGCTTATCTCTTCATCACAGTATTCAAATTCTTATTTGTTATATTGTTAATAAGGCCTGGCTGCCATGTACTTACTGGTGACTTTTTAGTATCTCTTTAGTTAGTCCATTAGTCTTAAGAGAATATATATATATATATATATATATATATATATATATATATATATATATATATATATATAGATACAAACTATATATTATATATAGCATAAAATATTCACTAAAACTCATCTCATTTATGAATTTCATTATACAGCTTGTTCAGCAATTGTCAGCCAATACGTACACAATGACATTTACTTAAACACCTTAGTTTACTTTATTGAACAGAGCCCTGGCCATATAATCAATTACCTCAAAAGGTCCCTTTGGCAAAGTGGTTAATAGTGTGCAGGTGCAGGTGATCATAAGTAGACAGACAATTATAATTCAGATGCAATATTGTTTAATGGTTTGTAATCCAATTGCCTGATGGTATAACAAGTCCACAGTGAGTGCTCGAGTGCTCGTAGTTAATATATGGTTCTTAATGAAGTGCAGTGATATTATGCTGGCCTTTGGCAACAGCTCTGGATCTTGTTAGCCGTCTAAACAAAAACAAACAGTATTTTCAGACAAGACAAAACAACAAAACACTCTTGACATATTTCATAACACTGGTCCTTCCGGTTCGTTCACTAGCCATAACTGAAAGAACAGATTATGTTGCTTCGTCCCCTTTTTGTACATCATAAATGATCCCTTGGTAAATGACTGTAGCTGCTCCTCCAATCCACGGCTGCCACATAGTTTCCTTTCCAGGTTGATGCATTAGTGCACCGAGGCTCCGCCCCCTTTCTAGATGACAACTTCCTATTAACCCGGGGAATAAATTGTCAGGCCAAACAGTCCAGGGTTCTCTGTTCCTGTTACTTAGTGCCCTCACAGGTCAGGAGGGAGATTTACCACCAATAAGTCTTTCTGTAACAGTCCCACATTGTCATAAAAACAAAACTTTATTAAATTACTGAGTTAACTGCACAGTTATTTAATTATTTGTAAATAAAATGTGGACATTTTCAGAATGTGTTTTATAACAACTTTAAAATGTCTGAAATAATTTCAGATTTCAGTTCAGCCAGTGAAGCTGAATTACAGAAATTCTCAGCTGGAAACATGTAAATTTGGCAAAACATGAGAAATTTGGCATAGTTGGCAAACATTATCCATGTATTGAGATTAAGATTTTGCAAATCGTGCAGACATACTTAAGGGGTGTTTGGGTCATTTACATCAACCCAGCACAATATATTAATTTACATCTCAAGATTTGATGCTAATGTAGCAAGGGATTTTAAGTTGTGTCTGCTCATTACGCTATACCAGTAATTATATATGTAGCTATGAACCCCACTCTGTATTTCAAACCATTAGGCATTTCTGTGATCCAGAGAGAATAATTAGAAAAGGAATGTATGACGCTGATGATGGGAATAATAACTTGACAACAATTCAAGCAGGATTCATAGCTCAGTAAACCATGTTTTGTATCAGCCTAAAACCAGAGCAAAGAATTCGATGCCAACAATTCGACTGGGCCTTTCCCCAAACATTCCCTTTCTTCAGCTCATAATTCCCCTTTTTATTCCCTTACAGACCCGTTGAGAGAAATTTGGGGCCTCAATACATCATGGTGGTTGGGTGCCACCCATCCCATGTATTTTTTAATTTAAACAGAGGATTGTGTTAATCAGTTACCTAACTTAAAAATATCTGAAACAAAAACTTTAAACACAGTTTTAAAATCATTAAAAAAAAGCCTTTAATGCACAAAAATCAACTTGAAACGGAAGTCCATCTTAAAGAAAACTTTTAACCCAATTCTCTTTGCAACTTTCTGAATGGAAATACACAGTATTACTAGGAAGTAGGCAGGAGTTTAATTCAATTGTTATTGGGGTTTTCACAGGCTTCAATCACTTGTGGATGTATGCTTCTAGATTTAAATATACGTTTTTTTTTAGAATGGCAGATTTATAAATAATACAATGTATTTATAAATGTGTGAGATGGAAAGACAATGATTCTTAGAGGTAAATCTCCCTCCCGACTTGTGAGGGCGCTAAGTAACTGGAAAAGAGTACCCTGGATTGTTTGGCCTGACACTTCATTCCTATAGTTAAAAGGAAGTCGGTCATTAAGAAAGGGGGCAGGGCTTCGGTGCACTAACTCATTGACCCGGAATGGAAATGATATGGCAGCGGCGGATTGGAGAAGCGGCTGCAATCATCAACCAAGAGGTCGTGTGTGACAATATAAATAGGGGACGAAGCAACGTAATCTGTTCTTTCGTTTTGGTTAGAGATCAACCTGGAAGGACCTGTGATTTGTGTAAGAAAATGTATTGTGAGTATTTGTTTGCTTTGTCTCTAATTGTGTGTTGTTATTAGTAGATGGCTAACATGTTCCAGAGCTGTCGCCAAGGGACAGCACTGCACTTGTATCAGTATTAAACTGTATTTGCACCACAAGCACTAATTCACTCACTAACAGAATTAGCGTGTGTGTTTTGTGTTTCATGTGGGTGTATGAAGAACGGGTCTATTATTTCGGGACAAACCCAGGGATTACAATTTAAGTAATACATGCCGCTTTATTACTTAGCATCGTTTATTGTTTATTGTTTTGCTGTCAGGCACTGGATATACAAACTTATTAAACAACTTTGCACCTGGATTATAATTGTCTGTCTGTCTATTGCTCACCTGTACCTGCACATTGTTAACCACTTTGCCACGCAGTGATACTTTATTTCCCCTAGATTTTGAATTGAGTAACACTATTCATGGTATACTGTGTATATGTATATGTATATGTATATATGTATATATATATATATATATATATATATATATATATATATATATATATATATAGACACACACACACACACACACATACAGCGGCTCTCAAAAGTATTCACCCCCCTTGGACGTTTCCGCATTTTATTGTGTTACAACACGGAATCAAAATGGATTTAATTAGGAGTTTTTGCCACTGATCAACACAAAAAAAAGTCCATAATGTCGAAGTGAAAAATAAAATTTACAAATTGTTCTAAATTAATTACAAATACAAAACAGAAAATAATTGATTGCATAAGTATTCACCCCCTTTGCTATGACGCACCTAAATAAGCTCTGCTGCAACCAATTGTCTTTAGAAGTCACATAATTAGTTGTCCACCTGTGTGCAATTAAGGTGTTTCACATGATTTCAGGTTAAATAAATCTATCTCTGGGAGGTCCCACAGTTGCTTAGTACATTTCCTAACAAAAACTACATCATGAAGATGAAGGAACATTCAAAGCAAATCCAGAATAAGGTTCTTCAAAAGCACCAATCAGGGTAGGATATAAGAACATTTCCAAGACATTGAATATCCCCCGGAGCACAGTAAAATCCATTATTAAGAAATGGAGAGAATATGGCACAACTGCAAATCTGTCTAGAACAGGCCGTCCTCAAAAACAGAGTATCCGGGCAAGAAGGGCACTAGTCAGGGAGGCCACCAAGAGGCCTATGGCAACTCTAAAGGAATTACAGTCTTCCATGGCTGAGCTGGGAGACAGTGAGCATACTGCAACATTAAACTGGGTGCTTCACAAAACTGGCCTCTATGGGAGAGTGGCAAAAAGAAAGCCATTGTTGAAAAAAACTCACATCAAATCTTGGCTAGAGTTTGCCAGAAGACATGTGGGAGACTCTGAGACCACGTGGAAGAAGATTCTATTGTCTGATGAGACCAAAATAGAGCTTTTTGGCCTCGACGCTAAGCGCTATGTTTGGCACAAGCCTAACACCGCACATCATCTTGAGAACACACCCCTACCATGAAGCATGGTGGTGGCAGCATCATGCTAGGGGGATGTTTCTCTGCATCAGGGCCTGGAAAGTTTGTGTAGAAGGCAAAATGGATGCAGCAAAGTACAGAGAAATCCTGGAGGAAAACCTGCTGAAGTCTGCAAGAGACCTGGGACTTGGGAGAAGATTCATCTTCCAGCAGGACAATGACTCCAAACATACAGCCAAAGACAAATTGGAGTGGCTTAAAAACAAAAAGGTCAAAGCCCAGACCTTAATCCAACTGATAATATGTGGAAAGAGTTGAAAATTGCTGTTCACCAAAGGTCGCCATCCAACTTGAAGGAGCTTGAGCAATTTTGCAAAGAAGAATGGGCAAAAATTGCAGTGTCCAGGTGTGCAAAGCTGGTAGAGACTTATCGAAAGAGACTCATGGCTGTAATTGCTGCCAAAGGTGCCTCTACCAAATATTGACTCAAGGGGGTAAATACTTATGCAATCAATCATTTCCTTTTTGTATCTGTAATTAATTTAGAACAATTTGTAGATTTTACTTTTCACTTTGACATTATGGA
Source organism: Polyodon spathula (assembly GCF_017654505.1). Taxonomy (NCBI): domain Eukaryota; kingdom Metazoa; phylum Chordata; class Actinopteri; order Acipenseriformes; family Polyodontidae; genus Polyodon; species Polyodon spathula. Next base: position 97,593,512 of record NC_054535.1, read on the forward strand.
CTTTATTTGTGTTGATCAGTGGCAAAAACTCCTAATTAAATCCATTTTGATTCCATGTTGTAACACAATAAAATATGGAGAAGTCCAAGGGAGCCGAATACTTTTGAGAACCACTGTAATACACTTCTTAAAGACTACTCTCACCAATGACCCACTTTTGAGACCGATCCTTTTGAATCATTGGTTATTGTTACAGTTTTGGATACAAAAGCAAATGCAAATAAGACCATCTACCATCAAGTCAAGTGGGTTAGGTTTGATGCTCTGCCTATTATGACAAACTGGCATGTGAAAATATGTATACTACAGAATACTAATGTTAGAAACACCACATACATAAAAAAAACAAATCAGCCACCTGCAAGTCCTTCGTCACAAAAATGTACATTACATATTGCTAGTAAGTTTGAGTAAATTTAAATTTCCCATTTCTAGAAAACCTATTTCTGTGCTGGTATTTCATAATAATTTTAGGTGATTTTAATGCTGTTGTACAATAAGTAACACCCAGGTTGTAATAATCAATAAAGACCTGTAGTATGTTTTTCCCCCCCACACACACTGCAAATTCTTTCCATCATGATTTATATTACTGATCACATTGCCTAGTATTTATTTTAGGGATAGCTTGAATGTATTTATATTGTTTTGCACATTTTTAATTTGCAAGTAGTTGGTAAGATTAGAGTGGTATTATCTTTCACAATTACACCAGTGTCTCCCATGACATAGACAAATATACCTAGTGCCTCAGTTTAAATGGGTTATATGGGTTTTATACATTAAACCAAGTGCAACTTTACTTGCTTGAGATGCTGCAATCTCTTTTTTTTTTAAATGAAAGAACAAATATTTGTTTTTCAATTAATAGGTTAATATAAATACAAATTTGACAAATTACAATTTACAAACCAGTGTATTGTGACTTGAGGCTAAAAATACTTATAAGAACAAGGGACAGACATACTATAAGAATTATTCTTTGTATCCCTCAAAGCCTTCACACACCAGACGCAACGCGATTTTTACTGGGGCGACACGACAAATTCTCTACGAAAACACCGTGCACACCAGAAGAGATCACAGACACGACGCAACAGCTGGAAATGTGTCAATCTAAAATATTATTACGAACAAACACAATAGAAAATGGCTTATTATTATAGGCCTGATGATAATGACAATATTAGGCGGTATGCATTTAATCATGTATGAAATGATATAAACCAGGCACACCCAGATCATTAGAAATTGATTCCGATATTACGTTTTTGGCTTGTTTTTTTTTTTTTTTTTTTTACATAATTGTTTTGACTCTTGTCAAAAAGGCCAGGAAAATGAAATACTGCAAGTATGACCTTCACCTCCATTTTCAGGGAAAGTGTGTGACAGGGTGCCCACCCCTTGTGTGTATTTTATTATTTTGAGTGGTGCGTGTGGGTGGTGGCGTCAGGCCAGGAAATGAAACAATAACAATGGTTGCACTGGCAAAATGGTGCTGCTGCGCTCATATTTAATAATGAACAAAATAAACAGTTTAAACAAAAGGACACACAACACAAAGCAAAGGGCACTCTGAAATACTAACAACTCTAAACAAGTATATTTTATACATAGCATCAATTAATCTGTTAACTCGGGATATGGTTACTTTCTGCACAAGGTTTTTAAATAAATAAACAAAACACAAACGAACTGCTTTTTGCCGTCATCTTAAGTAGTAAATAATCATATCAGATTGCTTTCATACGTCCACACATCAACACCAAATATTTATATAACAATAATACTAAAAATATTATTAATATTAATAATAATAAACATGTGACGGGTAGGCACCAGTCACAAAGTGAAACAGGGTTTCATTTCAAACCACGTGACATGAAGCTGTTCTGATTGCTCAGTTGTGTAGTTGTCCCGCGACAAATTTGAAAAATAGGACCAGGTGTTGGAATTTGCGGCGAAGTTGCTTGTCGTGTCGCCTTTGGTGTGAAAGGCGCTTTTGAAAAGCATAGGTTTTATTGATTTTCTCACGTCTGGTGTGTAAAGGCCTTTTGAATAAAAGCTAAGGAAGACTCGAGGAATAAAACACAAACAACTTGAGGTATTATTCATAACCAGTTTTTATTTAGACATTTACACTAAACATTGCCACCACCTGGAAATTGTAAAAATGATTTTCCATCTTCACATCTTCTGTGGCTTATTCAACAGGAAATTAACAAGTAGTTTCAACACATCATCATTTAACCCAACCACTTCACCGTCTTTCACCTGCTCATACAAGCGCATGCTCTCTGTGCCCCAGCATATGTTCTTCCGGGGGTTATCCTGGTCAGTCTGAACCGTGAGGGCAAGGGTATTCAGCTGATAACAGAAAAAGGAGAAATACTGTCCATCTGTTACAACAGCTTGGGATACAAATGGGCGTGTCAGATCTTCATGGCTCCAGAACCCTATTTAAAAAAGAAATAAAATAAAGGAACATACTGTAGTGAGTGATTACATGATAACATAGGTATAGACACATTGTAATTACAAAGGAATTTGTAGTATAACTGTAAAAATATTTACTACCAAATTTAGACAAAAACAAGCAGCTTTAAAATTACATTAATAGCACTTACCTTTACTTTGTATTTTTCAACAGTTCGGAGTGTAATTGCTATTTTTTTGTGCGTGTGCAAGACCTTACGTTCTTTGAATGGCTCCATCCATCCATTTAGTTTGACCTCTAACTTTTTTTTTTTTTTTTTTTTTTTTTAAACTGAGACTGTAGATTTTACTGCAGGATTATTAACGTAATACTTAGTGTAAATATACAGTGTTGTTATAACACTTCATTCTTGAATGTTTTTAAAATCTAATGTACTGTCCCATCTGCTTTGTACTTAATAGATCAGATACAGGATTAACTGACAGAATCTGACTTTTAGAGTGTCTTATCTAAGGGTTCAAAAAAGGCACTGGTAGTCATGGAGATAACCTTGTTGTAATGAGGAAGTGCAAGAGAAATTATATGTTTTTAAGAGCTGGGCTTTCCAAAACACATCAAAACACTCACAAAGCATTGGTTCTCAATTATGCTCAGGTACTCTTGTACTCCATAGAGCAGGATTAAGTAGTGCCTCATCACTCTGACATTATGCAAACTCCAGTAGTCTACAATGGAGACCCGTCAGCATTTGATTGATTTATTTTTCACTGACATACTGGGATAGTATAAGTACAAGTTCAAATAATCTACAGTATGTTCCCTTTTAAGTACTCTGGGTTTAGTCAGTTCAGGCTGAATTAAAAAGTTTGCTTTTAAAATATGTACTCATACATTTTCAGAAATGTGTGCTAAGCTGATAAAGCATTTTGATTATTGTATGTAGAACACTGCCTGACCTTCTTGATAGACGCTTTATTGTAATTTGTACAAAGAGATCATATTAAACTTTCATTAAATTACTTTGCAATATGTAAACCACACATAGCAAACTGCTCCAAAATTACCTTGATACATCGCCTGGGCTCCAGTCCAGGCAAACAGGCTTGCAATGGCATTTGCTCGCAAACGGACTTCAACCTGGTCAGCAAGATTTCCCTTTATAAGTCGGCCTCTCTTAAATCTGTCATGAACAAGGTGAAACTGGGTGTGGCCATAGCTGCATGGATCTGTCACCTTGGACCCTGTAAAAATGAACCAACATTCTGTTTGCACCCCATTGTTTACAGATGCAACCATTGTAACTGAATTTGATTGATGGAATTTAAAAACATGCTGTCAGTCTGTGATTATAACATATCTCAGGAAACGAAAATTTTAAATAAAAATAAATAAATCTTACCTATAAAAATGTTGTTATCATACTGTCTTTGGAACATTGGCAGTCTGTTAGGCTCAAAATGTACCACCGGAACTTCGGCAGAAACTGATTCTTGAAGAGGCAAAAACTAAGACAAAGGAGAAACCAGATTACAATTAAAACATGTATGGCGAACATCAAGAGAAAACTGGTAAATAAATAAAAGGGGTATATGAATGCTTTAGCAAAAGGTACTAATGAACTAATATTGATTTCTGCATAAGGGTTGTTCACAAAATTACTTATTTGCACACATTTCACTAATGTATATATGTATATTTTTCTTTAATTATGTTACATTTGGTATGTCATTTTATTTTATTAACAATTAAGTCAAATAAGTGCCATACCTCTTCAAGCTGTTCAGGGACTCGTATCTGACAGTGAGGCTGATCATTAATCTGAAATCTGATTGGGTCGACTCGACCTCTGCGGTGTCCACGAGGCACGGTTCTCTCGCCTCGCATCCAATAGAAGCTCACTTCAGGATTGAAATCTGTTCAAATCACGAGAAAAAACTTTCAATCATATGCATATTTTCTTAAAAGCACATGTACCACACTGAAGTTGTACTTAAACAACAGCTAACATTGTATTATCTTGGGACCCATTTTTTTTTTTTTTTTTTTTGGGGGGGGGGGGGTTACTATACATCAATAACACACCTCAAGGTCCTCAATCTGGTAAATTGCAGCACACAAACCAGTCAGCTTCTGACACTTGCTTTTTGTAAGCATTAATTCGCTTAAATATAGCCAAATATCACAGTTAAACATACCAATATGCTTATCTGGGAAACATGGATTGCTGCCAGTAAGCATCCATTCCAAAAACTGCACCCGCCCACACTTCAGTGGGGCTGTGTGTTAAGACTTCTAATCGACTTTTCTACCGTTTTCAATGTTCATACAAGGACACTAGAATGACGTATTTCTGTTTCTGCTACCACTGTAACTTACACACAACACCCACGCAATAACACAGCACAAAGCAAGAGATTAAGCTTACCCAAACTTGACATTTTTAACAGCGGGTTGTATTTGGCTAATGAGCTGGTGACGCTGGACACCAGGTTTGACAGGAAGGGTGCAACAAAGTGCTCCTGCTCCTTTTGCAGAAAAGGCCTCCTCTTCTTCAAATAAAAGTTCTCCTGTAAAATGCCATTACCCACCAGGGATCGCAGCTCACTGAAGGTATTCTCATCAAGCACGGTCGGGTCCACACCGCCAGCTGCAGGAGGAACCTTGCCATTCTCTTTATCAACTACCTGCCTACCAACACTGCATTTTCCAGGGAGCCCAGGCAAGAATACCGTCTTTGTGAAGTGTTGGTACCAACGGTCAGCATTCAGTGTAAACGTCTGCGGGTACACGACATACTTTTTTCGCTGAAGTCTCGTAAGCAGCCTAAGTTTGTCTTGCACTAAGCTGGCAGCGCGTACCTGGTTGTAATAATCTTCTTCCCTCCTCTTTTTAGCCGATTTACTTTTGGCTGTCCGGGAGGGGATCACGGGGGGGTAAGCAGGTTCTCGCACTACTGGTTCGCCGTGGAAACCTTGTGTGCACCTCAGTAAAAACACCCTCGTAGAGCAAAACTGCAGCAAGGGCAACCGACTGGGAGCCGCCATGATTTTCAGCGGCGTCTGACAACTGTCTAAAACTCGCGAGACGCGTTGTTAGTGATAGAAATCTGTGTGGACCAATAGAAAGGTGGTATTGAGGCAAATATCCAATCAGATTACAACAGAGACGGGTTCCTGTCAAACTCTCTGTAGAATACCACGAGATTTCTGTCAACAGGAGGAGTAATGAAAAGCGTGCATTCTGCGTGACGTGTGTACAGAGTTAGCTGAAAGTTTGGCATCATCTAGAATTTTAGGGTTGAGATAATAAAAAATATATATATATATATATATATATATATATATATATATATATATATATATATATATATATATATATATATATATATTTCTTTTGATTAAGACCTGCAGTGTTCCATGTTAGATTACGAAATGTTTCATTTTTTTTTTTTTTTTTTTTTTAATTTTGTCAGTTTTTCGTTAAGTATATGGAAAACAAAGCAGTATGTAATTCAATATGTTAATGTAACATTATCCAGCAGGTTTCATTCGAAATAGTTAATGAAGTTGTGTGGTGCAGTTGTGGCTGGCCAGTTTGTCTGACCTGCACTGATACATTTGGAAGGGAATGCAAAAGCAGAACAGGAAGACTGGGTTTATTAACTGTCTTCCGTTCAATTGTGTCAGGGAATCCTAAAAATAAATAAATATATAAATAACAACCTGTTGAAATGTTTTAGCAGCAGCATGGCACTGTTATTGAAGTAATGTACGCGTGTACCTACCAGTACAGTAAGTGGGAAATATTGGGCAAAACCGGCAGTTTAGCATATCAGTAGCTTGATATAACAGAACAACTAGGCTTGGAAATAAGGGCAATACAGAAAATGAACAGCAGGTGGTGCTGCGGGAAAACGATGCAACTTAAGAAACTAACACATTGAATGTTGAATTCATTGTATATGAACCAATAGAGAAATAATCCTTAATACCCCTCAAAACAAACCAATGTCTTTCCTAATTTAATTAGTTTAGGTTTAAAAACAAACAAAATAAATATGTGTACTGATGCACTACATGAAACACGTTCTGCAAATATACCACCTGGGAGTAGTACAATGACTGTTTTGGTGGGGAAATGGTACAGATGGGCTAGTAGTTGCCTTTCTTCCTTTTGTAAAATGAAATCTGTAAGTATGTGTTCTCATAGCCTGGATACTTGATGGTAATTTGGGGTTGTGTGTGTAAAATCTATAATTCCATCTGTTTTTCACTTTTCAAAATCATTAAAACCTAGTTTGGTTGGTATCTTATAGCAGTTGGTGCTGTTTGTGGACGTTTGTTTTTGTTTGTGGACTGCCACAGAAGCCACCTGCCTTCATTAATCAGTTTATGACTAAGTTTACATAGCACTGAATTCTGATAGCATAGTGTATGCATTGCATGATGTAATTGTCTATCTGAGCGTGTGGCTAATTCAGTAGGAAAACAGTAGGTTGAGTATGAAGCCATTAACACATGGTAGGGTTGTCTTATGGTCTAATATTAGTACACCTAAGAGTGTTGTTATAGGGCCATATTTCAACACCCTGGGGTATGTTATTGCACAGCTGCCCCATCCCTACTAAAGTGAATTGGTTGTCAGTTGGTTGTTGCAAGCTGTGCCTGGGATGGTGACATATTTGCACAAGTTGGAACACTTGAGATTGCTCCATCTATTCTATTAAAAATAAAAGGTTTGATATCGTCCCATAGTACTGGTAGTGCAATAAATGCATGTCCCGCATAATAATACCTTAAAAATAATATCCTTTTTATCTTTGACTTCAACAGTTAAAAGCAGTAGAGGTCTATAGAGGTCTAATATTTTTGTCTCCTTGTTATTTAATTTTTTTGTGTCTGGCCTGGACTTTTATCCAGCTAAGGTCATCAGTGAAATGAGTTTGCTGGTCTCAGTTCCTAATGATACTGTAGCACAGTAATAAGGCGAAGCGCCCATGGTGCCTGCTAGCACTGATTCTGATTGAAGCCAGAGTCGTTATTGGGGCTGTAGTCGAAGGTTTGTGCACTAGCCAGGAATTTAAAGATTGTTTTAAACCTTCAAAGGTTCATCAGACATTCACAAACTCGATGTTTTTTTTTTTTTTTTTTTTTTTTCCTATGAACAGAAATTGTTTGTCAATGTGTGAATAGCATAAGTCACACATTAAATGTCACTCACATGCACAATTCGATCTTTTTATTTTGTATAATGCATATTACTTTGCTGTATTAAAATCTGACCAAATTGTTATACGTTGTATCTCTATAGCAGGCTATATTATCCAAAGCACTGGGGCAGTACCTATAGTGGTTGTAGTCCTTCAGTAAAATATGTACTGAATACCTAGTGTACAAGACAGTTTAAGAAAAGTGCTATGGTAAAATATGTTTGAAACATACAAAATATACGATAACACTAATCATTTTAATTTAAAAAAAAATTGAGAACCGACCGTATAGGAGGTGAAAGTAACAAAAATTTAATAATGAATGATAATTAATTAAACATTAAATTTAAGCAAGTATTGAATATTGAATTTTAGAATCAAATAATAAATTAATAAATAGTAGCATGAAATATTAAATTCATGTATCAAATGTTAAATTTTAACATGAAATAATAAATTCAAGATTGATTATTGAATGCAAATATGAATGTTAAATACTAGTATCAAACATTAAATATGAGCTTTATTCATTCAATGTGCCTTTTATCCATTCGATGTGCGCTTTATCCAATCAATATGCTTTTTACCCATTCGATGGATGCACTTGCAAACTATCAATCAATCCCATCTGCCCCGCCCATTCACACTCCATCCACATCGGGGAGATCGGTGTTCCTACTTGTTGCCTGTTAACCTGTTCAGCCAATGAGAGGCTTCGATTTTCAAACTGAAGTATGGTAGCTGTTTTGTGTGTAAACAGTTGCACATTAAATAATGTTATTAAGTCTTATGTATTTTTTAACAATGGTTTTTATTTTATTAGGTTCACATGGTTGAAGCTGCTAGGCCGACCTAGCGACCCAGCTGCAGAACTACACTTGACAAAAATCTATTCTGGTGAGAAATATGCTAGAAATTAATTGCAGTGATGGATACCGTTCTGTACATTTTAGAGTGGCTTCAAAGTATTTGGATTAATTTAGAGGCAAGCAGAATCTGTGTGAACGGCCCTTTGGTGTAAGTTTTATCTGAAGTCATTTCTGAGTTACATCATGAGTTTGCAGGTGTTATAACCAATTCAGTGCCCCTTCAGAAACCTGTATTCCTTGGCACATTGCTCATGCGTAAAATTAGATCGTCCCACAGGCACTTCTAATTTTTCTTTTGCTCGTGTCTGAGGTCAAATACGAGTGATGTGCACACGCAACAGTTGTCGGCTGCCTTTTGCAATCATTTACTAACTTTCTTGACAGGATAGCATGATTTCTTTGTGATGTGTATAATCAGTTATATAAAAACGTTTTCAAAGTAGCCTATTTTATATATATTTTTTGGATTTCAAAACTTGAAAGTAAATGATCACGAATGTTGTTACTCTGTGCCTTGTGCTGTTATGTCTGGAATAAACAGAAGTCATGTAAATTATATTAAAAATGCATAATTTATTACATATAACGTTATTTTTTACAGATTTGTTTATATATTTATTTTGTATACAGTACACGCACAAAATTGGTATTTACGGTGAGAAACACAGGGATACCAAATTAGACAGTTGACAATATCCTAGTCTATGGCTCTATCATTTGGTAACCCCTGTGCATTTCAGGCAGTAGGGCGCCTAGAAATGTCAAACTTGCACATTGTGTCTACCTGTGCCCCATTATCACACACAAAGGGTTTGATTGCTATTGGGTTTATTTACAGTGAGAAACATATGGGATACCAAATAGTATTTGGTATCCCCTGTGTTTTTTTATGTTAAAATGTAACATTTGATACACTAATTTAATATTTAATTGTAGTATTTATTATTTGATGCTAACATTCAATATTCAATACTAATATAAATTTAGCGTTTAATGAATTATCATTTATTATTAAATTCTTGTTACGTTCATCTCCCATACCCCCCCCCCCCCCCCCTTTTGATTCCAGTTAAACTACAGTGCAGAAATATTCATTCATAGCACACTTGCACAAGTGAATAAAAAAATGAAAAATTAATAATTCATGTTTTTCCTAGTTTTCTTTTTTTGTGTTATTTTTTGGTGCTTCATCTGTCTTTGATTAAGTAAATAAAGTTTGAAAATCATGAACTTTTCTAAATGTTTTTTGGCTTCTTTAACAACATAATTGCAGACTTTATTTAATTTAATAAGACATACTTAAAAAAAAAAAAAATCTTCAAATAAATTATGTATTTATGTTTTCTGAAGGGCCCATAATCTCTGTTTAAATCTTAGTTATCAAACTATCTCTGGGGACATGAAATACCCTGGCTCATATTTTCCCAGTATTGTTGTTGGTTTTGCACACTAATGGACAAATATCCAGATAATTCCTCTGAAGTATGCAGTTAATATGTGCCCCTCCTACTGACAGGGTAAGTAGCGGGGTTCCGTAAAATCGTTCTCGTTACACATCCCCATGTGTTGCTACAACCTTTTAAATAATGAACCTGCAATTTATTTTCATTGTACATCCTGACAACTTATTACACTTATAACTTTAAATTCTGTTGCAAAGCTCTTTTCAAAATGTTCGCTCTAGTGCACTGATAGTGTAAGGATTATTGCCCACGTTGTCAAACAGGTAAAATAGCAATAACGATCCATGATGTGGTACAGAACAGAAAAGCCAGCACACTTGTTATTATGTTTTTCTTTGTTAATGGCTCTTCCTGGAGTGATTTACAGGACAGATCTCAAACCTCGGTGCACTAGAGCAGCCATTTTAAAAGAGCTTTGACAAAAGTTACGTGTAAAAGGTTGTCAGGATGTTTACAATGAAAAGAAAATAAAGGTAATTTATTTAAACAGTTGTAGCAACACGTGGTGACGTGTAACGCTATATTTTTCAGAAACCCGCTACTTACTATTTCATTTCACCTATCTGCCTGTATTGAGTCTTTAGAACTACTTGGTCTTTTTAAGTGTATATTTGACCATTCTTTTGAAAAAGGCAAAAAATATCACTCCCTCTCCCCAAATATTATTAATGTGCTACTTGTGGCTAGCAGTTGGCGATTTTCCTGATACAACAAATAAATCAGTTATTTTTCTTGGTATTCTCAACTGCCATAGGCAGCTAACATTATCCATGCTTCCTATAATGTACCAGAAAAAAAAAAAAACCTCAAAGCATTGATTAAACTCCATCTCTACAAAAAAACAGACCAATTCTCTTTGCTTTTGATAAAGCTAATAAAGAGTTGATAAATTAAATTCAGTTTCTAGTTTTCTTTAGTGGTCAGATTCACACCTTTCCAATACTGGGTGCTTTTACTGTAATATTCTGTTCCAATGTTAAAATGAATAAAATTTATTTCAAACTATGACAGTGCTTCAGGGTTGAAACTTAAAAAAGCAAACAACAAAAAACAGATGGAACCAATAATATCACTGTCAAAGGTTTGGAGGCACTTATCTCTACATTTTAAATAAATAAATTAAGGATTACACTGAAGCCTCCCTTCTGTTGCTGGTTGTTTGTTGTTTCAAGCTATTCAAAGTTCTTGCCAAATGTTTGATTTGGTTTTCTGTTGGATCTTTCCCAGTAAAATAGTTATATTTCATGTAATGGTATACCCATTTGATGCCCAGTGCTTTGCCAGGGCACTGTGAATGGTATTGCTGTCCATCACCTGTTCCTGACAACCCTTCAAGCATGCACTTTTACACTTCTCAGTATTTCCAAAATAGGGTCAATTGCATTCCACACATGGTATTTTATATACAACACAGCTTGTCTGCTGGCAACTTGTTTTGCTCTTACATTGTAAGTATGGGTTTCAGATGTCTTGAAACATAAATGACCTCTAGTGTCTGGAAATTCTTGCCGTTGTCTCAGATGTACTGCCAACATAATCCTCTCAGATTCTGCTATGCGCCGTCCCTTTCTTGGTGGCTCCTGTGTCAGAGTTTCCTTCTCTGCAACTCTAGTAGCCCTGAGTGAAGTTGGTCTTTAAAGGTTTGCCAGCGTTCTCTCACTCACCTTTATCATACTGTTGTAAAATATGTCATAACAAAAAATAGATTTTCCCTGACTGTTTTTTACTTATTACAATAGTGCTGACAAGAAAATAGCTGGATACCCAAGAGTGATACAAGCGTTCTTTTTTATTATTGGGTTGGAGAATAGGAGAGGTGCAACACATGCAATCAGATCTTTTTCCATTACGGTGTTAGCTATTAACTTTCCTTTACGCTGCACAAATTTGGTAAAGACCACAGCTGTATATCCTTGTCACAGAGACGGCCGAAGTGGGCGGCGTCAGAACCAGGAAAGGTAATGCAATACACACAACACAGGACGGATGAAATGAAATGATGAAGACGCCTGTTGGCGCCGGTTTATTACAAAATAAAAGGTTTAACAAACACGAAAAACACAGGACACGGCACTCTACGCCAAAATAAATAGACAAACGAAAACAGACTAAACTTAACAAAACGGTGCACGCACAGACACTGACAAACACGGTGAGCGGATACTTTCTCCTCTTATCACTGCTACTGCTACTGCTACTGCTACTGCTACTGCTTATTTCCTCCGTCTCCAATCCCGTTCTCCGCTCACCGAACACCCAACCACCCGTATGTGACAACGTGCATCTATATATACTATTGTGCTGGGATTCAATTACCAATTAATTATTCACTTGAATCCCAGCACGTGAATTAATAAAGTGCAATTCCCCGTGCTCACATATTACTACATTTTACTTGCACGTGAAGTGCTGTGCAATCCTCGTGCCTAAATACACATATACATTTTTAAACACTCGTGTTACACAGACCCGTTTATATCCCGTGTACCAATGTCTATACACCAACATTTAAACACACCACACGCAACACATAACAGATAATATACACAGGGGCGGGCACTTTGTTACAATCCTTTATTTATCGTGAGAGCATTCAAAGATAGCACCCTCAAAAACATGCTCTCAAAAACATGTCCATAGGCATGGCAGCAAGTCAATGACAAATAATCAAAAGCAGTTCACAGGGCAACAGTAGGGACTAAATAGAGAATTTAGGTTGTTTCCAATTAATGGCCAAATATTTGAGGCTTGGAATGCTTCCGTTGAGCCACCCCAATGGGATAGGATAGAATAGGAAAGATGGTCTTGTCGTGCTGGAGCTTTGCTGGGAAGAGGTGCTGCCTCCAAGGCTGGTTGTCCTGGCAACCCGGAAATGCCCTGAAAACACATAACAGAAAGAGGATGGAAATGGCAAGGTGTTAGGTTAGTTTGTGACTGAGTAGACCACATCCTGAATTCGATCAAGGGAGTTAGAGTAGAGCCTCATCCCGGTGAGGCGAAGTAGAGTTAGTTGCACCGATATGCAGTATGGCCAGTGATCCCCTCTGCTTCGCGTGGTGAGAACCTCCCTCAACCGAGGCTTGCGGGTTTTGCATCCAACCCAAAGTCAGAGAAGTGAGTCTCACTACCTCCCAAAAGATGGACTCCAGGCTCCCTGCAGAACCCCCACACCCGTGGGACGAACAAAGACGTGCCAGCATCACATGCACTAGAATGAAAACCGTATAAGTCAAACAGAGCATAAGAGACAAACAGAGTAGTTAGTGAAATTAGAATGATTTTACTCATAGTGGAGAGAAAAAAAAAACCTTTGTTCAGGTCAGGTCAGGTACTAGGCAAATATCGCTGGAACGGATGCCCAGGGAAGGGAAGCTAAAGACTGATGGAACACAAAATTCGGCACATCTCAGCAATCCGAAGAAGGCGGTAAGGCATAGGGTTTCCATCAGTAGATCTTCAAAAAGGGAAAAACAACCTTTCCGGAGGATCAGATTTAGCGAGAGGAGAAAGTCTGATGATATAGGTAGCCAAGATTTGGAAACAGGCTGAAGTTTTTGCTAGCTGAAATGCTGGGATTGATATTGGGGTAGGAAATGGTACCGACATGAGGCAATAGTGGTATTGGATGCTGGCGATGTATGTCTTGATGGTTGCTGGTGCGAGGTTTAGTGAGTCTGTTCCATGGACCATAAAAGCCAAAATCCAGTCCTGATTAAACCTAATGGGTTGAATTTATTTTTGGGCTCAGAAGGTTGAGAAGGTAGATCATGCTGTGGAGTATGAAGGCTTTGTAGATGTCGCCAAGGCAGCTACCATGTAGCTCAAAGCAGATTGCAGCAGGTTGGAGATTGTTGAATTTATTTGAATATCAGGTTCTGGAATCGCAGGGATTTGAAGAGGTTCTGCTGCCACTGCGGAACTAGTTGAGGGAATCTGGGGAACTGGAGACAAGGAAAAGCATCTGCTGTGTTATTGTTAATGCCTGGCAGGTAACAGGCTTCTATAATGAAATTATTTGAAACAGAGGTGGATAGCTCTAGTAGAGCCAAGACTTTAACACTAGAACTGCCGGGTTTATGCTACTACCTAGAACCACCAGCAGTAGTCATTTTGACGGGTACATTTTAAACAGCTTTGATATGAAAATGAAACACAAACTATCAGCTACAACTCAAAAGATTTATTTATGAACATCATATTTATGATTTGCACAGCAGAAACACCATATTTAAATGAAAAAATAAACATAAAAGTTTTATTTTAGAAATTAGCGCATATGATGCATGACATAAGAAAATGAAAAACTATAAAAAAATAAACATTTCAAAAGAAGATATTGTGTGAACAGGTGTAAACTGCTATATGTACATAGAAAATTGTAAAAACAAAGTAATTATTTACAAAAATAGCATAAAAGGCTGTTTTTTCACATTAGCCTACTGCATAGCACGACTACATAAAATGAAAACTATAATAAAATAAACATCTCAAAAGACAATATTGTGTAACCTGCTGTAAACTGGTTATATGTAGGCCTGAACTGTAAAATCAAAATTATTATTTATAAAAAAGATAATAACTCACATTGTGTAACAGGAATGCGCATTCAAGGACACATACTTCAAAGTAGCCCTCATATAATCCATACAGATGTAACGCTTATCAACTTGTCGTGTGCATTTACCACATACTGCTCTTTCACACTGGGCACAGATATCAGACATTTTATTTTTATTGCATTTAGTTACCTGTCATTGTTTTCTGTTGCGTGTGTCACTTGGTGCACATTGTATCCAGTCGCGCTGCGTTTCCCTGCCGCTTTGCAGCTTTCTGATCTAAATGTTTCTGCCAAAGCTCCATGGCTAGCATCATAAGATGATGTTTTCCCCTGTGCATTCATTGTACAAAACGAAGGAATTGATGGCTGCCATGCCCAGTACATTGTAAAATACAGCAACTGGACACTGGTGATTGCTTTCACAGAGTACTAAGTTTTGTGCAGATGGTGGAAACTCTCTTCTCACTTTGTTTACTGTTCCAACCAGGCTTTTTTTTTCTTCAACTGTTTTGCTAATTACAGTGAAATTTAAAAAAATGTCATTGGTAACATTCATCCCTTTTCCTAAGCACGGTTACATCAGCCTAAGTACCACATTGCCACCCAATCTCTGATCAGCTGGACGAGTTTCATCTTTGCACAGGTAGGGGAGGATCTGCTGCCAGACAAAACTTGATCCCAAATTTGACAGGTTTGTTTGACGTGTATTGTGTCCAGCAACACCGTGCTTTTGTCAGAAACAGCTGCTTGTCCATGTATTGTTTTATATTTAGCTTGAAACAGGCAATGCTGTTTTCAGAGAAGTCATTCCAAATTCCTTCAGCCAATGCAAATATATCTGTAGTTGCTCTCAAATCAAAATGCAAAAATATCAAGATTTCTCGAAAAAATTATTGTATAGTAATATTATAAGACAGCAGACGGCAGTTTTCCAAGGAACTGATAAGATTACAATAGACATTTGCATAACACATACTGTATCTAGACTTCAAGATCAATATTTTATTCAAATACATACTGCTGTAAACTCAGTGGAGGTAGAGATAACAAACTGGCTTGTATACAGATGCAAAATAGCGTACTGTAGGTTATATTGACAATAAAAGCATGTATTGTAACACGCCGTCAAAATGAGTACTTTTGGTAGTTCTAGGTAGAAGTGCTTATAACTTTTTTATTTTTGTAATTCTGACTTTCAAACGCCATCAGGATATTTAATATATGTAGTTAGGAAAAGTCAAGAACAGACAACCATGGGTCTTTAACACACATGGGAAAGGATGCTGGAATCATGAAAGAATCTATGGTCTGAAGACTGGCTAAAATCATGTTCTGAGAAAGCTGAAATCAGCTTTGAAGAGGGCACTAGCTCTTTGTTCTACGAGAAACTAAACCAGTAAACAGGACACTGCCTTAAGCTGATCTCCATGCAAT
This sequence comes from Polyodon spathula, assembly GCF_017654505.1. NCBI lineage: Eukaryota > Metazoa > Chordata > Actinopteri > Acipenseriformes > Polyodontidae > Polyodon > Polyodon spathula. Next base: position 97,609,482 of record NC_054535.1, read on the forward strand.
ATAGCGAGAGACCCATAGAAAATCAAATAGGCTAATAACAAATACTGTACAAACACTCCCTCGTCAGGGTCCAATATAAATCCTCTACACTACCCGCTTTTTCTCATTTTTTATATAAAAAGCAGCACACCGTTTTAATTTGTACTGCGCAGGGTAATTGCTTTTCATCAACTTAAGTCTCCAATTAATTTTATTAGTCTTCCACTCCTTTCTTAAATGCCCAAACCACTGCATTAAAAGAATCCATTCCCAACATAGGAGGCTTGTTGCTAGGGAGCTGGCACAACTGCCCTGTGACTTTTAACAGTGCATTGCTTAAAAAAACGCTTCAGCAAGTAGATATTTAATTTGCTTTGTGTTATTGTGCAATCCGTGTGTATATAATAACAGTACAATATTAATGCTTTGTTTTTAATTGTTCTGTATATTTTAGTTTGTGACGTGCAGTATGAAATAAAATGAACAGTAATTCTAAGTGAAATTGTCTATATATATTTCAGCTAAGGTATGTGCAGTTAAACTGTAAAAATGGGGAGTGTGATATATCCGAATAGCGATGGGTAAAGTAGTCTTCTTGCGGTGAACTTCAGATGCAGAGAAAGTTGCTACAGTGTTCATTGACTTCATTGATGAAAATTGATAAGTATTCAACATATCAAATATTAAATTAACTGTAACAAATGCTTTCAAGTTAGTGGATAAACTGTTCTAGGAATAGAATATAACTTCCTGTTTTGGAGTATGTAGGAAATGTATTTAGTTTGTTGAAAATGTGTAACTCAAAGGAGTTTCCTCATAAATGTAGATAATTTGATCATTGCCCCATTTCTGAGTTAATATATAATCAATTTAGATTGATAATATATTATTAGTTTGGTAGATCACATCTAAACTAAATTAACATGGTAAAACAAATTTGCTAAATTTGGTACTGGAATGTTGGACTCCATTCTGAATGGGAAGTTGAATTAATTCTCGTGCATTTTGATGTGAAACAAGTATTGCAAATACTAATGCAAAGTAGACACTTTGTGTGATCAGTCATAATTAATATTAATATATTAAGCATGTATGCTAATAATGTTGTAGTCGTTGTAATCGTTTGACTAAGAAATCAATTAGCTGTATACTATTCACGCATATCTCTAATCAATTGCCTTTCCTTTCTGTAATATTAGATTAATTGTGCACCTTTTTATTCTTAAATAAAATATTGTTTTATATTTCTGACACATTGTGTGAATGTTGATTATTATAAACGCAATTCGAATTCTACATGATCCTGAACTTAAATATGGTATATCTCATTTCTTACATTTTGACGTCCCTGAGTGTCCTTTCTCGATTCATTGAGCTAGAAGGTGAGAAATTAAGGTTCTGCCCTGCGGAATGATTCAGATGGCGTAGTTGAAATGGCTGAGACGACAGGTCTTGTTTCCTAATAACTGTTGAGATTTGGAAGCTGTCAATGAGTAGGTGAATGCGTTCTAGCTTAGCAGACGGGCTTTGAACGTTAAAGGATTTAGTGTAATGCCTAGAAATCCAATGGAATTAAGTGGCCCGATTGTTTTCTCTTCTGACAGCGGGACTCTAAGTGTTGAAAAAAATAGCTTGAATAGCTTGAATTGGAGGTTCCAAAGATGGTGATATCTGTAGAAAGTCATTGAGAAGATCGAGAAGAAATGATATGTGACAGGAATTGACTGATGTCCAGCACAAAGCTTCAGAGAGAGAGAGAGAGTCGAATATTTTTGGGCTGCTGCAGCAGCTGAAATTGAGTTGGGTAGTGAAGAAGTATTTATTTTGCCAGCAGATACTGCATAGATGGCGGAGAGAGGAGTGGATAGGTATAACTTTAAAAGCATCAATAATGTCAGCTTTTGCTAGCCAGGATCCATGGCATGCCATTGTAGGTTCTATAGACATTGTCATCACAAATATATTGCAAATGTCACAGACTTTCTTATGTTATGTTCTTATGATATTATATTATCAGGAATCTACATTGAATGAACTTTGCCTAGAGATAACGATCAACCTAACACCTTGAATGGACCAGGCACTCAGGAAACAAAAGGCTAATCAAACCCGTCTCTGTGATTTAACCTGTCTAGTGAGAGAGAGGTGGTTTAGCATAGGAGTCTTAAAAAGAGAGAAAAATAGCTTAAAAGATTTAAGACAAATTTCACATCATATTGATTTAATACCACTATGAGTACAACATGCAAGCGTTTCTATTCTTAAATTGCCTAATAAGTATAGAATAACCCAGGTAATAAATCCCTAAGAGAATTAAACTGTTTGCAATGTCTAACCAAAGTAGCAACCAGACATGTTTGGTGTCTAAAGAAATGTAATTTCTTATGGTAAAAATAACAGGAATTCAGAATAAAATCTGAATTATTTAGAAAAAGCTATGCCCATTTTAAAAGTTTCCCCTTTCCAGATTATAATAATAAACTAAATCAGACAGAGGGAGGGGGGAGCAATCAATCAAGATTGCAAGCCCATTTGCTACAAAATAGCCAATCGGAGCATGCAGTGGGAAATTCAAACAATCTCTTTGTTTGAAAAGTATAAAACCCCCTGCTTTAGCCCCAGTTCTGTGCCGCCCCAGATCTGCGATGTTCCCCCCTCTACTATCCATTCAGACAACTATAAGACTGCACCCGGAGCCCTCAGCTCTCAAGGTTGGGAGCCCTGACACTCTGAGAAGCACAAGGTAACGGAACGCTGAAAGTGACTGCTTTTCAGCCTTGGTAACAATACTCTTAAATATCTATTCAGGTATTGTGTGACCCCTTGTTGTGTCAGTATGTACTAGTATTTCTTTGGTAAATTGTTGTTTTAAATCTTAGTTCTCATTGTAATGCTTTTAATGTGACATTAAGTGCGTAACTGTTTTGTGTGATTTTCAACTTATTTTGGTTACATGCTTAATAAATACCATCTTTCTAAGAAGAGATTCCCAGTACTGAATCATTTGCTCATGTTGAACAAACATGATTTATGAACTTTGAACAGTCTGGAATGTGGTCTATTTTCAGCTTGTTGTAACGTGTAAATCCGCCATCGTTTTCAGAGAGCGATATTAAAAATGGGTTTGTACATTACAATAGGACACAGTTGTTGGAGTTCTTTTAATTTATTGCTCTTAAGAATATATTAACTGCCTTGATGCTTTCAACGGCATTGGTGATTGTGATGTATTCAGAGAACATTGCTTGTGAGAGATCAATGAATTAATGGTTCTTGTGAACTTCCCTCACGGGGCTGTAAGGTCAATAATCAGCCTCTTTTTTCCTGAGACCTGGCAAGTAACTATACCTACTGGGTTGATTCTGTACCTGGGAAAAGGAGGTGCTGAGAATAGATGGACCATGAATCCAGGTTTCTGCTTGAATTAGGGAGCTGGTTATTTCGAATTCACTGGTTGTGGAGTGGAGGTTGTTGCAGATCAAAGATGAAGAGGGAATGGTAGATAGGCTGGTGGAAAATCCATTTTGGAGGCTGTCGATGAGGTAGGAAACAAATTGCTTATCTCGATGGTGATGAAGGGCTTCAGCTATAGCTGCCACGTTTATCAGGGTGGATAGTTGCAGGAGAGATGCTGGAAGGAAAAGAAAGCAATTGTCATTTTCCGGTTTATGGGACAGATGATTTTTGAAAATGCATATGGCGGTACCTACATGCTCTAGATTGACAGGTTGTATTATTAAAGTTGTTGCAGATCAGCCTATTGCCTGGAAAGTGAATGTTGCGTCCATATTTGTCTGTGGCTGTCAATGGGCTTATCTGTTGGAAGGATAGAAGCAGCTTTTGCAGAAAAAGATTTATGGTATACATAAAACATGCTACCTCCATATCTTACTGATAGCTCCATAAAGCGAAACATGTATTGGTCCAATTCGATCTGGCAATGAGGGTAAACCAAGTAGAGGATGTTGTGGTAAATGGAGAAAGCCGTCATGAATTCCCCCAAAGATTTTTCTAAAAGGCATGGATCCCTGGATTCTAAGAATTCTGATGTGGCTATCAGAATGGAAATTAGATTTATGTCTTTACCTTCTATAATGCTTCAACAGAGTGCTGGACAAAAGCAGTGGCATCAAGTGGTGTTAGCTGCTTGTGATCCTGACACTCTATCTGTAGCCAGGTTGTATGGTGGATTGTCAACAGTGAGCACCTGGGTTGAGAAACCGGAAGTAGGCACAGCTGGGGCTGGAGGCAGGGATAATGGCAGCTGTAGCTACCTGATTATCCAGTTTGTCATGCCTGGTGTTGATGGCTGTGGTGGCTTCTGTGACTGGTTGCATTAATCCTTTAATGTCTTTGAATCTCTCCTGGTGCAGACTGTAATCAGGATCGGATTGAGCTGGGCTTGACGGTTGCAGTGCTTTGCTATATGCTGGAATGTCATCCCTGGGGACAGAGCACTGTTTACTTTTGCTGACGGTTGCCTGACTGCTGGCGAGGAGGAATCGCTGGTTCGGCTCTGAGATCTGTGCAGAGAGTATGAAATAATGCCAGTCGATCGCTTCCTTCTGATTAGCTTATAACTTTTTTGAAGAGATGTTTCAGGATTTTTGCAATTGGCCAGTCCTTGTGAAGCAGTGGAGGGGCTGGGCTGCGGTGCTTGGATCTGCGAATTTGCTGAGCTGGGAGGTGGATCACTGGCTGGATGGCTGCAGTTGAGGGACCTGGATGCTGGTTTTCGTCCGAATAGGATGAGAAGGTAAAAATCCAGCTGGTAGACGTGATAGCAGGCTTGTCTTTTACTATGGAATAGCAAAAAATGAAGAGTCTTGCTGAGTCCTGTTCAAAAACTGCAACACTTAAACAAAGAGGTGCTTGTGTTTAGGCTTTAAATAGGTTAGTAATGTATAAGGTGTTAATGTATCAATCAAATGTGTTAGTTGATTAATAGTGTATGGCTGGAGCCCCTGCTCCCATCCTCCAAACCTCGCGTAAAAGCTTACATCAAGTACAGTCAGCTAATACATGTATTTCTGTAACAAATTTGATAATCTAGATAATTCTATGCAGTCTCATTTCTGAAGTCTGAAGTATGGTAATATTTACCAAACACTGCAGTAAAAAATGCTTCATGTCCTGTCTGTTGCACAGTCAATAGGAAAATTCTCATGAAGAAATCATATAGTGATAGGGATCGCTGTTAAACCATTACCAAAAGGTTTACATAACATGTAAACAACAACACATTAACACTTAACATATAAAGCAAAACAGATGCAAAAACTGTTCTTAAAAACAGATGACATTATGATATTAATGACATAACACTTTAATAATATTGGAAATTCCCTGCACTCAGGCACTGGATTAAATGATTCACAGAACAAATAAATTCCCTTGAGAAGAGTCTTGTCTTTGAGTAGTAAACCAGACCATACTTTGTTTACTACCTACTACTCTTAAAATGGATGCAAGATAAATATTGATAACGTAGCATAAGTGTTCAAACACATGCTTAAATGCTCAGTAAACCAGTTCTATTCCAAAATGATGCAGTCCCATGCATAAACCAGATCACACTGAATGTTGAAATAAAGAAATAAACTACTTTATTTAACACTTCTTGCAATTACTCTTTTTTTATTTGTTATAAATCTATGTTAAGATGCTTCCACTTTATGAGTTTCTCTTCAGTTCTAGTTGTCTGCCATAGAAATACAGTTCCTATAGAAAGTCTACAACCCCTTGAACTTTTTTTCACATTTTGTTGTGTCAGTGCCTCAGAGTTTCATGCATTTAAATGAGGATTGTTTTCCACATATCTACCCACCATACTCCACACTGTTAAGGGAAAAAAGTTTTTATTGAGAAAAGAATTATATATTAAAAATACAAAATGAAAGATCATAATTGGATAAGTCTCCACCCCCTGAGTTAATACGTGGTGTAAGCACCTTTGGCAACAATTACAGCTGTGAGTTTGTTGAGATAGGTCTCTACCAACTTTGCACACCTAGATTTGACAATATTTCACCATTTCTTTTTACAAAACTGTTCAAGCTCTGTCAAGTTCCTTGGAGAGCGATGATGGACAGCAATCTTTAAGTCATGCCACAAATTTTCGATTGGATTTAGGTCGGGGCTCTGACTGGGCCACTCAAGGACATTTACCTTTGTGTTCCTTAGCCACTCCAGTGTATCATTGGCTGTGTGCTTTGGGTCACTGTCATGCTGAAAGGTTAACTTCTGTCCCAGTTTCATCTTTCTTGCAGAGGATAGCAGGTTTTCCTCAAGGACTTCTCTGTACTTTGCTCTAATCATTTTCCCTTCTATCCTGACAAGTGCCCCAGTCCCTGCCAATGAGAAACATCTCCATAACATGATGCTGCCACCACCATGCTTCACAATAGGGATAGTGTTCTTTGGGTGATGTGCTGTGTTGGGTTTGCACCAAACATAGCGCTTTGCATTTAGGCCAAAAAGTTCCATTTTAGTTTTCTCAGACCACAAAACTTTTTGCCACAGTGCTACAGAATCTCCTGAGTGTTTTTTTGCATACTTCAAATGGGATTCAAGGTGGTCTTTCTAGTAATAGCTTCCTTCTTGCAACCCTACCATACAAGTCAAATTTGTGGAGTGCTTGGGATATTGTTGTCACATGCACACTTTGAACAGCATTGGCCTTAAAAGCCTGTATCTCTTGCAAAGTTGCCATTGGCCTCTTGGTAGCCTCTCTGATCAGTTTCCTTCTTGCTTGGTCATCCAATTTGGAGGGATGGCTTGATCTAGTCTTAGTGGTGCCATACACCTTCTATTTCTTAACCCTTTGCTGTTCATTTATTCAGCGCCTTTCAGGAACATCAGGTCCAATTTATTTCCACATGCGCTCTTTATTTTACACACGCTGTTTAAATTTTTTATTTTTTTTTCTGAGTAAAACTGGTTTAAAGGCCATTGCAATGCTAAGCGACATCAGAACTGCATCTCTAGCCAAGCCCCACCCTGTGTTCGCTTTATTTTTCACATACCTCTTTATGACATGCATACTGAGAAATCCTCTCCTGATCACTCATTTTATCACCAAACTCCTCAATAATGCGACCAAGTCATTATTTTATTACTATAACATCTCAAAAAGCTCAGCAAATGTCTGTGATATTCTTTGAGCACTGAATGCGGAAGCAGCTACCTCCTTTGTTTATGTCTGCTTGTCTCTGTATGGTGCAGCTGCTAGGGCTATTGCTCACATGCCCTTTTTTCAGTTTTTTACTCAGCCATTGAATGGTTCGCTTGGCTTTTTCTGAAAAAAAACGACTAGAGACCTGTACTTTATGCATGCAACATTGGACCGGAAAAGGAAAATCGTAATGTCGGACCTGGTCCGACATAGGACTGCAAAGGTTAATAATCATCTTGACCATGCTCCAAGGGATATTCAAGGCCTTTGATATTTTTTTTATACCCGTCCCCTGATCTGTGCCTTTCAACAACTTTGTCCCAGAGTTCTTTTGAAAGCGTCTTGGTACCCATGGTTGAGTCTTTGCTTTGAAATGCACTACCCAGCAGAAGGAACCTACAGGAACTGAGTTTATCCTGAAATTATGTGACTCACTACAATTTAACACAGGTGGAGGCCACTTAACTTGGTGTGTGATTTTGAAGGCGATTGGTTACACCTGAGCTAATTTAGGATTGCTATTACAAGGGGGGTGGACTCTTATCCAACCAAGCTATTTCAGTTTTTATTTTTCATTAATTTTCTGCAAATTTCTGGAATATTTTAATGCATTTTAATTCCAAGCTATAAGGCAACAAAAGGTGAACATTTTGAAAGGGGGTGTAGAAATTCTATAGGCACTGTATGTAACATGGGATAAATCAAACAAAGTATCTAGTAATCTGTCACTTTGAATTAAGTTTTTCTGTCAATACATTGCAGTGCTGGTGTTTACTAACATAAAGACACTTTGGCTGATCTAGCCTACGTTTCATATGTCTATGGCAGACAGATAGAACTGAAGAGCAGCCCTAGACCTCATAGTCAAAGCACCTTATCAGGTACTTACCATTGAACTAAAATAGAACAAATAGTGTTTGAGATTGCAATAGGAACCACTCAGTATAATTTGCAAACATCATGAAAGAGAACAATAACAAAAATGAAAATGCAATTTTAAGCTATGTATTTACAGTAGGCTTTAATTGGCCCTGATTACCAAATTAAGGACTGCTCCAGGCATATTAGCAGCACAGGGACACTCATTGAGGATTGTCGGCTGTTCATGTTAGTTGTCTGTGTCTGTACCAGGGGAAGCTGTGTCTCCACATTAAGAAGCATGAAGACTGTGACCTTATTTTGGGACAACAAAAGTCTCTATTTCTTGTGTTTGTGTGATACCTGATTATCTGTGTGAGCCTTGGCTACCTGCATATCTTAAAACTGAAGACCTGCCTTTTCTGTCTTTGCAACTTTTTCCTCCTCCTCCTTCTCCTCTTTAGCAGCTGTGTCACCCCTTCAGGGGTAGAGTGTTCCCATGACCAGAGTCGACTGTCTGAAGTCTCACCTCATAAATAGGACTCCTTCTTTTCATGTCACATTTTATTCTATTGATCTATTCTAAAAAGCAACACCTTACACCACAGTTCACTTTCTTTTTGAAACAGAATCCCAAAAGGCTCTTTTGTTGTGTCTGTGTTACCAGATGCGCTTTGTAGTAAAATAGCAATATAGAACATTACATATTTGTTTGTTTACTACTTCCTAAACCTTGTCAGTGCCATTAACGATAAGTCTCATTAATGTGATCATGACTAGAGGTTTTAACTATATTGTTAAAAATAGGGGTGTTAACAGTGTGCAACCTACAAAAAACACACTGCCTATATCCTGAAATTGAAATCTTAGGAAGTAAGATGTCGTGGCAATGGGGGTTTAATGGAGGTTGGTTAAAAAAAAATACACAAGGTAACTGTAACCAATCTGGATTTGACAGTGCTCTTTCTGAAACTTACAACACATGCAGTCATAACCGACCACTTTCACAGCTTTATGATTTCCTTTCAGAATCTAAGTTATCACGGCTCTAGAGTGTTTTTATCTTAACTATTGGCTATTGTGTGTTCTGAAATGCTTTAGCCAAGAGTTGTAAAAGTGATGTTTCCAGTATGGCACCACAGTTATACAAACATTCACGGTAGTCAAAAAGTTTTTTAGCAAACCAGGTACAGGTTGTTTCACAGGAAATTGTATCACGCAGTTTAATAACAATCTAGAACCAGAATCAAAGCTTGTTAAAATAGATCTTGATAACCATGGTTACCTGCATGCACATAGGCTGTCAAGACAAAAGTAGGCAGCTGAACGTGTCAATGTCCTGAAGGCTTTCTCTGGGCATCCTTAAACAGGCAGGTGATCCACCAGTCAAGCAGAATCTGTGAAGCAAGTAAGCACAATAAAGAGGATTAGTAAAGTATATTAACAACCAGAATTATAGTCAATGCATGATTGAACTACAAAATGACCATGCAGATTTACCATGATAAGCTTATAAGAGTCAGATCAATAGAGATACAGACCCAGAGACAGTAAAAACCTTTTTCAAAGTCAATGTTCATTTCAGCATTGTTGTTCAATTCCACATTAAAGAGTATTTTATTGGGGTTCCCGAGTGGCTTGGACGGTGTCAGTTCACGTCCAGACAGTGCAAAGAGGCCAAACTTTGCTGGGGACTCCGAAGGGGGCGTCACATTGGCTCTGATGCTCCCGGGGAGGGGAATGGGAAACCGGCAGGGACTTATTCTCCTCATCTCACAACAGTGAACCCTACTGGCCAGTCACCAAGCATATTCAGAGTGGATAAGAAGTAGGGCTGATCTCTGTCTTCCGGGATCAGTAGCCCGCTCACCTCTGCTCTGGACAGCTCAGCGTAAAAGTGATTCTGGTTGTAGGCTTGTGAGATCAGGACACTCATACGCCCATAGAACGTTCGTGCTGTGTAGGGACTCACTGTGGTGAGGAGAAAAAACATAATTGGACGTTCCAAATTGGGGGGAAAAATAAATAAAATAATAATTAATACTTTTTTTTTATTATTTTATTTTTCACTTACATTTTTCAAGAGGTTAAGGTAAACGAATGGAACACAAACCATGAACTGAGTTTGACTTTGTGTATACGGTAGTTGACAGGTTTTAATATTAATATAAAAAATAAAAATAAGCACAAACAGATGTTATTACAACACCCAGACCACAGATTGATGAAAAATAGAGAAGAAAAATATGAAACACAATATCGTGAATATTATGAAGAACTTTTATATTACTGTTAAAAACGGACCACAATGAATTTCTGGAGAAACGACTGTATTTAGCAACACCAAAACTTAAAAACTCTGAAAGTTCTCTTTATAACAAAACTATGTTCTAATAGCAGTAAGACCCCCATAAAGGGTTATACTGCTGTAGTTTAATGTTATACATTCTGCAGTATATGAACATCTACCATGATGCACAATAATAGAGCTTCCTAGTTGGAATTTCTGAGGCATTATTCATATAGGATGGCAAACTATGGCCCTCTCAAGTAGTAAGTGTATTTGCAGCAGGTTTGTATCACAGGAAATTGTGGAGATACATGGAGACAAACAGCACACAAAAGCTAGTAGCAGAATTACTTCCAAACAAAATCCAGGAAGTGATTCATCAACCTGGGTGGTTCTGTCACTGCCTGGAAACCTCGACGGCCAGCTTCATTTTAAAAAGTTAGCAAAATAAGAAGAATTCTGCAGGAGGGATGCGGCACCATTCTTCCACGAGAAAGTCAATCAACTTACACCTGGTTGATGGAGGTGGAAAATGCTATATATATAGTTTATTTGAAAATGAAGGTATACTAATAGTGACACTAAAGAAGAAAACTTTGGCCTAGTGTATATCATACAGTGTCTTCATATTACAAGGTGCCAGAATCATATAGTGCACAGCAGTACAGCTACGGCCAAAGGTTTTGCATCACCCTATAGAATTAACTAATTTTGCTTCATAAAGTAAAATGAAATCTGCTGTATAAAGTTACATTAACATATTGAATTGCATACCACATTGTAGTTTTCCACATATTTAAGGAAAAAATTGAAAAAAGTGACATTTTGAAATCGAACATGAAATACTCTACTACTGTTATAGCTTTTGGTAGACTTTTGCGATATCACGTTGTAGTTTCTTTGATTACATGGTGTTAAATAAAATTTCTAAATTACGTTCCTATAGTTATTTATTTTTTAACAGATGTCTCAGTCCTAACATTCTAGGTGATGCAAAACATTTGGCCATAGCTGTACATTCTGATCATAAAGGGAACTTGATTCAAAGTGGCAGGCAACTAGATCCTGCTGACTCTTACTTTTGTGAAGTCACTTAGGCTGATCTAGCCTGTGTTTTATATGTCATTGGAAGGCAATTTAGAACTGAAGAGCACCTCCTCAACAGTCTTATCACAGACAGTGAAAAACTAAGAAAATGAAATGTGAAGCTTCTTACTCTAATAGATAAACTTAGCAAAGCAAGTCAGCTGTTACAGTTCAATGCATTATCTTCATACTCTTGCTTTAAAAGTCTAGAACATTTTGGATAGCTCATGTTTATTGGACAGATGTGCATACTTTCCAATACAGCCGTTGACCACAGATGCATGTAATTAAGTTATTATTTAAAGGAAGAAAGGAGCTTTTTATGGAGAATATTTTCGTTTAAAAAAGAAACACCTTTATTTAACTTTACGATGTCAACATATAAAACTACATAGTCTTTCAAAAGCTAAGGCTCAGTTTCCAAGTACAAATTTTAGGTAAAGTGGGTTTCATTGGTACCCATACAGAAATCTCGAAGCTGATCTATGGGTTTAAGGAACAATGTACACCAAACTGCATACGTACTTGTGGCAAAGTGGCTGGTAAGGGGAACAAGTGTAGCGGTGATGCGATGCAGGAGTGACAGGCAGACAATGGTATTTCAGTGAGAAAAAGGGTGCTTTAATTATAATCCAGGTCTGGTGACCGTAAAATAATAAATCCCCGTCTATACACAACAATGTGTAAAGCGCGGGGATAACAAAAACAGGGCACAGTCCCGAACCAAAACACAAGACGCGGTCACCAGTCCTGGGTGCGTGAAGACGTGCAGGTGCTCGGTGCAGACACAGCTTGTGTGGTGTGTAGTGGTGCTCCGGATCGTGCTGACCCTGGCGACAGCTCCGGAGGTGTGCTTAACTGTCTAGTGCTGAATACAAAAAACAGACAGTTACACGGACAGACACAACAATACAAAACACGGACACGATCCACTCTGAGAGCTCCTCTCTCAGTCCTTCTCTCTCCACTCGTTTAACCCAAACGAAGGAGAAGATCAGCGTTACCCTGGCCCCTATATGTAATCCCGCATGATATCTAGGTAAACGGCTGCAGCTGCCTTATTACTTGCAGCTGCTTCTCGTTTACCTTTCAAATCAATACGGTCTTACAACAGAGTCGCGCTTCTTTCCAGGCTGACCCACTTCCCTGACCCGGAAACGAACTGTCAGGCCAGCCCTTCCAGATACTTCTCCTCCCGTTCTTTAGCGCCCTCACAGGTCGGGAAGAAGATTCATCACCAGAACTCATCTTTCCGTCACATATCCCACCGCTCAGAGTGGAGCTGAAGGAACACTCGGCTAAATCTACTTTCCCCATTACTCCCCCCTCCCGGAAAAAATAATCCGCATTTTGGTGGTCTTTCCCTGCACGGTGTACCATGTGGTACATGAAGGGCTGCAATGCCAGATACCACCGAGTTATCCAGGCATTGCTGTCCTTCATTGTGCTTAACCACGTGAGTGGGGCGTGGTCTGTGACCAGATCAAATGAGTGTCCCAGCAGGTAGTATCGTAAAGAGTGAGTAGCCCATTTAATGGCTAAACACTCTGTGGCAGAGCAAAGCTCTGCCCTTTTAAATTGGCAGGGATGGGGTTAACTTCCCCTGCCTGCCTGGGTTTATTATGTTCAGGTGGCTGGGGTTGATTAGTTGATTAGGTTGATTAACGATCAATCAGCGCCCAGCCACCTGATATAAAAGGAGGCCTCTGCTTCTCATTTGGGAGAGGGAGCTGAGGAAGCAGGTTGGTTTTTTTTGGGTTGTTTGAAAAGTTTGAATCCAGTGAAGGCATTGCCCAGCCTGGAAATTGTTATTTTTGTAAGTTTTGCTTTTTGTCTTTCTTTGTTTAAATTGCTTTGTTTTTGCCCTTGTGCACGTTTATTTTGTGTTTATTTATAATAAAATAGTTATTTTTTTGAACTGCAGTCTGTCTCTGGGCCTCTTTCCACTCGCCAGCCTGCCACACACTCTTTTTCGACTACGGAGTAGTTGCGTTCCCGAGGTAACATTTTTTTACTCAGGTACAATATCGGGTGCTCTACTCCAGCTACTTTTTGGGACAAGACTGCACCCAAACCTACATCCGAAGCGTCGGTGTAGAGGATGAATCTCTTGGTGAAATCCGATGTGATAAGAGTGGGGGCCTGGCAAATTGTACGCTTAATAGTATCAAACGCTCCCTGACACTCAGCTGACCATTTAATTAAATTTGGAGCACTCTTTTTGGTGAGGTCGACTAACGGGTTAACCACTGTGGCGTACTCGGGGATGAAGCGGCGGTAATAACCGGCTAAGCCCAGTAGTGACCTCACCTGAGTCTTGGTTTTGGGGATCGCTGCATCAACCAAAGCCTGGATTTTGGTGACTACAGGTTTCACCCTTCCATTCCCCATTAAAAATCCCAAATATTGTGTCTCTGTTTTGGCAAACGCACATTTCCTCAAGTTTGCGGTCAGCTGGGCTGCCCTTAGAGACTGAAGAACGGCTGTAACCCTAGCCAAATGCTCTCGCCAGGTGGAGCTGTATATCACCACGTCATCAATATACGCTGCTGCATATTCATGATGTGGGCGTAAAACCTGGTCCATCAGTCTCTGAAAGGCAGCGGGCGCACCATGTAGCCCAAACGGCATGGTTTTAAAGTGGAACAGCCCTTCTGGTGTTGAAAATGCGGTTTTCTCTCTGGAGCTGCGGGTTAGAGGGATTTGCCAGTATCCCTTCGTCAGGTCCAGAGTGGAAATAAACCTCGCTTTTCCCAGTCTGTCTAAAAGTTCGTCGACCCGAGGCATAGGATATGCATCGAACTTAGCAATAACGTTCACCTTTCTGAAATCCACACAGAAGCGGTTGGTGCCGTCTTTCTTAGCCACTATGACGATCGGACTGCACCACTCGCTCCTGGAAGGTTCAATCACCCCAAGCTCGAGCATATCCCATACCTCTTTGCGAACGCCACTTCGCCGACTTTCCGGGATCCGGTACGGTCTCTCTCGCACTGTGACACCTGGTGGAGAGATAATATCATATTCAACTAAGTTTGTTCTGCCGGGCACGTCAGAAAAAACATCGCTGAACTCCTTAATAAGGTTACGCAGCTCTCTTTGCTGATCCGGAACCAATTGTTCCCCCATAGAAATCGCTCTTGTGCTCGGGGTCTCTGGACAGGGACCTAAATCATCCTCCATATTGCCTGGGGCTATAAATAAGACCTCCCTTGCCTGCCAGGGCTTTAACAAATTGACATGATAAATTTCACGTTCATTTCGGCGATCGGGCTGTCTAATTTCATAATTTACTTTCCCTATAGCCCGAATCACCTCATACGGCCCCTGCCATTTAGCACACAGTTTCGATTCTGAGGAGGGAAGTAGCAATATTACCTTGTCCCCTGGTCAAAAGGTTCGAATCCGTGCATTTTTGTTGTAATGCTGCTGTTGTCGGTGCTGAGCCGATCTGAGGTTGTCTTGGGCCAAACGACCGACCAAATCCAGGCGATCTCGTAGTAGGAGCACATACTTCACTACATTTTTGGACAAGCCTTTGTGCTCCTCCCACCCCTCCCTCAGCAGGTCGAGGATGCCGCGAGGCTGCCGTACAGGAGCTCGAAGGGGGAGAACCCCGTTGAACTCTGCGGCACTTCTCTCACCGCAAAAAGGAGGTAGGGAAGAAGCGATGCCCAATGTTTCTGCTCCTGTGTTACAAATCGCCTCAGCATCGACTTTAAGGTCTGATTAAAGCGTTCAACCAAACCGTCCGATTGTGGATGATAAACGGACGTCCTGATGGGACGTATTTTTAATATTTTGTACACCTGCTGTAACGTATTGGACAAAAAATTGGTCCCGTGATCAGTCAAAATCTCCTTGGGGATCCCTACTCTAGCCATAATCTGCGCTAATTCGGTGGCTATTGCAGCTGCACTAGTGGACCTCAATGGAACTGCCTCCGGGTATCGCGTTGCATAATCCACCACTACTAATATATGCGTATACCCAGAGTCAGAAGGTAGCAAAGGGCCCATTATGTCCATTGCAATGCGCTCGAAAGGAGTGGAAATAATGGGCAGTGGGACCAAAGGGGCGGGGCGCACTCGACCCGGCGCTACTCGCTGGCAGTCTGGGCATGTGGCTACATATTTCGACACATCAGTATGAAGACCGAGCCAATAGAATCGAGCCAATATCCGTTCCCTCGTCTTCTCGGCTCCGAGGTGCCCCGCAAAAGGGATATCATGCGCCAGCCTCATGACCTCGGTCCGACAAGACGGGGGAACCAACAATTGTGTTACAGGCTGTCCTGTGCCCACGGCTAGGTTTACCCTATACAGTAATTGCCCCTTTATACTGAAATGTGGATATACTAGCGCCCCAGCGCCATCAACATCCTTACCTTCAATGGACCGGACCTGCCCCCAAGCGTGCACCAGTGACGGGTCATTCTGTTGGCCCCACACTAGGTCCGCGCTTGAGTACCACGGGTCCGGTACATTGAGAGGGGCTGGAATAACCTCTGCCCTAGTCGGTCCAGTAACCTCGCTCTCTCGGTCGCACTGCGTTCCCACTCCCTTCGACTGGCGTTTGTTACCATTACAGCACTCTCCCACCAGACCCCAGCCTTGTCTCAAAGACGCTCCCTCCCATTTCGCGGTCCGTCTCTCCTTATTTGTTTTTCTAGGATGGAAAAGAGGGGAAAACATTTCGGGGTGAAAAGGAAACACATCACCAATCTGTTCCTTTTTTTTTCCTGCCACGTTTACGTGTGTGGCTGAGACTGCCATTATTTGCACTAATTCTTTGAATTTTGGCCAGTCTCTGCCCAGAATAACTGGGTGCGGCAACCTTTCCGCCACCCCGACTACAAGGTGACGTTTTATCGGTCCTACCGATAAATATACTTTTAGTGTGGGGTATGCCGCCGTGTCTCCATGGATACAGGAGATGGCCACCTGACCTTGTGGCCGCCACGACACACCGCCCAAGAGAGCTGTCCTAATCAAGGTTTGCTCACACCCTGTGTCCACTAACGCGTGGGTTTTCACATTTCCCAAAACAACGTCAATCAGACAAGGCCCCTCCCGACCATTTTCCCCATGCTTACCCGCTTCAGGTGCCCAATTGCACGCGACCACGTCACACTCCATGGCAGCGGGGCATGACCTGGCCAGATGTCCCGACTGGTTGCACCTGAAACAGATAGGAGGGACAGAGGGGGCATAGGTCAGAAATCTGTCCCGCTGCTGGTATGGCAACGGGCAGGGGCAGCACCTCTACCCCAGCTGGGGGCCACCCTTGGTCTCCATGGGGGGAAGGCAAGGGGGCCCAATGGGGTCGGTGCTCTAGGAGGTCTGGGTCCCGGGAACGAGGGGGGTGGTGGTGTTGGAGGAGAGGGAGGGAGAGGTCGGCTGCTCTGAAGTGCAGGGGCGGACAGGATTCCGACCAGGGCAGAAGTCAGGGAGTCCTCGAAGTCTTCCGCCAGTTTGACAGCCTCCTCCAGGGTGTCGGGGTTGTGGCGCCGTATCCACTCCTGGGTTTCGGCGCCGACCACATGGCAAAACTGCTCTATCACAATGGCTTCCCCCATCTGCTGAGCGGTCTTCTTCCCGGGGGTCAGCCAATGCACCATGTGGTCGCACAACCGCTCTGCAACCACCCTGGGGCGTGTCTCCGGGGCCCTCCGGTACTCCCTAAACCGCGCCCGGTGGGTCTCGGTAGTGATGTTTAGGCGGCGGAGAATAGCCTGCTTGACCAGGTCGTAATCGGTGGCGTGATGGTCACTCAGGGCTTGGTAGGCTGCCTGAGCCTCTTCGATCAGACAGGGTCCCAACTGGCTGGCCCAGAACTCCCGCGGCCAAGCCGCCGCGGTAGCCAGCCACTCGAACGCCACTAAATACACCGGTGTTGTGGTCGGGGTCGTCGCTGCAGCAACAGCCAGCCCTACCCGTTCAATGAGCGCCGTGTAGCGCTCCTCCCTCATTCTCTCCTCTTAGTCATGTCTGCTCTCCAGCGCCTGCAGCAGCTCCGCCAGCGCGTTGCGGTCCATAATCCCACTTCTAAAACCACGTTCTTACTCTAATAGATAAACTTAGCAAAGCAAGTCAGCTGTTACAGTTCAGTGCATTATCTTCATACTCTTGCTTTAAAAGTCTAGAACATTTTGGATAGCTCATGTTTATTGGACAGATGTGCATACTTTCCAATACAGCCATTGACCACAGATGCATGTAATTAAGTTATTATTTAAAGGAAGAAAGGAGCTTTTTATGGAGAATATTTTCGTTTAAAAAAGAAACACCTTTATTTAACTTTACGATGTCAACATATAAAACTACATAGTCTTTCAAAAGCTAAGGCTCAGTTTCCAAGTACAAATTTTAGGTAAAGTGGGTTTCATTGGTACCCATACAGAAATCTCGAAGCTGATCTATGGGTTTAAGGAACAATGTACACCAAACTGCATACGTACTTGTGGCAAAGTGGCTGGTAAGGGGAACAAGTGTAGCGGTGATGCGATGCAGGAGTGACAGGCAGACAACGGTATTTCAGTGAGAAAAAAGGTGCTTTAATTATAATCCAGGTCTGGTGACCGTAAAATAATAAATCCCCGTCTATACACAACAATGTGTAAAGCGCGGGGATAACAAAAACAGGGCACAGTCCCGAACCAAAACACAAGACGCGGTCACCAGTCCTGGGTGCGTGAAGACGTGCAGGTGCTCGGTGCAGACACAGCTTGTGTGGTGTGTAGTGGTGCTCCGGATCGTGCTGACCCTGGCGACAGCTCCGGAGGTGTGCTTAACTGTCTAGTGCTGAATACAAAAAACAGACAGTTACACGGACAGACACAACAATACAAAACACGAACACAATCCACTCTGAGAGCTCCTCTCTCAGTCCTTCTCTCTCTCCAATCGTTTAACCCAAACGAAGGAAAAGATCAGCGTTACCCTGGCCCCTATATGTAATCCCGCATGATATCTAGGTAAACGGCTGCAGCTGCCTTATTACTTGCAGCTGCTTCTCGTTTACCTTTCAAATCAATACGGTCTTACAACAGAGTCGCGCTTCTTTCCAGGCTGACCCACTTCCCTGACCCGGAAACGAACTGTCAGGCCAGCCCTTCCAGATACTTCTCCTCTCGTTCTTTAGCGCCCTCACAGGTCGGGAGGAAGATTCATCACCAGAACTCATCTTTCCGTCACAGTACTGTAATAATGTTTTTGAAGATTTATAAAACATGATGACATATAAAACACCATAGCCACCTTAGAGGTAAAATAACACAGATAATAATTGGCTTGTTTGTTTTTTTTTATTTTATTTTAACTCAACATTAAAGAGAAGTAGCAATGACTTATTCATTCAGTGGGTATTACCTTGAAGTTTATTGTTTTCTACTCAGAGTCTGGTGAAAATAATTAAAGGACATACATGTCTATACATCTATAACAGCTCTATCATGACTGCTTTTGTGTTAGGGTACCAATCAGTTTTGACACTTACCAGTATTGTTTACTGTTATACTGAAGTTTATTTTAGGATTTTGAATTATAGGATTTGATGTTGACAGATATCTTTATTGAAGTATCCTTTGATCATTAGTTTACAAAGGAATTGTTGGATAAGCTTTAAAGATTTTTTTTGTGATCAAATGTTTATTAGGGACATTATATAACAATTACAACAATAAAAATAGCACATCAGTAACAATTCTGCCTGAAAGGAGCGCAAAATTATGAAAGCTAGGTGAGTGAGTGAACCATTTCATTTGAAATTTTTGTATGTTTTTCCACTAAGTGCCATATCATAATTTAATGAGAGATTATGGGGCCAAAAAGTAGTTTACATGGCTTGAGAGAAAAAGTAGAATAAAGCAGGTCTTGAAGTCTATGTGGAGATACTAGGTTTTTCTCTAACGGTCACCATAGCCATGAGACAGGAGCATCGGAATCAAGCCTAACAGTAATTAGGCAGAGCGCAAATGCCCAAAAGTAGTACTTCAAGTTTGGTAAAGACAAACCCTCCAGTGGATTTCTCACGCTGCAAGGTAGAGCATATAAATTTAGAGATCATGGAGTGCAGTTTATCCCAATATCCAATAGTAGGAGAGAGTGGAAGCACAGAGCTAAAAAAAATAAATAAATTTAAAAAATGCATGGATGTACATTCATTTTAATTGTGGAGATGCCGGCTTGAAGTGAGATAGGGAGATGCAGCCATATGTTTAAAACGGTCTCCTCCTGTTTGAAAATCTTATTACAATGAGTTAGTGCAGTGGACTGCAAGGAGGGGAAGACTTCAACACCAAGATATTTAAAATGTTTAACCACAGGAATATTCATAGGCAGAACTATGCCCCTCATCACAGCATTCAGGGGCATTAGAGCAGACTTACCCCAGTTAATTTTGTGTCCCAATAATGAACCGAAATCATCAAAAATAGATAGTAGATGGGGAAGTGATTGGGGGAAATCATTGACAAATAATAATACATCATCGGCATTAAGTGAAATATGATGTTGTGTGCCAGTAAGAGTAATAGGGGAATGAATGGCAGACTGACGGACAGATTTGGCTAATGGTTCAAGTGACATGGTGAACAACAATGGGGAGAGTGGACAGCCTTGACGAGTGCCCCTAGAGATGGCGAACTGGGGTGAGCATTTGCTCCCTGTGAGCACAATCACTGAGGAATTGGCATGTAGTATTTTAACCATATTAATAAACTCAATACCCAGACCCACATAGTCTATATCCGACCAGAGGTACTCCCATTCCAGACAATCGAAAGCCTTTCAGCATCTAAAGAAAGAACAGCGCACAGGGTGTCAACGTCTATAGCCATGCGAATGATATGAAGAAGGCGACAAACACTATCATAGGCTAGACGAGTCTTATAAAAACCTTTTTGATGATGATGAATTTAGTCATATGGGCTTCAAGGCGGCATGATAACACCTTGGCATATTGATTAACATCTGAGTTTATCAATGAAAGAGGTCGGTAGCACGCACACATAGTGGGGTCTTTATCTTTCTTTATCTTTTCTTTAATAACATCTCTGTGAAAAAAAGAGCCCTTGTCAATAGCAAAATTGGTTCCAATTGATTCCAGATAGTAAAAATAGTTCAGATGGAATACCGTCAAACCCATGGAATTTACCTTTACTGATGTCTTGCAACGCCTCCTTCAGTTCATCCAAAGAAAATGGGGAGCCGAGTGCAGCTGACTCATCACATGAAAGGCATGGTAAATGCATGCATTTAACTTGTCATATAGTGTCATAACTGTGAAGATTAAAAGGAACAAAATTCAGAGTTTATTTGTACAGGATCAGACAATGTATTCCCCTGAGTGACAGAATGTCTGAGAAATGTTCATTACAGTGGAGCATCAAGGCTAGAAGGTAGTAATGCTGTTGAGCCCTATGAATAAGAAACTCTGCATGCTGTCCACGTGGGAGATTGAGTTAGTTTTTAATAAGATATAATTCCAGCTACACAGTTTCAGAAAATGAGTTTTGTAGTGCATATTCTAAAATGGCTTGCTAAGTCTCCAGTTCTTTTAATTTTACAGAGGTGCAATTTGTTGAGAGTAGAGACAAATAGAGTTGATGCATCTTTAATAAATCCCTTAAATGAATCCCATAAAACGCTCAGATCATCTACCGAGTTACTGTTAAAGCCGAGAAATTCATCCAGTTTATACTGTAATGTAGCTCGAAATGATGCATTCTGTAATAGATTGGTATTGAAGCACCATTGTGTGGCTCAAATGGGACTGTCAGCAATTAGGAATGAGCAGTTATTAGCATGATCATCTGACAGTGACATTCGATGCAAAAGTGAAGTAATCCTAGAAAAGGATTTATATCTAGTTGAGAAGATCGACTACAGCTAAATAGGAGGTGAATCACAGCAGCTGCAGAGGTGAGTTGCTGTGCATTGCAGTGGTGGTGCACTGATCTGTCCATAGTCCATTTAAACCATGCACATTCCAAAATAACATTGCTATATTAGTCATGTGAATCAAAGATAAGTTCACAGGTCAAAGATAGATAGATATTGTGTCCCAACATCAGCTCAAACAGCATTAGATCAATCAGAATACAATGGATGTCTTCGAGATACAGCAAAACAGCACATTGTTAATTTTATCAAGGTCCTTCCCTGCCCCCTCCCAGGTCGCCACCGTACTCTGCCCATCCCCCTCCCCATCCCCCTGAACCCATGCATTCCTCCTCCCCACACACATGGGTGTCTCTCTTCCCTTATTTAATAAAATCATGCAAATAATAATAACAACAACAGAACTGACTTTAAAGTAGTTGAGAAAAATTTTGAGAGTCACCCCCTCCCTGTTGTTAATGCCTGTGACATGCACACAGTGATGTCTGTCTAAACTAAACATCCCATACCCACTAATGCTAAGAGTTAACAATCAGCATTAATAAACAACATTCCACATTGGAGTACTTAAACAGCAGGCTGTAGTGCAGATCAGAAAATAAAAGTAACAGTTACTCATCTGCGATCGAGTCCTCCTGCTGTGAAGCAGGATCAAAATTGAGAGCTTTCCTAGGATGCATTGGCCCTGGGCTGGTCAGACTTGCCAGGAATTCCTCCACTTCAGCAGGCGATCCGAATGATAGCTTTTCACCGTCGTACGAGATCTTCAACACTGTCAGATAGATCAGGAAAGTGTCCACTCCTCTCTGACAAAGTTTAGCTCTGACCTCTGTGAAAGCCTTCCTCTTGTTAGCTGTGGCAGGACAGTAATCTGCAAAGAAGCTGATGCGTCAGCCCTCCACTTGTATAGGATGCGATTTCCAAGTGCCCTGCAGAATAGCTTGACGATCCAAGTAATGCAGTAATTTAAATATTAGCGTGCATGATTTATTAGAGGCCCGTGCAGCTCTAGCAAACATGCTGTGTGCTCGTTCAATCTCCATCAGGGATGTTGAAGTGAACGAGGTGGGATCAAACATGGAGTGTGCTCTTTCAATTTTGATCAGGGGCATTGAAGTGGACGAGGCGGGATCAAGGCTGGGGATCCACAGGGGCAATCCATTGGCGATATTGTATTGGATTATTTCCCTCTTGCTCCTCTGGGAGAGTTACCACATGCATGTTGCAATGCCTTGATCGGTCCTCCAAATCATAAAGCTTGTCTTGGAAAGTGTCTACAAGGTCAAGCCAATGTTTCCTTTTTGCACCTGACTCATGTCGGTTCTGAGGGATTCCATCTATGCAGTGACTTTTGCCATCGTTTTAAATTATACATCCAGATCTGTTCTCATGGAGCGCAGGAGCACCCCATTATCACGCATTGCCTCCCTAACCGGCCCCAGAGCCTCAAACAACATCTCCTTCACCAACCCGCAGAATGTTTCAGTCTGCGTCGTCACTTCTCACTGAGTCACCAGGGCCATCTCGTCTGGGAATGAAGCCTTTTTGAAGCGCTTCCCATTTGGAGTTGTTTGGGGAGAAGCTGTAAGATTTTTATGCGATGACACTGTGGAATAAAGAAAAAATAGTAAGTATGGTAAGAATGATGTAATTTTAATAGCAGGGGTATTAGTAGGAGGTCTAGTGAAGTGTGGCCATCTTGGATAAGCTTTAAAGATGAACTAAATTTCTGTTGAATCTCTGAAAATGTGCCAGCCTGCTGTGCACACAAAAAGGATGTTTGTTTTTGTGGGGGTTTTTTTGTGTTTTTTACCTCCAGATGATAAAATACAAAAAACATGACACTAGAACAATCAAAATGTCCCTTTACATTTTATTAAATATGATAAAATAATTATCACTGACTGAAGGCAAATTGGTTGTAACTACAAAATGTACAAATAAGAAGGAATGTCTGAGGGCTAATTCTCAGCCAGCAATACAAGTTCCAGAAATTACAAAGGGATGGTGAGCTGAACATTTTTCACATAAAACACTGTGATGGGGTGCCCGCCCGGAGATGCCTGCATGACACTGCCTGGGGATGCCTTCAAGTCACCACCCGAGGTAGTGTTAACTCCAACAGCAGCCTTTATGCTGCTGGAAAATCTGGGGCCGGAGCCCCAGAAAAGAAAGCCATCAGCTACAGAGCATGAAGGAGAAGTGGAGCTCCCGCTGCCTCCACTAGATGAGGGAACAGGACGTGATGCTGCCACTAAAGAGGCTGCTGAGGTGAGCATGGCAGAAACCAGCCTGGCTGCAGCCACAGCCAGAGTGGCCAACTCCAACTCCTGTACCACACCTATTCCTAATTCCTTCACCAGGCGGAGAAATGGAGCTCCCGCTGCCACCTTTATGGAAGGGGCTCCCCTCCCAAGTTCACCTCCCGAGGTTAAGGAGATATCACTGTCGGAGGGTCCGGAGCTGCCACTGTCTCTCCCTTTTTATTTGCAGGAAAGCCTGGAACTGTGTTTACCTGGGGGTCCGGAAGCGCCGCTGTCTGGTGGTCTGGAGCTGCCGCTTCTGGGGGGTTTGGAGCCGTCACCTCCCAGAAGTCCGCTGCAGCCGCTGCCTCCCGAGGATGTGCTTCTACACAGCTTTGCTTCACGTGGGGTCGCCAGCTCTGCTTTGCCTGGGGTCGACTGCTCTGCTTCGTCAAGGGACGTCTGCATGCCTCCGCTGGGGGATGCCGCCTGCATGATGCTGGCCGAGGTTGCCAGTATGAGGCTGCCACGGTCCAAGTTGCTACCGGGTTCAGGGAAGCCCTCCGGCCCCCTCCCCCAGATAGGGGACTTATACCTTTTGGAATTTTAAACCCTAAGGTTCCCCATTTGGCCACCGTAAACCGGTTTGCTGTGGGGGGGGGGGGGGGGGGGGGGGGGGGGGGGCAAGTGTGACGAGAGAGGTCCCTTTAACCACCACCAAGGGTGTGTATAATATATATCCCGATACCTTTTCCTGCAGGTTAAACCGGTAACGAAACGTGTTGTTAATTTTTACGATGGTGTTAGTTCCCCCTCACCACTTGTGTATATATATATATATATTTTTTTTATGGACGAAAGACGTCCAATATTATTATTTATTGTTTTAGACCAGCGAAAAAGACGGCTTTATAAAAGCCAGTGGGAATGTGGCTCGAGCCTTAATAAGGAATTGTTTAAATGGATAATTAAGGCTCCAGTCACAATATAAAAGATCCACTCCAGGCTGAGAGTGTAGGAGAGAGTTGTGAGGAGAATTAAAAAAGATTACGAATAAATGCTACCACAGCGAACAAGGTACTCATTATTACATAAACTACTTCTAGTTTTGTGTTTATTTCATTTGGCCAACGTGCCCTTTTGTGTGTTTTGTTTGTTTAAACTGTTTGTTTGTTTCTTTGACTTATAATTTAATAAATGTACTGCTTCTGCAGTTTCAGCCCTCTACCTGTTTGTGTTGCACTTCTTCCTGGTCTGTGATGTCACCACGCTCACCACTGCACCCCTCACTGTCACAAACATGTAAACAGAATCTTGAACATCTTTACAAAATATGACATGATAACTTAGAACTAAATATATTTGTTATATCAAGATCACAAAATGAGTTATCTTGGACCTCGACATTTCAACCCGTTATGTTGAGATGCTGACATCATTGATTTTGTAATCCCGACATACAGTAATACATTATTATTTGTATCTTTCCCCATGTCCTCTATTAGCCTCTGTACATTCCTTTCTTAACTATGTTTAACTTTAATCCAGTCTTAAATAGATTTTCTATTGCTCGTTTGTCATAATATGTGCTTTCATAATGGAGATTTTTCCAGTTCATGGAGCTTAACTCTGAGTGAAGGTTTAAGCATGTAGATGTAATTAAAACACCTCAATAATCCCTTCTCTGCCGCAACAGATCATCTTCCCCCTGGGTACCTGAAACAGGAAAAAAAAAACATCCTGCTTCTTCTCTTCATTAAACAAGAGCCCTCGAAGCAGTTCATCTTCCCAGTCCAAGGGCTATCTGAAGTAATATGAGAGAAAAGAGACATAAGAAACCATAACGTTTTAGGTAACAGGAAAGAGTGTATCTGTGTTCAACATAAGTAAACCTAATTGAGCTGCTGCTGTCATTATCTCATTCATTAACGTGTAGGACTGAGCCATGTTAAAATCTTTTATTTCACTTGGGATGCTTCATAATGTTGCAATATAGTCAGTGGGGTCACACATAGACTACTGCAGATATACACTGAAACTGAAACAGACATATTATGAGATGGCTGTTACCTGGGGAACCAGGTCCTTTGTAATTGTTCCCATTAGGTATGTGCCACATGGATATACCCAAGGATTTTCTTTTTGGTAAATCTAGGTCTGAATCCTTTGTTTGCACTTTGTTTGGTAACTGTCTGAACACCAGCACCATGGTCTAATGGGATTACAACTAAACCCTGTGCTCATTTAACACACATTGATGTTGGAAATCAGTTGAGATATTAATGAAGTACATGGGGAAATGTACAGCACTGTATTATCACTATGTTGCTGTATAAGTTCAATATAAATGTAGGTTTTAAAGGTTATTTTTTTAAAGAAAATAATGAGAAAATGTGTTTTCTAATAGCGATAGTTACCTCTCAATGAAGGCTCTACCATGTGGTAGTTGACCTTGACTGTCATTAGTGCCCTCACCCTGGGCTCAAGGCATAGAACTACAGAAACTTATGTAGAGGGTTTTGATGACCTTAAAGAAATTACTATTATAAACACTGGATGCAGACTGCTATAAATAAATGTAGTTTTTTTGTGTGACTGATCACATATGCCTGTTAAAATATTGGTTTAAGTCAGATTGAGTTTTGTTGTGAGTTTAGATCAAACGATTATGTGCACTGCAAACTTTTGCATGTCATTAAGCACTAGAGCCATGGCCAAGGGGCATTACCATTTGGTATTTGACAGCATGGAGAAATTAGAAAAGGTAATGACTTCTAATCAGGGTTTTATTAACATTAGAAACAGAAAAATAACACCTTTATTTCTAGTGTATACATGTAAATTACAGTTTGCTGTTTTTTTCAGTGCTGTTTTGCGTTTCTTCAGTTTAATTTTAACATTCTACCTAAGTGTTCTATGGTTATCTAACATGTGGTAGTGCCCTTTAATGGAGCATACCAATTGATTAATGAAAGTTCTAAAGTTCTTCCCCTTTCTGCCTTTAGAGGAGATGTTTGGTTTTGCCCTCCTTCATGAATCCATTGAACAAATGTTTCACAAAATTTCAAATTTGTCCTTGTAGTAGGATGGCTGGGTGGATAGACTCAGAGACAGTAACTGCAGGTTTTAAGCACTGGGGTGCATGTTTATTAAACAAAAATAACAAAACAAAACACAACTCAAAGAGCAAAATAAAGGTTGGAACAAAACAGTCATATACCACAAAATGAACAAGCAAAAAGAACCCTCAACCAAGCAGAGCTATCAATGTGTATTTGGCAGGGATAGAAATTAACACCATCCCTGCCAACCACCACAAATACACCCAAACAACCAGGGTTGGAATCTCAACTTCCAGCCCTGCCATATCTAACACATACTTTGTATTCATATTTACACATAATATTTACAAACTGTACATTTATTTACACATGCAGGTCTTCTGCCCTGCCGCAGTCCTGTGTTTTTGTTCTTATTTTTATTTGGTGATGTGGTCTTATCGACATGAGTTGAAAGTTTCCAGGTAATTATAATCAGCAAATTACAATCCTGTTTATAACACTTATGTAGCATACTATATAACAAACGAGGGTCTTTAAAATTGTCTGACCCCCCTATGCCTGTGATCAAATTTGGGTGAACTATCCCCAGCTTCCAGAATATGACCATCCCCCCCACCCCCCTTTTGTAAAAAGTATATGAAGCAAATGTTTATTATTTCCTCTCTAAATCATTTAACAGTAGGTAAGTATTCTTAGGCCTGTAGTGTGACATATACCTCTAATTGTTATATAACCAGGAAGAGATACAATCACCTCATCAAAGTTGGGAAGATGATGACAGTATCTTATAACATGTTCTTGCTGCAGTACAATTACATTGATGAAAATTTAAACTTGAAGTATCAGGATACAATTAGCCTTTAATTGGGCCGGCCCCGCCGCCGGCCCCTCCGCACCAGAGGGAGCCCGGGCCGCCGCCGCCCGCCTCCCGCCACCAGAGGAGCTCGGGGCCGCCGCCGCCGCCTCCGCCCAGCAGAGGGAGGCCGGCCGCCGCCACCGCCGTGTTCCCGCCACCGAAGTGAGCCGGCCGCCGCCCGCCGCCTCCGCCCCCCCCCCCCCCAAAAAAACCCAAGAAAAAAGGAGCCGGGCCGCCGCCGCGTCCGCCACCAGAGGGAGCCGGTGTTATCATAGACCATCAATGTATTCTAGAGTGGTGTTTCAGATATAGACATAATGTAATCAAAGATAGATTTGTATAATGATTTGTATTAATGTGTATAATTATTTTGGTGCATATTTACCTCCAAAATGATTATACACATTAATACTGTGACAGTCACCGTACCAGACTTTACAGCATGAGGGGAATCTCATTTTTAAATGTAATCAACTAGCAATACAGTTCTAACACCTAAGTAATTTGATCAGGATCTTCTATTGTTTGCTTGTCATACAATAAAAGCACTAATGGGTGGCTTCAATGTGCTACTTTACCATATATCAATGATGTAAATCTATCAGTTTGTTTTGTTATACTAACAAGTATGTCAGCAACATACACTATATCTCCCACCATGGCCTTACATTCCAAATGAGAGCTATCAGTACGGCAGAAAAGTAAATGACCATTTTGCATATAAACAGCATGTACAAAGTAAGAAATGGCAATGAATAATTTTGAAACACTGTAATATTTAAGCCCTCGATAACATCATGTAAGCAAATGTGGTATTTTAGTATTTCACACCTGCTAATAATTGTTATAGAGTATATGTTATTTACAACCAGGTATTATCTTTGTTTAGCCGATAGGGAAGCTATATAACTTTCATGTTGCTCTTTTATAGCTTTCTAGCTGAGATTAACATGTTATGTTTCATCTGAATTGATCCAGGATTTCCCAACTATATTTTAACTATGGTAAATCAACATCTCTTTCAAGGTTACTTGTGGGAAATTCCCCCAATTAGAAATGCATTAGCAGTACTGCAAATGTTCTCAGCAGATACATGTTTGTAAATCACTTAATTCTAAAGCCTTTGAAGTGATTGCAGGTTGACATAGTGAGTAAAACTGTTTGCCAACTTTAGATTTCCATTTTTTTTTTTTTTAAATAGTTTATTGTTTGTCTAACAGATACATAATAGTAATCATTTTTATAACAAAATACTTTTAAGTTACTCTTTACAACCACAGATCTTTCATATTGTTAAGCTGAAAATAAAAGGTAATAGCATTTTACTTCAAAATCCACTGGCACGCCTTCGAAACATATTGTTAGTATTGTTTTTGGTTTGTTTGTTGTGAAGCCTAGTGCACACCAATATGCAAACGTATCTTCTTTCTAGCAAACAGCTTGGGTAGATTGTTGCTAATCACTTTGTGAGGTGTAGAGCAGTCTAATTGCAATGGTCTAGCTGAATCGGACCAAGGGATATATTATATGGAAAATGATTAGTTACCAAGCGTCTGTAGAATTGTATTTGAAAAATCTGCATATCCCAAATTAAAGTTAAAAAACAAAACAGTATGATTAAAGGGGGACAAGTGAAAATGTTATGGATTGATATGAGAAAAAAGAATATGTATTTTCACAGCATTACTCCACTGCAGGTTGTATGCAATTATATGCACTGTGACATGTAACATGTTCCTTGTACATGGTTCTACTTCTTGCTTCACCTTATGTATTTTCATTTGAAGGTGAGAAAGACCTTTTTTAAGATTGCATTTAATTTGCTTTGCAAAGTATCATGTGCAGAGTTCACAACCTCATCCTTTTCTATTCACTTGCTTGCATTTTAGCAGTTATTCAGCTATCAGAATGTTGACTACAGCACTAATTATTTTGCTGTAAGAAAATGTAGGTTTAAATGCACAAATATCAAATTTGTAAATCTATGACCATCTGCCTTCCTTGGTATCTTTTATTTAAAAAAAAAAAACGTATAACTTAAGACATCTAAGAAAAATGTATATACCTTTGCAAATGTGGAACATTAGGTTAAGATTTGATATTATTGATCATTGATCATTGATTACCTTGCTTCTAGAGTCAGAAAACACAACTGTAACTGAAATTAGTGAAAGCAATTTAAAAGGTACTGTTCTGGTTATGCCTTCTTTTAGATTTTATTGTTTATGTTAAATGACAAAGATGGCTGCAACAGAATGGTGTACTTACGTTGCAGTTATATTCTGGCACAGCAGGGGGGCAGTAGCATGCTATGCATTGAAAAGACTATGCTGCTATGGGATAGGGGCATCCTCTGTTGTCATTGTGTTACAACAAAAATATTGCTCACTGGTGAGCAAGTTGATGGCATATTTGTGTTCCCCAAAACTTCTTCACAAAAATGAGTTATTTCCCCATTTACATGGTAGCACAAGCCACTAGGACTTACCTACCGTTAACATTTTTCTTTTGCTTCGTCTGTTAGCAATTCATTAATCTATCTGGTATGATCCCGACCCTCTGCAGCAAACTTGTTTCTCTTAATGTTTTGCTTTGAACAACCTACACACCAATACAGAAAGTACTGTACATGAGTACTGCTGTACCTGTTTGAATTAAAATCTACTAATTCAGTAAACCTTTTAAATTAGCACTTATGGTGCTAATTTAATACAGACATTTGAGCAATTTTGAAAAGGTGCTGAAAGTTATATATTCAAACCCAGGTTGTAAAGTCACTGCCTAAGTAAATGACATAGTAATTTACATCTTGAGTTGAAATCACAAGTCTAGTTCATTGTTGTAACCGGACCTCCTCAAATTTGACCAAATCTAAACTAGACTCCAGAAGAAGAGAGTAATATATTAGTATAGACACCAAACATTTGACTTTACAGTGAATGGGCTTTTAATGGACCTGTAATTTCCTGGAGCAGTTTAACCAGCTCCCCAAGCAGCACCATATCTTCTGAACCAGCACAACCATCTGCAACCAGTAAACCACCAGCTCTGAAATTTTCCATGTCAACATTTTGTTGCAGTGTATCTTAAAAAAAGCAAAACAAAAATAAAATAGTGTGGTTTTAACTGCTATTTGCATTCAATTGCCATAACCATGAAAGGACAGCATGCATTTTAAATAGACTACATATGATACTGTTGCAGAAAAACAAAATAAAATTTATCATACAGTATTTAAGAATT
Source organism: Polyodon spathula (assembly GCF_017654505.1). NCBI lineage: Eukaryota > Metazoa > Chordata > Actinopteri > Acipenseriformes > Polyodontidae > Polyodon > Polyodon spathula. The sequence goes on from NC_054535.1 coordinate 97,640,175, forward strand.
TAAGTACAACCTTACAAACAAAATCTTGAAAACACCACGTAACCTATTTTGAAGGTAATTTTCTTGGAGGATCAAATCACTATAAAACTAGCAAGAAACAGTGTCATACCAATACAGAGCTGTGCTGTTTGTTCTAAGAGAAGTAGTTTCTTGCTAGTTTTGAAGTGTACAAGACACAATCTGCAGGGTGTGATCAATCATGGGATGGGATAATCATGTTCTGAAAGTAATCTGCAGCTATAAAAATATAAATACCATCTGTCCAATATAAATAACACCGTGTAACATTTTTTTATTTGTTCCTGGGTAGTAAGTGTTATTTTCTAATTGCTTATGCCTCAAAAGTATAGAAAATGGCTATTATTCCCCACAGACTTTGCTTTTGTGACCAGGACAATGATATTTCAAAATATCACTATTTCCAATGGGAAAACGGGCAAATGTGTGTCTTTTCATTCACATAAAGTCAGAAAAAAACAGCATATGAATCCAAATTAACATGTATTTATACTAAAGTAATACAAAAATGACTACAAAAGATTTAGAAGTGAGTAGTTTTTCGAGATTTATGATTATACTGTATTTATGCTCAATGCTTTGTACTGCTAAAAAAGCTTACATTTGTTTAGTAACATTTTCTTCATACAAAGACATAAATCATGTATGTTACTCGGCAAACTAATCAATAACATTGAATGGGCACAAATGCAATTCAAGCCCACTAAGTCAAGAAGCATCTCCATAATTAAAGGTAAAGTAGTGGATAAGAGGTTCTACATTAATGGTGAGGCAATAACAACAGTGTCTGAGAAGCCTGTGAAAAGTCTTGGGATATGGTATGATGGGGACCTAAAGGACACAGTTCATGTGGAAGAAGTGAGACAACAAGCAGTGCAAGGGTTGAAGAGCATAGACAGCAGCGTTTACCAGGCAAACTTAAACTCTGGTGCTTTCAGTTTGATCTACTGTGAAGACTTCTGTGGCCACTCGCTGTGTATGAGGTTACCTAAACAACAGTAGAGAAGCGTTAATCAGTTCATACGTCAGGAAATGGTTAGGAGTTCTACACTGCCTCAGTTCAGCTCCTCCTAAACGGCACAAAGCAGCTCCAGAGGGAGGAAGGAGGAAGTTTGTAGTCAACGAGGTGCAAAGGCAGGAGGAGAGGATGAGGTGCGTAAAGGGATACTGCAGCTGCCAGTTTCAGCTCTAACCGAAGAGTTTAAGTGCGACAATGTTCGATTGGAAATGACATTGGTAGAGTCACACAACAAATGCGTGAGGGAGGCAGCACCTGTGTTGAAAACTGGAAGAAACTGGGCAGCAAAGGAAGCTGTGGAAGAAAGGTTGCCCTTCGTATCAGTGATATCATGGGGTAAGTACAACATGGAAGAGGAGGCCTTGGTCTAGGTTCAGCTCTTCCTACATGGCACAAAGCAGCCCCAGCTCAACAGAGGAAGTTGGTAGTCAATGAGGTGCAAAAGCAGGAGGAGAGGATGAGGTGCATAAAGGCAGTTTACCAGGTTAAGCAGGGAGGATGGATGAGGTGGGAGAGGGTGGAACAACACAAGATTGGCTGTTGAGATCTATGGACAGTGGAACAGAGCAGGATCAGTTTCTTTATCAGGTCAACATATGGTGTTTTCCCATCACCACAAAACCTTAATCTATGGGTAGGAGAGGATCTGTGGTGTCCTTTGTGTTCATCTCCAGTTACATTAAGACACATTTTGACAGAATGTAAGATGGGTCTTAGCCAAGGACGGTTTACTTGGCATCATGACCAGGTGCTGCAATGTTTTGCCTAGCATTGGAAGGCAAGCGCAGAATGAACAGATTGCTACCAATTCCGACAATATATGACACACGAAGAACAACATTCCTCCATCCAGGGGAACAACCACCAAGAAAAGGTATTAAAACCAAAACTCATCTAGGACAACTGGAAGCTGCTAGAGACTGGAAAATGCCGGTAAATGCTGGACAATGACTTATTTTCCCACCTGAGTCTGCCACCACTAACCATCAACCTGATATTGTCTTGTGGTCTGGACCAGCACGCCTTGTTCACCTGGTAGTTAACAGTGTCCTGGGAGGGTGGTGTGGAAAAGGCGTATGAAAGGAATAAACTTTGGTATGCTCAACTGGCTGCTGAAGTGGAAGAGCAAGGATGGAGAGTCCAGGTTTACCCAGTGGAGGTGGGTTGTCGAGGATTTGTGGCACACTCCACAACCCGGTTTCTCAGACATCAGATTCAGTGGTCAAGAGTTACAACGCAAAGTGAAGAACTTATCTGAAGCAGCAGAGAGGAGCAGCAACTGGCTAGAAAAGATTCTGGTTGGGGACTTCAAGTATTGTAGAAATAAAGCAACATCGATGTAAAGGAAGGTAACTAAGCTGGGCTTAGCTGAGTGGGGGACGGAGGGGGGAGATGCTGGGATACCAAAATCACTCTCGAGCCCTCTTAAGGTGTCATAGGCTAGTCGATGAAACGCCAAAAATGGAAGGTGCCCACTTGAAGACCCAAGAGAAGTACCCTACTCAGCTCAGTACAGACTGTTGTCTTGCTGATGTGCTAGGGAGGCCGCACTGTGGTTGATCCCTGGAGCCAGCACTGCAGCCGTTGTGTGTGCTGATGCGCCAGGGAGGCAAAATAGGCTGATCACTGGAGCCAGCATTACACTTCAGCCATCAACACCAGGCAGAAAGATATTCAGTTGAAAGGAAACGCAGATGGATCACATTAGTTTACAGTAAAAGAAGCTATGTCTTGGTTGGTGCTCATCTTGGCAAGAGCTGAGTCCAATATCAGCATGAAGTTTTAACACCTACTCTCATGTAATGAAAATCAAAATAATAATGTGGAACATACTTTGATTTTAAGAGATAAAAGGACAAATGATGCAAATTTAAATGGCCATTTTTTCAAATAATTTCCATTTCCATTTTCAAGGATGATTAATAGATTTTGTTAATGTGCAGGTATGATTTGTTGTGTTTATTTTAACACTCCATTTATTTTAGAGCTGTTCTTTTCAATTGCTTTGAATTGGCATTAAAAGGTCATTAAGTGCCTTTGCACTCTACTTTTCTATCCACTGCCTGTGTTAATGAAGCTCATTTAAGATAAGCCATAGTCCAATAGCTTGTCTAGAATAAAAACAAGTTAATGCATTTTTTTCCTTGAGTTAAAACCAGATGCAGTGAGCACCTTTGTTTGCTTTATTTGTAGCAGCTTGTCATGGCAAATGGTAACAGCACATTAATCCATCAGATTCAGACAGCGGTTTAAGGAAGGTGAAGCTCTAGTATGTGCTCTTTCATCTGTCAGAGGTGTCATTTTGTTTCCCCTTCGAAACATTCCAGTGTCCCCTCTCAAGTGTATTAGGTGACCCAACATTCATACCTTTGCCAGAACTGACATTTTATAGTCTTTAACATGAGAGAAGTCTGTATTGCCTACTAAAAGGATTGTGCTTTATAAACGGTGACTGCACATTTATGACTGAAATAAGTCTTCTGTTTTACATTTGTTTACTGTGGTACCCCTAATGAGCATCTACCCTTTGATAAATTAATAATATTCCTATATTGAATGGCAGCATGGACTCCACTTAACGTGTCTACTAATAACAGAACATTCATAACTTCAAACACCAAATCATAAAACATCAAGTTACAAACATTGGCATTAGTGTCTAAATGATCCATTCAACATGACCTACTCCAGTTTCTTTCAGATGTGACACATCTATAAACTGTTCAAGATTTCATTAAAAAATCATTTTGATATTGAGGTGATATTGAGCTAGAACCCGGGTTTACTGCTTGCTTTTTGATGGCTGTTTCCCAACCACTCAAGAAGATATAAAACAATAAATGCATTGATATTTCTACAAATGCAACAGTTGGACATAAAAAGATGAAAGGTTCAAGGGTGTGATTTTGAAGTAAGGAATAAAATAATTTGAAAGTTATACTGTAGCTGATAAAATTATTATTATTATTTTTATTTTTATTATTATTATTATTATTATTATTATTATTATTATTATTATTATTATTATTATTTAGCAGACGCTTTTATCCAAAGCAACTTACAGAAACAAAATATAAAAATATATAAAATACAGGCAATAAAAATGCAAAACAAACACACAGTATATACAGTATACACAAAATAAGGCTCTGCCGTTTGGTAGTTAACCACAACTATAGTTGAGTGTCCCGAGCCAAAGGTAAGAGCTCTAATGAAAGCCAATAATGAAATGTTGCTGCTGTATTCCCAAACCTTTTACCAAAGCAATATTAACAAAGATCTCCAGGGTCCAGTAAAGTCCTGTGCAGCATGATTGAGAGAAGGAAGCACTCAACTCATCATCAGCTCACCCAGTTGTTTACTGAAGATCCTAATTAGCTCCCCTAGAGATTCAGAACTTGATGACATCTGAAAAACCAGAGTAATGCTGTCTTGTCTGTTTGTTGCAGTAACCCATTGGAAGCATAAATACTGTAGGTCTGTTGGGACCTACTCCAGCCTACTTCAGCCCAGGTTATTTATTTATCCTTTTTGAATTCCAGGATACTATGTATCTTTAGTTCAGATATCTGTTTGTTTTTTTGTTGTTCTTTGAGGTCCTTAGATTGAACAGAAAAGGTGAGGCAATAGGTTAAATCCTACTGGGTCAGAAACTTTGCTGAATTGCTAGTTTAATGTGAGCTATATGACACACTGATGCTTTAGTAGTTTTCTATTTTTTTTTTCTTGTGACAAAAAGTGACACTTCAAAATACATGTACATTGGCTACATGCAGGCCTACCACCAGCCTCCCAAAAAACTTCTGCAAAATTATTGTTTTACAGTTTGTTGTTTTTTTTTTTACTAATGTTTGGAACTGGTCAGTAAGCCCTGTCTTCCCCAAATTACTACCAAGTTGTGTTTGGTTGAGGGTGTCCATGCCATCACTTTCACTTAGGCACAATTCTTTTGCAGCTTCGCCCGGTGCACAGCTTATTCCAGACACATGCTTTGTCTAGATCACAATAAACATGTTATTTTCTTCTGATTTTTTTGCAGCTGTTTTATTCAGTTTATCACCATTAGTTTAATTGTAGCTGTAAATACATAGGTGCCAGGTTATATGGGCCTGTGGAGCCCGTCTTCCACCAATACTCTGGAAAGCGGGCCCAGCACCATCAATTTTTGAGCATATATAATAATTGTACCTCCCTTTTGATGTGAGAGATATCTTTATACGCAAGATTTCTTGTAATGGTAACATAAGTAACAAACAGCATACCTATCAAATAGCATTTCAGATTAGTTTAACTGGGAAATCAACGTTACTTCTCCTTCATTAAAAGTGAAAGTTCTGAGCCCTTTTTAGTCACAAAGTGACGAAACCAGAAAGGGTCAGGTTATGTCAGGATCCATTTTCTTTTGTCATATCCATATTCAATATTGTGTTTGTGTATTTTATTTTTGTATTCAATATAATGATTGTGTTAAATCTACTCTATATCTTCTTGTTATTATAATAATAATAATAATTATTATTATTATTATTATTATTATTATTATTATTATTATTATTATTATTATTATTAAATGTAGGTCTTGTGATATAAATATAATACATTAAAATACACAATAGAGTGCAGATCAAATAACCCACTCAAGTTTTGTTGTATATTTTCCGTATTCAATGAAGCTTTGTCATTTATCCTCTATATATACCATTTTATAGTACAAACAATAGCCTATTAACGTGTTTCAGGGGGGTGGAGGTTGAGAGCTGGGGCTCCACCCTGCTCTCCCTGTCAGTCATCTCCTATTTAAAGTCTCAATCACACACAGCTCGCAGTCTGGCATTTCAGTTCATTTTCTTCTCCTCCTTTCCACGTTGCCCTTGTATCAAAGGTCTCCTCTGAGGGTTAAATAAGGCTCACTTCCCCGACCTCTATGGCCGCCACCATCTGCGCCTCCACTGAGAGGCACTGAGGGGTTCTCACTGAATGAGTCAGAGGGGACCCCTGCCCACACACTTTATTTTTTAGCAGCTCCTGCTCTTGCACTAACCAAGATTGGGCTCTATCTCCAGCTCCCTCTTCTGCCACTACTTCTCTAGGTCCTTCAACATGCAAAGGAAACATGTACAGTGTGAAAGATGTCTACTACAGAAAACAAAATCAGGTACGAGTTCCTTCCTTATGTAAAATTAGATGGATCATGTTTGTCACACAGACTAGTGTGTTTCCACATGGAGGTAATATAGTTTATATAACGCTTCACTGGGCATGCACCGCTAAGTTTCAGAGTACATGTGAGGGTACATGCGGAAGTCATGTTTTTTGGCTCAGAAGAGATGCTTGAGAGCATTGATTTTCAACATAGCAGTGTGGCATTATGCAGATGTTTGGGCGCATACGGATTATTATACAAGTATTTCCTTTTTTCATCTATTCGTGTTATTTATAGGTTTAGGAAGTTATAAAATGCCTTGGATAAATGAAGTGCTGTGATTGGCTGAACAAAATCACATGACCATGCAGTAATAATTGTCTTACTGCACGGCTGTGGCATCATAGACTAACTCACTTTACTGATCTATTAATATCACTACGCCTTCATAATAATTCATGTTTCTAATGACTGGTTGAATCAAGTGTTCAATGAAATAGTCCTAAGGCATTTTTATGAAGGAAATTAATATAGCATTTCAAGTTTTTTGAGTTTGAGAGCTGGCATAAATCGTTATCTGAAGCGTTTCTGTGGGTAGAAATGTCAACATAATATCTGGAAATTAGTCTAAATCGTCCAACAATGTTTTCATGTCTGCCACTAAGAATTACAGAAAATCTGGCAAAGATACAGCCCTCCAATATCAGAAACGGATTTAAACAAAATTGAACTCTTTCCTGCTCTCTCTGCTGACAGAGCCGTTGTGCTTTTAAACAAGGTCTGGTTCGATATACTATATTACTATTTTGCTTGCTGCGGACAGGAGGGACTGCACCTATAATTGACAGAGACATAAAAATAAGTGTCAACTAGAAGAGAGAGAAGTCATACTGCTGGTTATTGTTTTTTATTTTGTATCTTTTTTTTATTTACTTGTTGCATTATTTCTGATTACTGTGGTTGTGTGTCTACACAATTTCTACCCTGATAATGTAAAAATGAAGTTAAAAGCTAAATAAATGTACCAAGCATAAAACAATGGTAAAATATGTAGAAATACAAAAACATTTTAGAAGTCTTTACCAATGTTTTTAAGAGAGAACGTTTATTTCTGTCTCACTACAGATGCTTTAATATTCATAGACAAATTTACATATTTCTAAGTTCTATGGAAACTCAGTAATACCACACAATCATTACTAGGGACTTCTGGCTGATTCCTACCAACATGTGACAACATGTGACCATAGAATTATGAGAAAAAGGCTGGATTCACCCTGATTAATGACTATTTTATTGGTATCATTAGGTAATCCAAGCTCAGCACTAATCTGTGTCTGTGAAACCTTACTATAGTGTAAATTTTATTAATATTTTGTTTTTCTGGTGGTGAAAAAAGCAACAACTCTCTTTGACAGTACAGTTTACCGTTGGCTATAACATGCCTCTTAGCAAAACATTTTTTCTCTGTTTACTTAAATTTTGATTGAGCCTTTTGAAGTTGTACATATAAGCTTAGGCTCAACCTAGGCTATGTAATTATCAATAGTAAAACTCTCAACCTAGAAACATCTAAGACATGACTGATACAAACACAGAACATTTTAAAGTTTGCAAGACAAACCTTTGACGTACATGGGCTTGGATCCAAAATTCTTTTTTAGTTTGTCATTTGCCACTGAGAATTGCACGCACGTAAGAAATACAGTATGTTGCTGTAAATATTAAAACTTGCATAACTTATTTTAGTAGCCAGACAGTGAACGCAAACATTTGTTTATATCCATGGCATGTTTAGTTTTTTGTTTCCTCCTATTTTTTATTATTTTTTTAAATCAAACACATTTTTGAAACTTTTATGGGACATGTTCCAATGCTACTGATAGCTTACTAATTAACTTTTTAATTGTATTTATTTATTTCTGTTCATTTTATTGTTTGGCATATGAGAGCTCATTCACAAATGCACCTTGTACTGGTCACAATATGAATGTGTTACTGTAATACACATCTAGGGTTATTTAAGAGGAAGTCAAAATGTTATTGCAAAATAAGTGCTCAATATGTAGTGTTTGTTCAGGAATGTAATTAAAGAGCATGATAAGAATTTTAGTTAAGCCTGTTAATAGTAAATACAATATTTCACCACATTTATAACAAAGCAAAATGTATTTTAATATGAAATTAGTGGTTATTTATTTTCTCTGTTAAAAATATTCAAACATTTTTTGAAAATGTCATTGTTAACTCTGATTTCCTTCTGCTCGTAAAATTCTTCCCTTTCTTGGTGAAAAAAAGTTTTGGATTCGTCTTACCATAAAATGTGGTTGTAGAAATCATCAGGCTTATTCAATGGAAAACTCCACTTGCTTTCTTTTATGTATATATATATTTTTTTTACTAAGGTTTGCGTCTTGTTTTTCGCCCATGGACATTCTTCATGGATAATTTGTTAAGCTATTGCTGAATTGTTCGCTCGTGAATTTCTTGACCATCTTCTCTCAATTCTTGTGTCAAATCTTTTGCAGTAATCCAAGGATTTTGGTGGGCTGCTCTTTTTCATGTTTAGTTGTATCATTGCCATTTTGAGATCATTGCTGTACTCTTTAATTCTAACCATTTGTGTTGCTTTCAATCACAAATGTCCAGTTTATTTTTCAGCACTTGACGATCATGTATTTATTTATTCTATAATTATCACCAGGTGTTGGTTTTCAATCATGACAATGAGCCAGTGCACCAAACAATTTGCCCAAATACTTGTTAGTTTTTGCATGTTATTTTTCATTTTATGCATGCTATGTAATAACTTGCTATAGAAAACCTTTTTTGAAACTACCATGAGTCTCTCTATACAGCTCCAAGAGTTTTGCTGTTTTCACCATGTTGCAGCGGCAAAACTAAATCACTTAGAATTACCATCTGTACCAAAAGTCTGAAACTTTCTTACATCAAATGTGAAAAAAAAATAGTAAATACTTATTTTACAAGCTAAATAACTGGACATCTATCAGTCATGTGATTCCACATGTTGGTCAATGTCAAAATAAACCAGGGATCACAAGCAGTTTGATATCCACACTATTTATATTAAACAATGTATTTATGTTTTAAAACAGCACATATCGCAGAAAAAATGACCATGGTTTGAACTTGTAACATGACGTCCTTGAAGAGCACACGGCCTTCGCATAAACGTTCAAAGGTATGGGTTACTCCATTGTTAAATTAGATGGTTATGGTTTTGACCATACTTGTGTATTCCAGATAGTAGGAAACAGCTTGAAGCTTCCCTATTACCCCATTGATGAGACCAGTGTCTTGCGAAGCACCAGTTTGCAGCCTATTTTGACTCGTATGGTAGTTTCCAGTCCATCTGTACGACTGCAGTCAGCCTTGTAGACGTTCATTTTTTTCAGCACATTTCTCTGGAAGTTACAAGGGCAGTCAACAGTCCATAAGATGTATCTCCTCTCCAGGCATATGATCAAGCAGGGCAGTCTGGATCTGGTTACAGGCATCTACGGTAGGCATGACGCAGGTTGCGCCCTCAGGGTGAAATAGCTAGTTGGCTAATTTTTTTAATTAGCAGTGGGAGAAAACCACTTCAGCAAGTATAGTAGAATCTGTCAGAACTGATGGATGCTGTGTCTACTATAGATATTAATGAGGGCAAAACAAATACAAAAGAAAAACAAGGGAAATGCAGATCTTTTCAAGAAAGCTTTGTATAAATGGATCTTTATATAAATTATTATTTTATTTCTTAGCAGACACCCTTATCCAGGCCAACTTACAGTTGTGACATTACAGTTGTGGCTGAACCACACATGCCCCTGCATCTTGGACTGCAAGCCCTGTTACAATATCTGGTACTTCCCATGTATGCCCCGCTCACGTATGGTGACGTGATCCGAGTAAAATCTGAGTAAGAGTATTTGTACGAGTATTTGTTTCTGAGTATGATTATGAGTATCCCTAGTGGCTAGCTTGTTATAGTTTTATATTTATCAGTTATTAGAAACTGGTAGTTTTAATAACCCCAAATCAACCTTTCAAACTGTCATTAAGAAGTCTTACATTTCCTTGATGTTTCTTTGTGGAGATTTTGCAATACATTTGCTTGAAGAGGTAATTTTGCATTCTGGTGCATTCCTTGTGGTGCATATCTATCTAGGATTACTGCTTGAAAGACAGATGCCACTTCTGGTGATTTGCTTCAGTCCACCATATGGCTTTGTCTCAAAATAAACAAATAGATAAATATATCAAATCAAATTATCCAAAGTATACCATATATTCAATCTTGGACATGTATTATAAAGGATAGCCTGTTATTGGAACCTTGCTAGACCTATTATAACCTGGTTCCCATATTTGCTTCCGAGTTGGAATGGTTTTCCAGTTTTAACGACAAGACAAATTGAAATCCATGCTCTCTTAACCTGTGCCCTGACCTGTGATTCACATTCCTTTTCAGAGCCTCTCAAATGATGAGTCTGAACTAAATTCCCATCATCATTTTATTTTGTTTCCTTTTGTTTACAACTATGAGCAACTTTATTACCTTAAAAGAGGTGTTGAATTCCATGCTTGGAGACTGAAGTCCATGCTGTGTTTATCCACACAGCAGGCCTGTCACAGATAGGAGCCAGCTCCTAAAGGCGTGCTTATTAAAACGCAGGATTTTCCATTAAGTCCCAGTAAACATTAATGCTTAAGAGAATCAAAATTATTTTTTAAGGTTACTACTGGTGGTAGAATTGCTGAGTAAATTTTTTTCTATCATTACTCCTTTGCAACTCAATATTTAAACTAGCTTTGGCACATAGGCAATTTTATGGTGTTTTCTTACCAGGTGAAACCTGTGCTGTTTCTTATGAGGTTTGTCATGCAATCTTATTCCAGTTGAGTGTATCTGTTGTAACCCACATTGATTATGATCACTATTAACTAATTCTGACTCTAGAAAGTTCCTATTCCTTTTTCCTAAGTGTGCATTTCTGCTTGTATCACTTTGTGAATTTAAATCTGATGTATAAGGAGGAAGACCGTGGGTCTAATTTTGATGATGGGACAAACCTTGTAAAGGTAATGTTAAAGCAAAACACATTTGCCACTGATTTTGATTAAACAATTTAGAATAAACACAAGCAAACATTTGCATTGTAATGCTGTTTTGGTGACATGCTTTTTTCCTGTCATTTTCCGTTAGCACTAGTGCCAGTGTTTGGCAAAACTATATTTTTCTTAAAGGGAATGTCATTTGCTCCTGATTTGCAAGCCATTTTTGCCTCCCACTTTCTTCATTGCTCAGCAAACTCCTGCCAGTGCCCATCTCAAACTCCTACCCCATCAGAATTGCAACATGTGGAATATCATGCAGATGCTCCAGTTGGACAAAATTAAAGTCACAATCCACAGAGTCAGTGACAAATTTTACTCTGCCTGGTAAACCCTTCGTGTCCCACTTTGAACAGCTCAGATTTCCCTCTCTCCCCTCACCTCTGCGCACGGCCTTCTGGGTGCCAAGCATGACATGTCTAACTCTGTCCCTACTACCATCTATTTTCTCTTTCTCTTTGCCTTCTCTCTCTACCTTTTCCCCTTTAATTTAGTTATGATTTATATATTTTGGTTTTTGCATAGATCTATGTATATGCAAGTTTTTTTATTTGTATTTGGATTTTTTATACATGTGAAATCCTTAAAATAAATAAACAAAATTGTAAAAAAAAATAATAATAATTGCAACATGAAAGGTACCATGCGATCCCTTGCATGCATAAAGAACTTTGCCATTTAAGTTTAAATTGAGGCCCTTGTGTTAAAGTGTTACTGAACCTGATCCTACCTGGTCGCTCTGGCACAGTTTCAGAGGGTCGGGAACAGGTTTATGAATATGCATGACAAGCCCTATATGCAGAATTCATGGTTGTGTCAATGACGGCAAGCCATCCAGGTCCTGAGGCAGCAAAGCAGCCCCAAACCATCACACTCCCACCACCATGCTTGACGGTTGTGATGAGGTTCTTCTGTTCGAACACAGTGTTTGGTTTTCGCCAAACATAATGTTTCTCATTGAGGCCAAAAAGTTCTACCTTTGATTCGTCTTCCATGAACACCATTCTTGTTCAGTCTTTTTCTGATAGTTGTGTCATGGACACTCACATTAGCCAAGGTGAGAGTGGCCTGCATATCCTTGGATGTTACTCTGGATCTGGGGTTCTTTGTTACTTTCTTGGAGAGATTTTGGTAGGATGACCACTCCTGGGTAGAGTGACTGTGGTCTTGAACTTTCTCCATTTGTAGTCCGACTGACAGTGGATTGGTGGAGCTCCAAATCCTTAGAAATGGTTTTGTAACTCTTTCTAGACTGATGAGCATCAATAACTGTTTTCCTGAGGTCCTCAGAGATTTCTTTTGACTGTGGCATGACGTGTTTCCACACACCCGTATGGTGAAGACCAAACTCACAAAGTTTCTGATCTTTATATAGGGTGGGGCCTCCCAAACTCACCTCTGAAGATCTACCTAATTATTTAAACACCTGATTCTAATTATCCCCTTAATTGAGCTGATAAAACCAGGGGTTCACATACTTTTCCACTTTTCCTGAATCTTAATTACTCATTGTTTGTCTAATTCATACATCATTTTGTTTCAAAAGACATGGAATTGGTTAACCCTATTGGATATTTAAGAAAAGATGTGTTCATGTTAAAACTATGGAATTTCCATAATTATTATTGGGGTTCACAAACGTTTTCTCGGCACTGTATACTCCAAGGACCGAAAAGAAATTATTGAACTACATTAGCAACCTAAACAATTTGTATTATTTGTATTTTAAAAGTTTTCTAGTTCCTGTGTCGGTGACGGTACATTTGCCAGTTTATCACTGCAATAATAAGAGCTCCACATTGTTCTGTCCCCTATACAAGCAAACAGCACAAGCCTAACAAATGGTTTTCAATAATGAATCTATGACTAGATCCAAATCTAGATATAAAACACCTGCAGTAGGAAACCCTAAGGGTACATGGCTTCTTGTTTCTTAAGCACTATAATATTTGGTACAGTAGATTAAGTATATCAGATTTACCATTAGCACATGTCATTGAAAGTACCTTCTTGTTTTTTTTTTTAATAATGCGGGTCAGGCAACATAAGAGTAGAAGTTGAAAAGATTGCATCATGCCTTTAAGCTATTGCATGCAGCCTTCATCTCCAGTCCTTTGTGGTATTATTTTTTGTTTGTAATTTGGAGCACGGCTTTTAGAGCAAAACCCATGTTTGTTGTGGCTGAAACATTAAGCAGGGGATACAAAATAGAGATTACAACCAGTGTCTTGTCTCAGACTTGCACTCATGTGAGAAAAATGTTATGCTCCATTTAGGAAGGCAGGCTGTAAAGTATATCACCTTTCAAATGATATACTGTAACACAATCTCAGACTTCAAACAAGACCTCTGGGTTGTTGTGCTAACACTATCTCTCCTGTTGCCCTCTTGTGTTCTGGAACCAACTTCTGGTGCCTCATTGAGTTAGTCAGAAAAAAAGCTTGGCAAGACTAAGTTCATTTAGAGCTGTTAATGGCAGTGAGAACTCAACCTGCTCTGTGACACTAATAGGATCCAGATCGAGAGGCTAGACTACTGTTATCCTCTTTATCCAAAGAGCCACAGGGTGAGTATGTTAAAGCTTTTCATCCCACAGACAACAAATTCACAGCCTGAAGGGGGGTAAGTAGGGTAGGGGGTGAGGAAACAGGAGGGTGGGGATTTAATACTATAGAAGAAATCAGATTGTATTCAAATAAAACAAAGGAAAGAGCCAGTTAATAGAAGCCCAACTTAATTGACAATTTAATAAATGTCCTAATTATAGGTCTGTAGTGACTTGTACTATAAAAACAGAATACAAATTACTATGCGTGGCTTCTAATGTGGTTTGGTTTCTATAGCAAAATAAACATTTTCTCTTTTTAAGTAACAAACACGAACACTAAAGCCAGGAAAATATTAAATGCTTTGTGAAGACACTGTTATTTGTTTTAATGTAATTTAAATATATTGAATCATACATTTTGTTGTCACCTTAGCATATTAAATTGAGTCCTGTATTTTTTTTATGTTTTGTTCACTTATTGTGAGAGAGCATACGCATTGTCCTACTTATGAAAAAATGTAATGTGTTGCTGTAGAATGTAGAGTGACTTTGTCACAATTGATTTCTAGGGCATTTGCCAGCCACTAATCCAGCCAGTTTAGTTACACAAAAAAGGTGAATCTAGGTAAATAAAGGAAGACCCATATGTGCTACACACATTGTCTTCAGTTGTGTTTCTTCTACAGTTTAATCCATAGACATGCAAACCACATCAGGCTTTTTAAGCCCTTTGAATTTCTTTCAAGATTATCACATGGCATACCTGTCATCCAATTACATTTTTTCCATTAAAAAAAAAAAAAAAACTTTGCTTAAACAGGTGAACCCACTGAAAAGAAGAAAAGTCTGTGTTTTTAAGGTTTTATTTTCTTTTATGATTTTGACAAAACATAAAAAAACACAAGGGACCACATCAGACAGGTACTGCACTGAATGTGTTTTATGCAAACAAGTTGAAAAGACAGACTATTACAGCATCTCATTCATAAAGGTCTTGTTTACTAAACTGTATCTAACTTTTTTCTTTCAATCTTAAAATACATACCAGTATGTATCTTCATAATTTTAAAAAGTTCATAATGGCAGGGATTACACTAGGTACAGTTGCACCTGAAATGTAGTGCAGCGCTTTGATTCAGTATTGTATGTTTGCTGACAGCTCCAAATACAATTAAAAAAATAAATAAATAAACATTAGAGATTACCTCTGCAGGTTCCTTAAACAACTTCAATAGTACAATGTGATTATTGCAGATAGAAGTCAATGTTTCAAATGTTTGACAAATCAAATTGCGACATTGTTGCAATGATTAAAGTTAAATATTATGCAGTTCATTTTGAATTCTACATTGCTATAGCAGTGTACAGAGACACAAAATTCTTCTGGCAATTTATTACTGAAGAATAATAACACTGTGTAAAAAAAAAAAAAAAAAAAATACAGTATAATTGTAAATCTCGAAAAACTACTCACTTCTAAATCTTTTGTAGTCATCTTTGTATTACTTTAGTATAAATACATGTTAATTTGGATTCATATGTTGTTTTTTCCTGACTTCATGTGAACGAAAAGACACACATTTGCCCATTTTCCCATTGGAAATAGTGATAAAAAAGCAAAGTTTGTGGGGAATAATAGCCATTTTCTATACTTTTGAGGCATAAGCAATTAGGAAATAACACTTACTACCCAGGAACAAAAATTGTGTTACATAGTGTAATCAGAATGTATTGTTCTCAGAACGAAAACAATCAGCAATGTGTTAGGAGATGTTAACACCTTAGTTGTCCAAGAACAAAAAAGCAATTGATGAGTGACTGAGTGTAACAGGGGTGTACTGTTACAGTGTGGGTATCCACTGAGAAATGACAGAGACACAGAGGGTTTGAGGTTTGTAAACACTGCTCAAGCATCCAGGTTTTATTTATTTGCAAGGCAGTTGCAATAGTAGGTGGCTGTCACTAGGGTACTAGCAATGGTAGCCCTAGCGCAGAAGGATATATGCATACACAGGCACATGAATATATAAAATACAGCAAAAACAAAACACTGTACAAAACAAAACTAGTAAATCAAAGGTGGCCATCTTGGGCCGTGCGCTGCTCCCACTAAAAGGGAGGTCCCGCACCAATTATCCCGGTTACACACGCAGTGATAATCCTTAGCTCACCTGGTTCCATACGCAGTCGTGAGGGTTCTCCTCCTTTACCAGGCTTGTCGAAGAAGCACAGGGCAAAAAAGAACATAGGCCTGGCTTTCCAGTCCATTTTTAAAGGCAGGTGACCAGGGCTAATTGATTATCAATTATTCAATAGCCAACTAGCCACCTGCTACACAGCCGCACCATATCTAATCAAACAAAAAGACATTTTCTGTACAAACCACCACCAATACACACTATTTACAGGGGTGGGCCTCAGCCCTGCCACACTGAGAAATGTGTTTATTGAATTGATTATGCATGTTGCCTCAACCAACTTGGCCAAAGGGCCTCTAATTTGAAAATATTATGCCAAGGGGCAATGTGGAGATGAGGTGGGTTATGAATAAAAACAAGGAGAGGTAGGCTTTTCCTTACTCCAGAACTCCACTAAAACAAGGAATTGCTGTACATAGCTTGCCTTGTCTTTAAATGAGAAAACTGAACTGCTGAACTATTAATAAAATAATTCAATGTCTCTTATTTGTTTTTTAGTTTTGTTATATTAAAATAGAAAACAAATAGAAGTAAATTAAAGACTGGAGGAAAGGCTTTGGAAATATGGAAGCAAATGTAACCAGTGTGAAACAGGGATCGCTATACTCTCTGTTTAACTATAGTTTAACTCTAGTTTTATAATCCTATCCTTCATGTCTTCCATTACCTAGAAAGAGCTGAATTATGGCCAATAAAAACAGTTAAACAAATATTTGTTTTATTAAAAACAGACACATCCTTTGATAAACGTAGCATTTGTAATAGGAATTCATAATTTAGCAAAGACATTTTATTCAAATTAAAACAAAAAGTTTGTTTTTACCAGCATCATGCATGGAAAAAAAACATAACATGTAAAAAAGAAAAGTGGTAAACAAAGTACATTAAACTATATTTGGGTACTCAATGTTTAACTTACATTTTTTTTACAGATGAGTCTTCAGTTCTTCTTATTAGGCAGTCACACCACTGATAGTAAGAGCTTGTCTTACTGATAGAGCAAAAACAATAAAATCATTTACTTCAGACTTGACAAAGTTTTTACTACAAACCTTTGTTGATGTCTTCACTATATTGACTTGAATCTTAAGTTTAAGGTACTGGTAGATTTTACAATTACTTAAAATGTTGATGTTTTTATGGCCACGGTTGATTCACTTGTAGGGGCGATAGCATTTCTCAATTATGTCTCTGATACTTTAAACATAATAATTATTGAGAGTATATTACAAAAATATACTCCCCTTAAGGCTGTGTACCCATGTACCATGGCTTAACATATTGTTTCAGATACAGTTTGAAGGATAACATAGATTAAAATTGACAGTATAATCTAAATACTGAAATTACATCTGTTAAATAACTATATATATATATATATATATATATATATATATATATATATATATATATATATATATATATATAACAGTATATTACAAAAAAAAATGACTACTGATGACACGTAACGTAGACCTTTAACTCTCGACTTTGTGAAATACTTTTGAACTCGTTCAAGGGCAGTTATCGTATAAATCATTACTTATTTGAATAATGTTGTATTTTTTTTTGAAAGTCCTTTCACGACTATGCTGAACCAGGTCACTTAAGTTTTTATATATATATATATATGATATATATATATCTATATATATATATATATATATAATATATTATATATAATATATACACACATGTAAATTTAAATTACAAGGAAAGACTCTTTTTGCTTTGGACTTTGCACTGCTTCAAAATATGGCCCTATGATTATTATTTTAAATAAATATAATAGTCTCAAGTTGGAGTTTGGAGTCTTGACAATCAAAATAGGATTTCACTGACCTTTTTTTAAACATTGCTATTTGTTATCAATAACTGGTGTTACTTTTCTGTAAAATATCCTGAAATATATACAGTAGCTAAGAGAGAACGTGGATGCCTTTGGAGTCTCTATAACAAAATCTTTAGTGTTTGTTGTTTCTTGATGGTAGAAGTTAAACTGTATAAACTTCAATTCTAGGAATTGCAGATGTTCTACATCACTTCATAGAAGTTTAGATGAAGCCTTATTAGGAAATAAATATTTATGTAAAAAATATGTTACAATTTCAGAGGTCAGTTACCACGAGAGACAGAGAGAGAGAGAGCGAGAGAGAGAGAGAGCGAGAGAGAGAGAGAGAGAGAGAGAGAGATTAGCAGTTAGTGCTCTATTTGGCAATACATGATGGGATTTTATTTTTTTTATTTTATTTTTTTTACAATAGTTCAACTCCAGAGGAACCTTTATGAAGTTCATTTAAACACGTCTCTCTGGTGAGCTTTAGATGGCTGAGTTTGAATTCAATCCCTGTAATTTAGCACCTTTGTGATGGAGCTGTGCAAAAGGGCAGTTAGGTTAGTGGTTTCAGATGTTGGACTTTAATGAGTGAGGCTGCATGTTGTTTCTTTCCTATAGGTGTTTTGTCATTGAGAGTTTTCAAGGGCTGTTTTATGCTCACTTGGCGCTACCCACATAAAAGGTATGTGCACTAAATACTTCCACATCAACCAGTATTAGGACCTGTTTGATGTATTTAATTGAAAAATTTAGATTTTCTGCTGACTATTCTTTCAAACATTTAATCAAGCTGAACCATACAGTAAATTTGTGTTAACTTGGGGCCAAAAGCCACAGAAATAATATTATGCGGGCATCATTAGTTATGCCTTCACTGGAACAAAAAAGAAAAAAAACACAAATTATAACAGAGCAAAGATTGTATCTATTTCTCACAATACTTATGTAATTAATGGACATTGTAATTCTTGTTTCAATTTATATTGACATTGTATTTAAATGAATAGCAGAGAGAATGAAAGTAATGCTCATGCTTAAATACTGCAAATAAAAATAATAATAATAATAATAATAATAATAATAATAATATAATAATAATAATAATAATAATAAAATGAAAAGAAAAGGAACAGACTGCTAAGGTGTAATCCTTTCCAATGTCCAAGTGTGGAAACATGATCTGGAGGGTTCTGAGGTGAAGCTACCTAGAATGACCTGTGAATGCTTTTGTTTGTTTTAGTACGCATGATCACTGATAAACTAATACGGCTAATGGTGTGTCTTGCTTACTAGAGAGAGTAAACCTATTTTGTAATCAGTCTTCCAAACAGAAGGTAACTAGTCGTTCTAGAAAGGAGCTGGTGGAGATCCCTGATCCCCAAACATGGCATGCTTTTATTAGCACCATGCTGCATCTGCCACATCGCAGTGTGTAAAATGTGAATGTGAAATTTGTAGAGTAAAACAAATATACACAATACACAAAAATGGCTTTGTTTAAAGCTGAATTGTATTCAAGTAAGTTATATATAGTACAACAAAATTAACAGTTTATAACTGTCTTTTTGACAGTATTATGTTTCATAATTTCAAATGTCAATGTTTTACAAAATAGGTTTTGTAAGCCTAATTAATGTTTTGAAAACAAATGTCATATACTGTATAGTACAAATATATCCACGTTTCCTATTACAATCTATGGGTAAATTACAGTAATTTGCATTTGAATAAACCTTGTGTACCCTGTGTAGAGGCAGATCTAAACTGAACTGCTCCCATACACAGTTAATGCATCCTTATGTAACTCTCTACTATGTAAATTACAGTTTTTAATGTCATAATTCCATCTCAGGAATCTGATCCAACAGATCAGAATTAATCTGGTTAAATGAAGAATAAATAAATCAAGGCAAATATAACAAAACAAAATTATTCATGATGCATAGGTAAAATAATCATTAGTTATACTAAGAGGCCAACAGATACTGCCCCTTAACTTCTGTCAGTGGCTAGTCCCAAGCTCTGGAGTGTTTAACTTGTCAAAAGATGGACAGAGACAGCGTATTCACAAACACCTCCAATCTTCTTCCACTCAGCGCCACCTGGACATTTTACTAAGTTCATTTCTCACACTTAATATCTTTCATAATAACCTTCGGAGGGCAGACCTGTAATGGGATTTCTTCACTCCTGATAAAAGGGCAAGAAAAAAAGGATAATGACTCAAAATCATATGCCTAACACAGTCATAATTAGTTTGAGGGCTAGCCTGGGGGAATCAGACTTCCGCAGTTTTATATGCAACATCTGAAAGAGTTAACTCCTGAGAAGGTTTGTCTCATTGTTTTCATTATCCACCAAAAAGTTAATCAAAAACACTTTTACCATTTTGTCCTGAAACAGTGAGATCACTTCTTTAAATATAATAATATTAATATAAATATAATATTAATAATAGAATTAATAATAATTATTATATATTTGTAACATCGTACATATACATAACACATTTATTATAGCTATACTGTACTGTGTATGTACTGTATGTACCATGAGGAATAATAATATGAAAACAAAAAATGAGCCAGGTGCGCTGTTCCAGTGATGTGCTTGGTTTGTAAGTTATTATTATTATTATTATTATTGTATTTATTTATTTATTTATTTATTTATTTATTTTGAAGGAGCAGAGGCTCTGCATATTGGATTGTGTGTTTGTGTGGCTGACAGCTGTCTTGGCTTGGGAGGGGGTGACTCAAGATGGCCACCGTTGCACAGCCACATAGTTTAAAATGGGTTTGCTAAATTGGGTAATTATTTTATTGGAAGTGTTGAATGTGGCCAGGTGTTGATTGATCACTGTCTCTGGGTTTGCTATGCCTGTCATTGACCGCCCACCACTTTACCACAATGTATTGTCTTCCAGGCTGATTTCATCAGATGTTAAATACATTAATGTTATTATTTGTACACTTAATAAATTGGTGTGAGATGGTCTATACAATCATTATACAATTATACAATCTAAGTAATGAATAATTAATAGATTGCATTAGGATGTGCTTGTTCACTCAGATTTCCTTCAGATTGAAACTAATCCATGCATGCATTATTAATCAATAAAACACACTTCCTTATTCAATAATGCATGTTAGGATAACCATAGTTGTCACTATAAAGTACAATGTTTAGATTACTTAGCAACACTGATGGAAGAGAATGCTTGTATTAATAGATTATCTTGAAAAACTGTATTCTTTTTTAACTCAGTGCAGTTAAATGACTGTATAGAGCATATAGCATTTTTTTTAATTATTGCAAAGGGTATATACCACAGACTATTATCTTTACTTGTAATAAAACAATAGGTTACAGATGTAATTTAGCATTTGCCTTTTTGAGCCTTTCTACGCATGCGCGAATCTTAGAGCTTAAAGGAAAGGTTAAGACGTCGACTTTCTGTCTGTGTATTTTTATTCAGAACAGACTGCTATTGTGATGTTTCCAGTGTGTCTAGTAAATTGTTTACTCAATGTTGTCAGGATCCTTATTAAAAGCTACAGTATATGTGGTAAGCATCAGAAACACATCATTGTTGCTATGTATTTTGGGTCCAGAAATAAGTGAGACCGGTCAAGGAGAACAGTACAGTACAGTCTTTTATTCCATCACAGTTACACACAGAACACAGAAGCACACACACGCCTTTGCTTTTATACTCTTTCTAAAATGCGGCCCTACACGTGTTGAGATGCACTTAGCTAACACGTGGCCTTACACGTGTTGATATTTCGTGCGTGCTGTGCACGTGAAAAACGTTCTGCACCTGCAGAGTAATATACAACATCTCCTCCCCCCTTAGCAGAAAACCCCCTTACATTCTTTCCTCTTTTTTCAATTACAGATTCAGTGTATTTGGAGGTTTACGGTTATGTTTGGGACAAGTTACAACAGAACTTGCTGTGCATGACTCTGTATTTACATTTTCCCCATTTGAAACAGTTACAGGCCTTTGCATTTCAGCGTTACCTTCACTTCAACATTTTCAGTGTTACATCCAATTGACTCTGTGGATACAGAAACATCATCATCATACCACACAACATTTCTTTCATTTGTTTCAGTCTCGGATACATCATTCTCTTTCACAGGTCACGTTTGATTAATGTGTCTCTTTACCAGTTTACCTGCTCCCAAAACCATGTACGTTACTGGACCTAGTACCTTCTTAATTATCCCGTTTTGCCATTTGTTTCCTCCCCTGTTATCTTTTACCAGTACATGTTGTTCAGGAAGCAGAGACCTGAGTGTAGATCTGCATTCTGCCACTGCATTCGTTTTTGTTGTTGAAGCTGAATGTGTTGTGATGTGTCCAGTTTCAGCAATGAGAAACGTGTGCAAAGCTGTCTCTTTAAAATCAGCTCTGCTAGAGTTTTCATTTTTGTCGACTGCTGAGTCGATTTGTAAGCTAACAGAAAATTTGAAATTCGATGCTATACCAACAAGCCGGGTTTTTTTTTTTTTTTTCAAAAGCTTGTTAAATGTCTGCTCCAATCGTTCCGCAGCAGTTGGAAGCTGGATGGTATGGAGCCGATCGAGTATGTCTAACACCATTAGGCTGAGGAATTGAAACTCCTCGGAAGTAAACTGAGGCCCATTGTCGGAGATGATCTCCTCAGGCAACCCATAGGCAGCACATAACTCCCTTAATACCTCAATTGTTTTTGCTGAAGTGGAATTTGGTACAAGCACTACTTCAGGCTATCTAGAATACTAACCGATGACCACCAGAAAAGTATGTTTGTCTTTCTCTGTGTAATCAATATGTATCCTTTTCCATGGTCTACTAGCCCACTTCCATGGGTGGCAAGGCAGTATAGCAGGTAAGTTCCTGCTACCCATGCACATTTCACATTCCTTACATTAGGTTTCTATAGCAGCATCTAAGCTTGGCCACCAGAACAAACTGCAAGATAACATTTTCATTTTTACAATGCCTTGGTGCTGTTCGTGTAATTTAATTAACAATCTTGATCACAAGCTTTCCGGAATTACCACTCAACAGTTAGCTTTGTTTTCCGATTGACATAAGGTGTAAGACCATCCTCATCTACAGTATTTTTCCTGCCTGTGAGTGTATAGTACCTTACTTTACTCACTTTGCTAATTGGCACCTCATCTGGAAGAGACTCAAAATATTGGATTTGGCTGTGGAGGGTTTTCTACATCTAACAGCAACCTGGATAATGAGTCTGCATTAGCATTGTCTTCAGAACATTTGTACCTGATGTCATATTGATAAGCAGATAGCATCAATGCTTGTCTTTGCATACGGGCAGCCGCCAATGATAGTACTCCTGTTTTAGGACCCAGAATCGTAATTAAAGGCTTATGGTCCATCACAAGTGTAAATTTTCTTCCCCATAAATATTCTTTTAATTGCATCATACTTAAAATTATACCCAATGCCTCTTTCTCAATTTGTGAGTAATTTCCCTCTGCTTTATCAGTGTACGTGAGGAAAAAGCTATGGGGCGCTCCGAGCCATCCCCACAAATGTGTGAAATAACTACAGGCAGCGTCTGGTCATAATGCACTAACAATTTAGAAGTAGTTAGTTTGATTTTCGCTTCACAGAATGCCCGATCACAAACCTCAGACCATTTACATTTTACATTTTTCTGCAGTAGCTCAGTTACAGGGCTAATCACTATGGGCACATTCGGAATAAACTTCCTGTAGTAATTTAGAAGGGACAGGAACTATCTCAGTTCTGGCACATTCTTGGGAACTGATGCTCCAACAATAGCTTGTGTTTTCTCAGTCATGGAATTAATTCCCTGCACATTTATTTCATGCCCAAGATATTTTACTGAATCCTGGAAGAAACTACATTTGGCTTCTTTAACCATATGCCATGACTTTCTAGCCTACACAGCACCATTTCCAGGTTTACCAGGTGTTCCTTGTAATTCTTCTCCGTTATCAGTATGTCATCCAAATAACAGATGACCCCTTCCAGACCCTACAAGATCTGGCCCATAATTCCCTGAAAAGCAGCGGGGGCGCTAGCTACTCCATATGGTAGACGGTTATAATTAAACAACCCCAGTGATGTATTTATTGTTAAGTATTGCTTTGAGTGTTTGTTCAGCTCCACCTGCTGGTATGCTTGGGAGATGTCTAACTTTGAGAATTTAGTTCCCCCTGACAATTTTACAAACAGATCTCTGGTTCTCGGAATTGGGTATTGGTCCACTTCTAACCACGGATTTATGGTAACCTTGTAATCCCTGCAAATGCGTACACTACCGTCGTGTTTTGACACACATACTAGAGGAGCAGACCATTCACTAAAGTCAACCTTTAAAATGATATGCTGTTTTTCCAGCTCTTTTAACTGCCTTTCTACCGCGGACTTGCTTTACAGTATTAGTCTTGCTTTACAGAATTTTGGTGTGGTGTCTTTAGCCATCCTCAGACTAGCCTTAACTCTGGTCACACAACCAATTTCGGGGTTCAAAACAGACTGGTACTTGTTACACAGAGCTCCCGCTCCTACCAATCTCTGCCCAACAATGCAGGGCCATTTCCCTTTGTAACTTCAAGAGCCAAATCAAAGATTTCTTCTTGGTACGTTACACTTATATTGAGTTTACCAAACACATCAAGCATTTCATTTGTATATGCCTTTAACACACAATCAAGCGGCTGGAACTTAACCTTAGGAAACTTTTTGTTTGTACACTTTTTTTGAAATCAAAGTTACAGCAGCTCCTGCGTCTATTTCCAATCTCACGACTTCATCATTAACATTTACATTTCCATAGTACGGTTTTTCAATATCAATACTATAATTTATAGTGTACAATTCAACATCGCAGTCAGACTCACGGTTATTGTTTTTAGAATCCACAATTAATGCTGGAGACTCTGGGGTATCCACTGGCCGATTTGCGAGGTAGCGAACCCCGCCAGTGGCCCATGTCTTGCAACGTTCTCCAGCAGTCTCTGCTTTCTTCTTCGGTGCAGTTGAACGGCAAGCCTGCTGTGTGTGTCCCGTTTTTCTGCAACCCCGACACTGTAAATCCTTAAAGTAGCAGGAATCTAGAGCATATTTTGTTCCTGAACAATGAAAACAAGGGCTCTTCTTCACCATCGGTGCCGTCTTTCCCTTGATGGTGTTTGTAGACACAGTTGGCCTTTGAGAAAACTGCTTTGCACTTTTCTTCGTGCTTTTGTACTCTGAGGCCATCTTCGCAGCAGCAGCCAGCGATAGGTCCTTCGTAGAAGCAACATTTAGCAACCTGTCTCTTAGTTCAGCAATTTGTCCACAAACCAGCCGGTCTCGTAGAGCTTCCTCCAGAAATGTCCCAAAAGGGCAATTAACCAATAGTTTCTTTGACTGTGCCAGAAACTCAGCTACAGTTTCTTCCTTGGCATATGAAAACCCTTCAGCACAGTCTTTAACGCATCAAACCCCTTTTCGCTAGGTTTGTCTGGAAACATAAGGTCGGTGAACACGCCATGTGTCTCTCGCGCTCACCACCATTCGAAATACTGCCTTCTTTTTACCCTCATCTGCGATTTCATTATCACAGAAGTATTGCTCAAGCCTATCAAGGTACATTTAGAAACTTTCTTCATTTTCGTCGGACTGGAAATCCTCGGCTTTTCCAATAGCAGCCATCCTTTTGCTCTTTTCTTATTTTTAGCTGTGCTGAATCCTATTCCATCCTCGTCGTCAATTTTGTTAAGTATTTTGGGTCTGGAAATAAGTGAACCCAGACAAGGAGAACAATACAAAATCAAATGCTGTTTATTCTGTCACAGTTACACACAGAACACAGAACACAGAAGCGCACACACACTTTTGCTTTTATAATCTCACTAACATGAGGCCCTACACGTGTTGAGGTGCACTCAGCTAACACATGGCCTTACACTTGTTGATATACACGTAACAATTTTGTGTGTGCAGTGCACGTAAACAACGCTCTGCTCCTGCAAAGTAATATACAACTGTTGTAATATTAGTAACATGTTTTTCATATTATTATTTAATAATAGGTTAACTTTGGGCTACGCAGTTGTCACAAAGACGGCTGTAGTGGGTGACGTCAGATCAGAAACAGGGACCAACACAGAACAGACACAGAGACAGGGAGTTTGGTGAAGCTGAGCTCTTGTTTGCACTCAGCATTTAGAAAATGAACAAACAGAAAATACAAGGTTGAAAGAGGAACAAAACACAGGACACGGCACTGGTAGCCAAAACAAAGAGACAAACAAAATTGACTACACAGACAAACACGGTGAGCTGTTATTATGATTTACTATTCTGATTTACTATTACCTCTGTCTCCAATCCCGTTTTCCACTCACCAAACACGCAACCCTGAGTGAGTGAAAACATGCTGCTTTTATGCAACTGTACAGAGACTCGATTACTAATCAATCATTCAATTGGAGTCTTGGTACAACTGCACGTGAATTAATTAAGTGCAATTTGCTGTGCTCACATATTATTACATTTTACCTGCATGTGAAGTGCTGTGCAATTCTCATGCCTAAATACAAATATACATTCTATATCCCGTGTACCAACTATAATACACCAACATTAGCACACTACACGCAACATAAAACACAGAAATAAACACAGGGGCGGGGCACATTGCCACAGTAGTTTACAAAGTTTACATTTAATCTCTGGCTACTTATACTAAATTATAGGATTTCTTCGTACATGTACTTGCAATATATTTGCAAGTATTAGCGAAAGAGAAATAAATACAATACATGCATTATTTTGTATATGGGTTATGACATAAGCAGAAATAATTTATCATTTGTTTTGCGATTTATTTTTATGTGCAATTATATTTGTGTTTAAAACATAATAATAACAGTTTCTAATATGACATATTATCTATTATTTAATAATAGGTGTTAAGTTTAATTCCCAGTTTACAAAGATGTGGCAAACTATCACCAGAGTTGTCATTTTAAATTTGTAATTGCCACCGATATTTATATTAGGTTTTCTTCGTACAAATAATACAGCAAAAGAGAAATAAATACATGTACAATTTGTATGTGTTGATATACTGTATCAGAAACCTTATGCATTTGTCTTGCAATTTATGTTGATGTGCAATTATATATTGCAGTCATAAGACAGTGTTGAAAGCTATGAGCCAGTTTTGAAATGCCAGTCAAGCTATGAAACACTTATCTGGCAATCAAATGGTTAATTTGTATAGATTGTTTCCCTGTTTCAAGCAGTGAAATTCTTCACGCTGAGTGATTTAGAACTGCACTGGAATAAAACAAGCAATGAAATACACTTTCATACATTTTCAAAAATAATGAAAAATGTAATATTTAATAAGTATTAACAAAATCTCACTGATAGTTTATTTTAACACAGTCAAAGGACAATTCCATGTTGTTTAAATTATTGAGAACAGACATTTTTGATGTTTACTATTAAAATGTGTTTGACCAAAAAATGTATGTGTGTGTGTGTGTGTGTGTGTGTGTATGTGTGCGTGTGTGTGTGTGTGTGTGTGCGCGCATGTCTATATACACTCATACACACACACACACACCTTTGTTTTTATTGCACATATTGTTTCGTTTAGTATATTTTGAATTGTGTACATGTATTGTGTGTATTATTTTGTTTTAATAAAAGTGCATTTTTTAAATATCTTTGTTATTGAGAAATGTATATTGACATGAGTATTAATATATGGTAAGCCATGCATGCTGTATGATATCTACATTATAATCATAATATGTTTATATTTGATTCATGAGCTCTGGTGTAAAACATAATAATTAAAACAAATCAGATAATGTTAAGAGCAAGTTCTCACACAAAGTTTCACATAATAATCTACAAGTAAAAAGTATAAACTGTGATATGACGTTTTATCTTTCATGAAATACCATGACTGATGACTGGGGACTTTTATTGTAGAAGTGAGGATCAGAGATTTGCACAGGGTACTACTTTAAATTGGAGATCTAGCTGAATTATTAGTACAGTATTTGGTGCTGTGCGAGTATATCCACCATGTCAAATCGGATTACAGATGTTCATATAAATAATATAACTGCACTTTAAGATGGTATGTATAGGAAGCCAATTCTTTTGTGCGTTTGTCAAATTATATATACCTTAAAACACTTCCATTAAAAAACGTGTGTTTTCTATATTAACAGTTTTAGATAACCCACGTAGACTTGATTACAAGGTCAAAAACATTATTCTCTACATGAAGAAAAGTGTTTGTACCCACTTTCCTACTAAATGTATTGAAAAGCTTCAGTCACTGAGCAATTTGCCATGAAAATAATATAACTTTGTTAAATGAGCTTACATAAACACTTATTAAACACTTTTTAAAGGATACTGTGAGGCGAGAGTGTATTAAATGGAATGTCCAGACAGTAATTTATGTGTACAGAAATAAAATAATTTATTTTTATTTTCTATACACAACAAAAAGGATTAAATAACAAAAGAAAAAACAAAATGGTGTGAGGGAAGGAGTGCAGGGGTGAAATCCAAAACAAACTGATGACACGTCTTTAATTTGTCTTCGTCGTGACCATAAAAACAAAAAAAAGACAAAAGAAATGTTAGTATTTCAAAAAAAAACCCGCTGCACAAAATCAGTATCTCCCTTCACCCGTGACTCCTCCTACTTTTTCTTTCGGACCAACCCCGAACACAGTAGTACGTTCCCTTTAGTATGTAATGTCCCGCCTCTGTAGTCAGTGGAACACCAATCCCCAACCGACACGTGTCCTTATCCTTCACTTGACTCCAGTGGCTGGAATTTACATACTCGTACTTCCGCCCCTCACCAAGGTGCCGCCCCTCAAAAGATGACTTTTGCCATGGTCACGAGATCTTGGTAAGGGAAGTCCCGAGTTGGTTTGATGCCACCTACTGTCGGGAGGCTGAATCACAGACCGAAAACCCTTTGACTCATCACAGATACACATTTGGCAAATAGTGATTTTAATTATGCATAGACATAAATTATACCGACAAAGTAATGTTTTTAAAATATTTATGTTAAAAAAAGCTAAAATACAGCGAGCAATTTGCTGAAGATAAAATGTATTTATAGTACAAATGAAACGTAAATATACATTACGATAAATGTAACCTTTAAAAAAAAATAAAAATTACTGTCTGCAATACACGTCGATAAATAAGATGACAACATATTTAAACAAAAATTACTGTCTGTAATGCAAAACTTGTTTTCGTTTCTCAAAAAAAATACAAATGGCGTCCTGTAATTTTCGATGAATCTCCACAGAGAACTTTACCTTTAAGTACTAAGATTTGCATAGAAAGGCTCAAAAAGGCAAAGGCTAACTTATTTCCCAGCTAACTTATTTCCCAGCTAACTTATTTCCTGTGACACCTTGTAGAGGAAAGTGGGGTTTGTGCGTAACGTTTCCATCATCCCAAATATGCATACAGGCACTGTGCACTGACAGAGCCTGCTTGCTAACTCGCTTAGTGCAGGTGATGGCTACCAAAAAGGCTGCCTTCATAGAAAGAGTTCAACTCTATGGAATGTATAGGCTCAAACGGGACCGTAGTGAGAGCCTCCAATACAACATTTAGACTCCACTCAGGGAGGACATCCTTTCTAGGAGGACGTAACGGCCGAGCACTCTTTAGAAAACGGGTCACCAGAAAATGAGGGCCCTGGGAAACTGAGTCAATGGGGACATGGCATGCAGATATAGCTGCTAGGTACACTTTCAGCTTAGAGGGGGACCTAGTAGGTTTTGCAGAAACTGTACAATAATTACTAAAGGTCAATAGATGGGGTCATGACCTCTGGTCATACACAAATTTTGAAAATATTTCCACTTATTCGAGTACAACGACCTTGTGGAGGAGGCCCTAACATTATGCAGTGTACTGACAACGGCGTCTGAGAGCCCTAAGGCGGACAGACAGTCCCATTCAGGGGCCAAACTCACAGCTGGAGTCTGCCCAGTTCTGACTGCCAGAGGGTGCCTCTTGCCGGACTGAGGAGATCCAGGAGCAATGGGGTCTCCCAGGGCTCACCTTGCAGCAGCCGGCAAAGGTTTGCAAGCCAGGTTCTCCTGGGCCACCTGGGGGCCACCAGGAGAACTGTCGCCTCTTCTCTCCTGACTTTTCTCTAGGAAGGCTGGGAGCAACGGTATCGGTGGGAATGCGTACAAAAGCGTCTTGGGCCACTATCAGCAGCTGTGACATAAAATGCTCAGTAAATACCTGACCTGTGGAAGGCATATCCCAAAACTATTGTTGGTCATCTTCGAATTGAAATGGAACTTAATGTGCACTAGTTCTGTGCAAGATCCATTACTGGAATTTAGCCAAAATTCTTTAATTTTAACTTTCTTTACATGCTGCATCTTCAAAGCTCTCTAACCACCAACATTACATTGGTGCCACTGGGGGGCACATTACCACTACTCTGAATTCCATCCCGCCTGCTGCTCGTGCCAACATGTGGCTCTGTTTGTACTGTACATGCAGTTGCTGTCATATCTAACTGTTCAGGAGCATGCCTGAGACATTCTGTATATCAAAAACAACTATGTTCACATGTAAAGCTAAAGCATTACTCCTCCTTTATATAATGGACACATGTTTGGTTTGCTTTTTTTCATAAATTAAATAAATGTCATCTGGTGAATAAATGTGTGTATACTGTGTCACTGAAGCAGAAATATGTGCCAAGCTACAGTTTTAAGCCCCAAAGTAATGCATCCTTTGGGACATTGGAATTAAAATCTCATTTTTTTGTGTTTTTAGTGCTCTGAGATTTTATGCTGCTAATGAACAAGAATGTAGGGGAAGAAAAATCATAAAGAAAAGGACAGGGGCGAATTGAGAAGAACTCTCCAGTTTCTTAGGTGAGTCGTCATGCTCCAGCTAGCAACCCAGCCAATGACAAGAGCGATGCCAACACTGTTTAACAGATCCAAACACTGAAAGCATAGCAACCTGATGTCCTTGCTGAAGGCTTGGGATTTGCAGGTTTACCGAACAATAAACAAAAAGACCGGCATTTGATACTGGAGGTAGAGAGAATGAACAGTCCGCAGGATTATATGCAGCTTCTCAAAAGGTATAAAGTTCACATACTGTCAACTTTTTTGAAGGGTTCACATGGCTTGTATAATTGTGCTATGTAAACCCATTGTGATTCTTTAACTTTTGACTATTTTCACATTTTACATGAAAGGTTTTAGAAGCAGTCTATGTATGTCTTAACTTATAATGTAATAGATCCATGCAAATGTTCAATACAAGCATTTGTAAGTTTAAAAACAGACTTTGTAAATTATACTGCTTCTAACATACACAGTTAAGCTTATAGTACTGACAGTATTTTATCCTGCCCGTGCACTGTTAAGAACGTATCCAGAAAAACTATGCACAATGCACAGCTAATGAAAACAAAATCTTTATGCAGCCCTATTTGCTGAATGAGATGAAATGTACTCTGTAGGTGAGTGATAGGAAATCATTCAGTGAAGTGGCAGTTTTTTTGTTTCTGTTTTTTTTTTTTTTTTTTCTGCAGACTAACAAATATATGTTCAATGAGAGCAGAACGGGGTTGAGATGATAGCTTGTTCTCACATAAAAATCAGACCGCAATATAGTTATCAGAACTTGGAAGGCTTGCTAGAGGACATTTCTTGTAGGGATTCTGCCTATCCAGATTATTTGGGTTTATGAATGCTTGCCAAGTTCTCAGACTTAAGTCTTGCACATAATAATAGACATCTGGTTGACAGATTTTTTTTCTAATGGAACTTCTCTTTTACTGCAACAACAATTCAAAATCTTAAAGAGACAGTGCTACCAAGAATAGAGTAATTCCAAGTGAAAGGTAAAATGCAATAAAATAATTAACTTATAAATTCATCATTTTATGTCATCTGAATAGTGGGGCTATTCACTGTATGGTTGTTTTGGTTTTATTTTAGCTGGATACAAAATACAGTTCACAATGTTTAATTACAATATGCAATTAAAAGGTTTTATGTACACTCACAGTAAAACAAAGCATTCTTACACATCAAATCCATGAAATCCTGAGTGAATTAGCAAAGGACCCTAATACAATAAATTATAGTACTTGTGCAATTTACTGTCAAATATGACCTAAACATGAATCAATCAGATTTGTGAATGTCTGAAATGCTGAATGGTAAAATATTGAGGAAGCCCTGTATATTGAAATATCAGGGAAAGAAAACAAATTTGAAAGTGTACAAAACTTCTAAATAGAAATCAAATTGACTAAATATGAGAAGAAGAATGTGCTGTAAATTAATTGTAAGAAGGCTAATGAAAAAAAAAACTATTGCCGGGTGGAAAAAGAAATCAGAGCAGATGTGGCTGTAGGGAGTCTAATAAATGATAAATAAATCTTTCTAATAAATCTAAAAGGAGTCTAATAAAGAAAGCACATTTTTAAATTACAATCAGATCGGCTTATTTTTAAAGACATGGTAAAGCTCTGAAAAGTCAAGAAGCCCAGTTTGTAAGTAACAAATACATGAAGAGAAACTATCAACTGCACATCAGGAAACCATCAGATTAGAAGCATTAAAAGCAATCCAGTCTGATGATGAGATAAAGTGACTTCCCCTAAGGGCCAACATCACAATTCACTTCTTTTTTGGAAAGCTACTCACAGTGAACATGATGTGAAGTTTTAAGGGTTCATCCTGCTTATTTAAAAACACACATACACCTAATAGATATGTTCTGTATTTCTGTGGGTGGATTTATTATGCTGTAAGTTTATAGTGGTTTTATGGGTTGAATTGGGTGGGACAGAAAACTTGAACAGTAGCGGGCCATGTGTTTCTGTAATTAATTACAGTAAATACATCTTAAATGAAAGCTATTTCATACAAGCAAAATATTTCCATTCAGTTGTTTTCTGTGCCTATATAGTGCATTATTTGTATTTATTGTGAACCTTTTTTAGAATTGTTATTATCTTTCAACCCCAGTTGCTGTTATACATCATGAATGATAAATCAACCAACTGCTATAGGATTTGTCCAATATATCTTATCCAGTGTATAGATGTCATCCCATGTATAACACATATGGTATAGTTCTAAAATTAAAACCAGTTTATTATAAATAATTAATTAATTAGTTTGTGTGTTCAATCTTCATTTTCGTGATGAATAAAAAAGTTGGTATATCATGTGTAGGGTGTCTCTTATTAATTTTGCACAGTTTAAACAGACATAATCACTCAGGTTCACTTTGCAGTCCTCTTGCCAAAACTACACAAGATGACATGTCTTATACCAAATAAGACTCAGTACACACAGTGTATTAATTTATAGTATACTAGCATAACCATAAGTATTTTATTCAAATCAAAATGTCAGCATAGTTTAGTGTCTCTAGGCTATTCACCCAATTTGAACTTACTCCTATTATGAGTAAAACAGTAATAATAAATAATGCTCATGAACTAGATTTCTGTTTTGTTTTTGGCTTTTTTTTTTGTTGTTTTTTTTAAATACAAAACAATAATTTTCTGTAGATCCCTAATCCTTAAAGGGAGTATTTTATGATGTTATTAACAAATACACTATACTGTACAGTGAACAATAGATCACTTTCATTGCATAATTGTCTTTACAACGTCAAGCACATGTTATAAATTACAATGTATTCTACATTGTGGAAAAAGGTTCAATAAAAGCAAAGAGTCTGGTCTTACAGAGGGTCCTTTGCAAACAGAGCAGAGCAACAATTAATAAAGGAACCTATTAAGGTCTTATTATTGCTGCTAAAAAGGGAGGTAGAGTTTCACTCCTTTGAAGTAACTGAGAATGAGTCAGGCCTCATTACGGAGATATAATCTACATTCATACATTTATGTTAGCGATTCAAATCTATTGGGACAGATTGAATTCCGTTAAATAGAGCATCTTTACCGGGGAACTTTTCTCAGGCTCTCTCAGGTTAATCCAATAGGTGACCTAACAATGCAAAACACTGGAGGACATTCAGAGACTGACTGGGGTTGTAAAAGAATGCACTTACTAAAAAGGACAATCAAAAACAATAGATTTTTTTGTTTGTTTTTTTCTATCACAGAAAGGAAATTATTTATGAAAATAGGCAAACTTATTTATGTACTTTTAGGTCTGTTATCTTTGTAATACCCTGTCAGGAAATACATTAAACACTACAGGAATAATTATATTGTGATATGACAGCCATGTAAACTTGGCATTCCCATTCGTTGTGGAATTAACATTATTTTTTTACTTACTGATATTTTTTATTCTCTGCCATTACAGACCATACAATTTAGAAGGCCACAACACAGTTTGATTAGAGAGAGTAGGTCCGCACAGCAGGTGATATGAAAAACTGCAAGGATTAAAACCTTTTACACTTTTGAGTCTCAGTTTTGTGATTATCAACACCAGCCCAAACATAACCCAAACAGTAAATCCTAAAAGTAACTGTAGTGCTAACCCTAAACATAATCAACAATGTGAAACCAGATTCTGCCATGCAAGCGGTGAAGCATAACAGCCCAGGTGGTTAGTTCAACACCCACTTACTTGTGATACAAGCATAGAATCCTTGCCTTTGGTGCAACAGAAAACATGTGAATCGAGTTCCCAATTAGATGAGTTGTGGCTTGTTTAAGGACACAGGGAACACAGGTGGCGGATTTTTTTCCCCCAATATTTGCAGTGATTAGAAAAGGTTTTTAAACATATGTTCAGCCAGGAATGGAGAAGCTTTGAAATCATAATTTGTTTCAGTACTGATTCCTTTGTTTCTTGTGCTCTAAATCAAATCTGTTGTACTGGGGTGGGCCAGGAAACACAACTAAAGGAAAACCACTGATAACATCATTCAGTTTGTGAAAAAGCAAATCATGCACTAACTAAAAACATGAGTTAGACTGGGAAAGGGGGTGGAGATTAGTGGAGAGAGACTGGGAAGAGAAAGTACAGAAAATTCTGCAAAAAGTAATAATAATAATAATAATAATAATAATAATAATAATAATAATAATAATAATAATAATAATAATAATAATTTATTCCATACAAATAAATTTGGTCCAGTATTGTTATAAAGGTTTACCTCACTAGGGGGAACTAGTGCTGCTCACTCTCTTTCCCTCTTTGTGTGTGTCTCCCTCATTTATTTTCTTGTAGTTTCTACATGACATATTGCTTACATAAATTATATTTATTGTCAGCTCACAGTTCAGCAAAGTAAGTGACTTTCACAGGTCTATTGTAACCTAAGCTGCTATCTGAAATATTACTTGTGCGTAATTTTTAAATGAACATTTTTTATAACTGGCATCAGTAAGTCAGTTAAGCTACTGAGAATACAGCTGAAAAAGGTGTTAATTTATTGATTTTTCCTCAGCAGTTTAAAATGTGTTCAGTTTGTTTAACTTTGGTCCACTATAGTACCATATTAGTCTTTTTTTTTCAGAATTTCTAGGTTAGCGTATACACTACCTGGTTGTTGGATATCACCAAATCAACAGAAACATTCAAGAATAGTTGAATATACTCCAAAAAAAAAGGGGGGGGGGGTAACAAAAGAGAACAAAACATTTTAAGAGATTTCTAATGGACACTACAAAATAAAATAAAAAACACAATTTATTGAGTTATATGGCAATATCTGTAGAGTAGGGGGGTTAAAGTTACTCTCTCCCTCTCTGAATTGTGTTACTAAAGTTTATTTGAAAACATTAGAGAATGTAAGTAGTTAACAAATTGGATTTAAAACAAATTCAAATTAAGATTTAAGCAGAGAACAGTTACCAAATGTACTATTTAGTATGTGCAGTTGCCCATTTAATAAAATAGACAACATGTAAATGCATAGCACTGCGACCGAAATGCTTACAAAGCACTACAAAGAAAAATAACAAAGGGAGAAAAGCATCATATGCATACCATGAAATTCAATCCACAGGTTTGGCAGGGTGTCTGTTAAAGCACAAAAAACTTTATTTGTTCCAAAGTTTGAAAACAAGTAGTTAGAAAAAGAGAGGAGAGACGGCTGTAGGCTGCAATGTGAAAGGGACATTAAACAATTCAGACACCAGACTTTAGACATAGATTCTATGGTAAAATCTTTGTAATACTAAAAGTTTCTTCCTTTGAAGTTAAAGCGTGATTCAGTAAATGACTCCTGCTAGCAATTAAAAATTGTTTATGGAGGGCTCTGTTTTCTTTCTAGTAAGGATAGGAAGGGGTGGAGGGCTCAGAGAATGATGATAAATGTTACGGTTGTCTTTAAGGATATAGCAGGCTGACGTGTGAACTTTTTATTCCAGCAACAGACATCAAAAAAAATTGTAAATTTCAAAAAGGAAACTAATTATGTCTTTCTGCTCTTCCTGACCAATGATCTGGTCTGTAGGGCTTGCCTGCAGTATGCTATTCCACTTCGCATGCAGAAGAGGAAATAAAACACACACACTCCCAAAAAAAAACGAAAAAAAGAGCCGGCAACCAAGCAACCAAGCAATAGGCTCCAGGTGGCTCTCAAGCACTTCACTGCCAAAAAAACTACACTAGGAGGCAAGTCCAACAGAGGGGCTCCCAGGAGGGAGTTGGGTTCAGCACGGAAGACAGCGAGATTAGTAAAGCATGAGTATACAACGCATGCTGGTGGCCAGTGTTTAGAGGAAAAGAAGAACACTTTGAGCAATTAGCCAGGGCTGAAGGGTTGCTGTAAAGGGGTAGCGGGCAGCGATCTGCTGAACTCCCTCAGAAGGAATTTTTCAACTGCACCTCATGGTTTCAGATGTCTCCTGCTGGTTAACCCCTGGGACTGGCTGACCATCACCACAGGCACATCCCATCTCTGGTGTAATCAGACATTATACATCAACCTCTGACCTGTTTACAACCAGGCAAGAAGAAAAGCACACACACACACATACACACACACACACACACACACACACACACACACACACACACACACACACACACACATACACACACTCCTTCTGCGTCTTCAAAGCAAACTGTTTCATAGGCTGGCAATTAGCTAAAGAGATCACATCTGTGCTGCTTCACAGAATAAATAAGGTGAGAAGAGTGACAGGATTCAGACACTTCAGAGGAGATATGCTGCATTTAGTGCCCTGAATACTTCTTGAGGAAGCAGAACTAAAGCGGGAAAAAAAAACACTTCACAGAGAGGATCGCTGGATAAATAAACCCACAGACTTCAGAGGGTTTACATTTAAGGAATTAAAATAAGAAAGCTGACTGAAGAAGACTTTGGCGATAAAACAGAAAAAGCACTCTGGAGGTGGTT
This sequence comes from Polyodon spathula, assembly GCF_017654505.1. Lineage (NCBI taxonomy): Eukaryota > Metazoa > Chordata > Actinopteri > Acipenseriformes > Polyodontidae > Polyodon > Polyodon spathula. The sequence goes on from NC_054535.1 coordinate 97,677,463, forward strand.
TGTCACCTGAGTTATGGATGTTGGTGCAATTCATTCAGCACAGCCCGGAGCTCTCACGGAGATAACCAGCCACAAACTAGCAGCTTGCCTCTTACTTTTCCCAAGTGTTCCAGTATGTTTCTTTCTATGAGGCTTTTTCTAGTGCCGAGAGCTTCAGTACAATGTGGAAATGGATACTGACAAAGGGTGCCTCAGCCTTTTCACACCTGCCTTGTTTCTTCCTGCTCTTCTTGATCTGCTCTTTGTCCATCACCTGTAATGACATCGGCAGAGACATGCACTCAACCAAGGTCAGCAATTCTTCCGTGGTTGTCGGGAGGCATGTGCGCAGCTACGATCACCTCCTAGGAGATGTTCGCAGGAGAAAGCTCTTCTCCTTTCACAAGTACTTTCTCAAGATTGATAAAAATGGCAAGGTCAGTGGGACGAAGAAGGAGAACGATCCATTCAGTAAGTAACTGATCCTTTCAAACCTTTTCCAGATGTTAGGAGGCTAAATATTTACACTCAAAATGATTAAGTAGAATATTTTAACACTAAAACAACTGTTTGTATATGTAGACAACCCCAAAGCCTTTTGTAGTTACAATCTTATAACATGAAAACAAATGAAGTAATTTATCATGCTAGAGTCCAATTTTTTGTCTTTACACTTTTAGGTTCTAAACTTGCAGAAACGCTTTTCCTGTGATTGTTACTTTTCTTTGTCTTTATTGATGAATAGCTGCTAAAATCTGAAAATGATTACATACTGTTATTAAAGTTGTTTTATAAATTTGGAACATAATTTTTTTGTAAAAAGTAAAATGTTCTGTTCTGGTTTAGATTTCTGTCCTGCATGTTGGTTTGTAGTGATCAGTCTATAAAGCTAACTTTTAAGGCACCAGTGCTACTATTTGTCTTCTGCTTGCCTTCCCTGTAGTAACTTGACACTCATGTCTGTATTGTGTTGTCTTGTAGAATATTTCCATATACTGAAATATGTACTATATTTGAAATATTCCTTAATTAGCAGCTACTTGATCAGAATGACATCTTCAAAGTACTTGTACTGAATACAGTCCAGTACAACCTTTGTGGTAGTATATAGTTTCTGCTATTCACAATTTTTCAAATATGAGGACTACATGTGGACTAGGCTGAAATTTAGATTCAACGCTATACTGAGTCATTCAAAAATACAAATGCAGTAGACATATTTATTTCCCTATTTTGAGTGTACACTTGGCAGAACCCTAGCAACAGTTTATCAACCAAAAGACAACTTACAAGTACTATTAAAAATTACAATGACTAATAGAACTGCATTGTGTAAAATTTGTAAATAATAAAACAGAAATTGTATGTCACTTTTTTCTGTAATGGTTAATAGTTATTTACCTTTTTATATAGTCGTGTGTTATACTGTAGATCTCTTTTTCATTTATTAAGTTTATACAGTGCAACTTGTATGCTTGTATCTTTAAAATAAAAGCCAGTTTAGAATTTATTCAGTTCAGTGACATTTAAAAAAAAATGTAATCATGTTTTTATTTAAATACAATATAAATTGAGTAGAAAATTATTTGTTAGTTACATTATGCACTTACAATTGAATTACCAACACTTCACGATCAAGTGTTACCTATAATTATGTTTATAAAAGGGGTAGAAAGAGACTGTATCCTGTTTGCTGGTCACTTACCAATAGCACTTAGAATAGGACAGTTGCAATGTATTAAACACGTTGAAGATATTTTTAACTGCAATGGGGTTTGTAGTGAAGTAAACTGAACTAAATATAGTGTAAATAGTGGCCTACTGAAGATTGTCAGGCAAGCATTTAGACTGATAAGGTGAAGAGTTAAAAGCACCTTGATAGTAAATGATAAGGAGAAAAAATAAAAGCACAATATGTAATTATTATACTTGAGTAAATAAAAATATATTATATTGCTATTAAAGTACATTAAATTATAATGCAACACTTATTTAGATATAATGAGTGAGTACATATGATATAAATATATTCTATAACAGGTATTGTGGACTCTTGGGTAGCTGGCCAGATTACTAAACCATAGGTAGGCTGGCTCCTGAGGAAATGATATTGTACCACTGGTATATATTGCAAAGCAGATTTGGATAGAGTAAAGTTAACCACAACATAATTATTCAGTATCACTATTCAATGTACAGTACATGATTATGGATTATTCGGATTTCAAACAGCCCTGAAGACTAGCTATTTGGCAGGATTTGAGTATCTCCAAACCTCAACTATTTTGAGGAAGGCTATCCAAGAGGATCTCAAAACTGCACAACTGGGAAGCAAACTGCACCACAGTATGGCTTTTTCTTCAATTGTAATTTTTAAATGAATGTAAATTGTAAGAAAGGATTAGCAAAATATATATTCAGCACAATATAACTTTGATTTTTTGCTTAAGTTTGATCCTGCCGGTGTGCTCCTTTAAAAAAATCCTCTGTGTGAAAACATAACAAAAAACATGACATAATAAAAGGAAAGTGTGGGTTTTCATGTGTGTGTGCATGTGTGTGTGAATGTGTGTGTATGTGTGTATGTGTGTGCGTGTGTGTGTGTGTGCGTGTGTGTGTGTGTGTGTGTGTGTGTGTGTGTGTGTGTGTGTGTGTGTGTGTGTGTGTGTGTGTGTGTGTGTGTGTGTGTGTGTGTGTGTGTGTGTGTGTGTGTGTGTGTGTGTGTGTGTGTGTGTGTGTGTGTGTGTGTGTGTGTGTGTGTGTGTGAGTGTGCGTGTGTGTGTGTGTGTGTAATTTAAATATTACCATAATTACAGGATCATTAAAATATTGTCACAATATATGGGAACTAACCTCTGTCGTGTCCATGGGGTAGCCTGTCTATAAGATTGTAGCCTTATGGTCTTTAACCTCCAAACTTATGGGCTAGAGGGGATATATTTGTGCAGAACAAAGCTGGAAATTCCTCCTGTTGTTCCAGTAGAAATGTTAAGGTGCTGCCAGGCCCATACACATGCTTTCCAAATGTATACTTATTTATTTGTCTACATATTGATTGTTAAAGCTGTAGTTGTACTACTATAAAGTCAGACACCATTTTTAAAAGGGTTATTAATGAGCAACGTTTTGGTTTTTTTTTGTAAGGTTACAGGAAAAAATGTAATGAATGTAATTGTGAAAGAAGTGTATGCAACTTGGATGTGACTGTCATAGTAGCCAGATTCAACTAATGTAATAGTTCAAACTAAAATGAGGAAAATTGTGGAGCCGTAGGTTCAGTAGGATGGGCGGGGTAACCTGAAGAATAGGTGCACTGCAGCTGCCAGACCTGTTGCCTTGTATTAAAGTAGTAGATTTGGAAATTGCCTAAGCAATTACATTATTTCATAAAGTGGCCTATTGTTTCTACATCTTTAGTCAAGTATGCTACATAGCACCACTTTGTGAGAATGGAGGGCAGTTTTTGGCTTGTGTTTGTCACTGATTATAAAGGGATATTGGTGAATTTAATAGTGCATTTAATCTTCCAGGATTGTTGTTGTGAATATGAATATTTAAGCTGCATATTTATGGATTCTGAAGTATACAATGTAAGCAAAACTTAATTCAGATTTACTCTATTTCAAATTGTTTTAAAGAAATACCAGCCTATATAATGTACATATAAAACACTGTACAGTGTAGAATTAAACAAATGGATTACATCAGAAAGGACTGTTTATATATATATACACTTTTTTCATTACCCTTTTAACCAGTTTTCAGAAACCTTTTTTCCTTCCTCACTGACAGTATTTATGATAAAAAAAAAATGTTTTTAAATCATTATATTTCCTTTACAGTTTTAGGGAGTATTTGTCTTGGGGTTTTATAACCTACCTGCTGCTTCATGCTGGTTAAAATTTTGGAAAGCTATAACTTTTGACATAGTCAAGCTGTGTAGGGTCGTTTGGCTTTACTTTATCACTATTATTGTGGAAATATGTTCTGTGTGTGCAAATAAACTGTGCAATATGGAGACCTACAGTAGTACCATAAGTTAATAATTCCATATGCTCTTAGGAATAAAAAAACACATTTTTATTATAAAAGCCTTAGGTATTACAAAAAGCACTTTGCACATATTAAGAGTGCTTAGTTTAACACTCCCATGGGTTCAAGGTTCAATTGTTCACTAGTTGCAGTTCAAAGTTCAGATGCCTCATAATCATGTTGTCAAATCCAAGTCCTGCATTTTACGATGGCAAATCTCTCTGTTTCTCAGTCTAATGGCCTGGAGCTAAATGTGGTTTGTAACTAACTCCACTAGACTATTCTCTAGGCTTAAATGAACACTTTATACATGTTGAATTTGCATAATACTATATTTCATTTTGTTTTGTTTTTTACTCATCACATGATATTTGTTCTTAATCATGTATTACTTCTTCTGCATTCAAGGATATTTTACATGTTTAATAAAGTCACCTGTAATTTGTTTGGGCATTATATAAATGACAACCAGGGCTGTGCACTGGTAACTTCTATACCTACAAGATTTGCAATGGTAGATGTCTAATAAACGGACTGTTTCTGGGGTTAAGAAATTACCAGTGCACACCTCTAGTAGTATTTTTTATACTGGCCTCATTATAGAAGTTCCACCTTACTCAGGCTTGCTCAGAGACAGCACCAACGCATATAAATCCTGGTGACTTGCTTAACCATACCGCATATTTGTGGGTGCAGAAACAGTAGTACATGATGTTAAAAAGCACACATCTTAGTATATTAACTGGGTACAACATTTAGATGGCCTACATTATTATTTAATGAGCTTTTTTTCACCATGGTGAATAGCTCAAGCTTCCAAAATCTCACCAATGCTGAAAATATGCATTCAGTACTGTATGTGGTTTGAAAAACAGCCAACTGAGAATTTCCAAAATGAACAATTTGTACACATGATGGATAGGTCAGGTATCCAACACATGGTTCAAGTACAGCTGTTCTGGTCTTCACATAAAATATGACACAGTGTTGCCCGGCAAGACTATGGAAGAGGAGAATTTGGAGATCTTAACATGTGAAGCCCTAGGGGAGTCTGAAACAAGTGCTCTTAAATTACAGTTAATGTTTCCCTTGCTTTTGGTTGCTTAATTAGCAGCATGTTTGATGTTTAATGTACTTATAATAACAACATTGATGCATCATAATCACAATCAATCTTATTTGTGAGGGAGGGTCAAACAAAAAAAACAGCTAAAGCAAATACATCAACCAGGTTTTTTTTTTTCGATAGACTGCTTCTTCAACTTTCTTCAGTGTTCAAATGTCTAGTTATGTCTTAGTATTTTTAGTCAGCGAATATAGTTTCAATTTAAAATGATTGAGTCCAGACATGTATGCAGACATGTATGCTTGCCTGAATTGTCTTTCTTATAATCTCTAACTACTGTAAGTGGGTTTAATCTGATAAATTATAAACTAAAAGGCGGCAACTCATTGTTATTATAATTAATGCTAAGTTTTATCATTAGCCCTTTAGAACTCTATGTTGCTTCTGCTTATTTTCTGTCATGTAAGCACAGTACCGTTTTTTTTTTACTGTTGGCTTTAATATTATAGCATTATAGAGGATTATAGCACAATTTAACAAACATTTTAGTTATCAGTGCCCAAGAAGATTTCTATCAGATATCTGATGAAAAAGAAAGGTGCCGTATAATCATGCAAATGTATGCATGGGCTTATACTTGGGCATAGGTGTTTTTTGTAAAATTGCTATTAGATGTTTACGTATTATATATAAGGCTGTGGTCTTGTGTCTGACTATATGCACTTATTTCACGTATGATCGCAACCCACGGCAAACTGTAAGCGCATGTCTGTGTTATATGGTATAGGTTAGATAAAAAATATACATGGATGTAGGAGAATCATCCCCAGCACACACTGAAACGTTTACCCATGTTATCTATCTTATAGTTTGTAGGCGTTTAGACTTCTTCACCACACATTAAAAAAGACATGAATGATTGTAAATAAATAAGAGGTTATGATCAATTTGCTTCTTTTAAAATTAGACCCTTGCCTTTCTTGCCTACAGTGTAAATCACAGAAAGCACTTAAAGAAAATGTTATTATAAGCTGGACATTACCTTTTTTACTGCCTCAATGTGTATTTAATTACAGTGATGGATTCTTTGTTCAGTTGTAAAAATAGTTAGTAAAACATTTTGTGCTCCTTCAAAAGGTCAAACTTATGTTTGTTAGGCCAAGATATACAAACATAACTGTTGTTTTTAGTTTCCTGCCTTTGCTGTGACCTTTACTAGCCCTTGATCATTATTATGTCACTATGTTATAATTAGCCTGTTAGAAGATTTTATTATATTATTTTAATTTTTTTGGTAAAGAAAAAAAAAAAAAAAAAAAAAAGATTTTTCTGCTTGAATGTAGGAAATATTTTACCTGAAAAACAAACAAAACTTTCAGAAAAGAGAAACAGCTATTTGAACTTCTGCTGAGCAGTTTCTGACCAACCCATAACCTTATCCTCAAATAATCTCCTTAACCTTAATTCAGATTATGTTCTTTTCATTAATCATTCCTTTAATGAAATGTGGTTTATTTATGTATGCATTAGGAAAAATCACAAATCTTGAAGTGTTAAAAGTAGGGGTTGATTTCTAAAGAAAATAACATACCTGAAGAAGAACTGAACCCTTTAATTTATTGAAGAGCATCCTTTTATTCATGCTTCTTGTCAACTGAAAAGATATTTTGTTTCAGCACTCGCAGGACACTGCAAATGGAGGTGAACAAACATAACCCTGCTTTATTGATTTTGTTAACCTTTGTATTGACCTTAGAGGTATCTTTCACTGCTTTTGAAGAACTGGCACCAAAAGCTCATATGTCACAAGGCACTAAAACTGTCAGAATCCCACAGCAGGCCTGGAGTTGGCTTGTTATTATCCCTTGTCTATAAAGAGAACAGGCTAATCCACTAAAATGTAATGAAAGCCAGACCTGATCAAGCCTGGAGTACCCCAAAGAGAAGGCTGACCCGTAAGGCCCAACCTTCTTTCCTCACCTCCTTATGCACTGTTACTGTCAATTAAACCTTAACACTGGTATTTGTACACTCACATATATCTTTCATTTCAAAAAGTGACGCAGGTGAAAAAACTGGGATTTTTTTTTTTTTTTTCTCACAGTCTGCATTTTTCTACCCTTGTCACCAAGTTTGATAGCTCAGTCTGCATATTATAAGTGTGTGGACCAGATGTATGTATAACCTTATGCCCTCATTATTCTAATTAGTTGCTATTTGAAACAATGTAGTGGGTGCCCGGTCAATATAAAGGGGACTCATTTAAGGGCCTGCTTTGTGATCATATATTACATGTATTTATATATTTCATTGACCACTGCATCCTTAAAAAGCGTTTGTTAATAGCAATGTTTTCTTTCAAAATTCAACTTAAGATTTAGTACCGATGGTATGTCATACAAAGTTCTTGTGTGACATTTGTCCTCAACGCATAACAAACAAATGAAAACCTCTCGATAATAAGCTGAAGTTATTGGACAGCCGTAGTTATTTCATTGATAAACAATCATTTGTTATTCAATTTCACATTATTTTTATATTCCCCTGAAAGATTTACTACAATGTATTTCTCACACAACTCTAAGTGGCTGCACATGTCTGAACATTTCAATTGCTTTATATTAAAGACATTCTCAACTTAAAACACAAGGCAAGGTGTTGTAATGCCACATATTAGCCACAAATTGGCTTGTCTGTCAGTCTCCCCACCATCCAACCCATGGGGGGCTGACCTTATCTAAATTCTGAAATTTCCTTTCCTATTTTAATCTGGCCATTATAAGCTTTTAGCTTCGGTTGTTGATCTTTTTTCTCAAGGAGCAATCTGATGTTTGTAGTAAGGCTGCTACATCTGAAGCCAGATAACCTTTTTAGTTTCAATGTGGAGCTCAGTGAAATATATTAATATATGTTTTACTTGCCATCTTTAGATTTTGGTTGAAAAGCAAATGTCTCAGTGTCTGTATTATTAGTTTGGAGTTTGAATGTAACCAGTGCCTCATTATAGAACCTCACGTTTATTAGCAAACTAAACCAATTGTAATATGTGTTTTAATAGGGAAAGCTGTCCTTTCATATGGCTTTCATCAACAAGTGTTGAATCAAATGTCTTCAGTTTTGGTTTTAGATGTAAATGCCAAAGACATTCCTATTGTGTGTAAATGTGGTTTTAAAACAAATCACTTGAAAATGGGTTACTGCTGTATGTTAAGTTTAATTAAGCTTGAAAAATGCCAGTGTTCAATGGATGCTACGAACTTACAAATAGTCATGCAAACAGCGCTGTCATTAAGCTGGTGAAGAGGCAGTCCAGTGTGCAGATATACTCTGGAGACACTAATTCCTGTAATAGTCTAATTGCCTGTTCTGCTCTAAAACCTTCTCTTTAGTTTTTTTGAAACCTATTTTCAAGTCAAGTAATTAATACTCCCAAACTCCCAAAAGTGATTGTAAAACATTACATATTTGAGATGGAAGTATCTACGCTTCAAATACAACTTTAAAAAAGAGTCTGCTCATGTGATGAGACCTGCTAACCCAAAACATTTACTCTAACCCCTTACTAACACATCTCTGATAAGCACACTTGATGTTTAGTCTTGTAACCTCCTGGTACAATGGAATACAAGAAAGAACCACTCTAACAAAATATGAAGTAGTAATTTGCTTTTCATTGGATATAGCTTATTTGCTCTCATACAGTATTTATTGTGAAAGGGTTTACTTTGCAATACAATAAGTTTGGTTATCACTTTACTGTAGTTAGAATACTCATGTCGAACCCCTTATTGTAATGTACAATAGCAACTTTGCTTCTGTTAAATAAAGAATAGCTAGGAGCCAAGGACATTTCAGAAAACAGAACCCCGACTCAACGACCCCCCCCCCCCCTTCAATGTAATGTAATCGCTTTCACCTCTGTTTATACATTTCATTTCAACTACATTAATAAAAATGAACATTCTATTTACATAAGAGGTGCTATAAAAGAAAGAAATAACTGCTTTAGGACATTGATTCATTTTATTTCTGAACTACGTTACATTTTATTTTAAGTCATAACAAAAGAATTCTAATTAGTATACCTACGTCTTTTTATGCTTTCATATGAATCATAACAATATGACTCTTAGACCATGAGACAATGGTTTCCACACCACAGTGAATTCAGTTTGTCAGTGTTACAGTGTGCGCTTTCTGGAGGTCTGATACACAGCACTAGATGTCACAATCACTCTGATTCATTTACAGTCAGACTAAGCAAATATGCTTATTAAAACTGTATTAAGAATCCCAGAGTGTTCCTTACCATTGTTTTATTGACACTTACACAGCTTCCGAAGATAAAATCCAGAACCAGTTCCAATCTAAAGACCTCTGTAAGTCTTTGGAGTGTTTGGGAAGGACTTTATGAAAAAAAAGGCTCCAGGATTAGTGGTTAGGGCTAGGGTTAGGATTAGGGCTTGTACTACTGTAATTGTTTTCCCCGTACGAGAATGATGTGTGGTTTCATTGTTAGTATGTTAAGTTAAAGAAGGTGTGAAGTAAAATTGATAAAAGAGTGGAAGTCAAAATGCATAGTAAAAATAAATTACTCATATTTTAACAAGAAAAGCCCCCCAGTTTTATATCTACTGGGGAGCTATTATTGAAATCTGTTGGAGTGCCATTCCTTTATACAGCAGTTACTGAAAATCTTATTCATTCAAACAAAGTTACAGGCTTATGGGTTTGACCACCAGCATTTGTTTTTGTTTTGGTTTGGATTGTTTGTTTTTTTTTTCTCACAAACTTGTTGCCAAACATATACAATTCCGCTGAAAATTCTGAAAATAGTAAGAATGTGGTCCTTAAATTGATAGTGAATAGGAACCTCAGTCTGTGAAGTTCATTACTGAAGCAAAGCATGAAGTAGCAGCCTAAAAGTAAGACCTTTCATCAGAATACTGAAGAGCTACTGTTTGATTATATGATTATATAGTAGATAAACATACCAGCAATGAAAAAGAACAATTCACTTTTATGTTTTAATAATGCCAATGTACAGCAGTAGGGGGTTGGGAGAAAAATGAGAAAACCCTACAATGCTGTACAGCCACTATGGGCAGCCAGGAAAGCTGATGTTTTAATTGTTTAATTGATACCTCACCATTTCACAATGATTATTACCACTGACATGCAACAGATTATATAATACAAGTCAGGGAGTCTATTTGCTTCACAAATCATTGTGAAAAAGTCTTTAAAACAAAACCCATCTAATCCCTGTGAATTATCCCTCTATCCATAAATCTTTGTATGTGGTCAGATGTTGAATTCTCATATGGCAAATGTTGTTAAAGGCAGTTCCCACCAGACTGTTGTTAATCAAAAAACAGCAATTTTGGTTAACAGATTTAATGCAGACCTGATGTCTGGAGAATAGTGTCTAATAATCATGCTTTACATATAGTAGGAATAATTATTTATTTAAACACATAATTGACAGGTAATAAAAAGTCATCTTAAAGTTAGGTAACAGTTTGATGAAAAAAAAAAAAAAAAAAAAAAGGTTTTAATACTTACTGAACTATTTTGAATATTTTTCCAGATCCTTGATTGACTTATTAAGTTTGAATAATGGAATGCAATTTAATTGTGTTTTGCCTGAAACATGTTTATAAATTGCACCCACCCACTGCAGTAGAAAGATATTCATGTATATTCATATTCAAGAATGCTTAGGACTGCAGCATATATGAACGATGGAAAGTGGAGGGCCCAGTACAATGGTCGTTAGGTTAGTGTGCAAACAGATTGCAACCCTCTATACTACAATGTGTATGTGTGCAAGGAGGCTTATCATAATTTGTTGAGGTGAACCACATGAATCAGGAGCAAGGGCATTTCTGTAAGAATCCTTTCTTTACGCCATTCCCAGCTCAACTGCTGGTAAGTCTAATGAACAGGAATTGGGACTGTTATAACAAAGTGAATCATCAAAGGTAATAAAAGCAGGTTCAAACCAAAGCAGCATCTGGGAGTAAAGTTTTAAGGAGCAGGCAGGAATGTGTACTAATTATTGCATTGTTAATATGTTACATGTGTCGGAAAGGAGAGATGGTGGGACTTAGCACAGGCAGCAGAGGCTTAGCCAGTAGCCCTGGATTGTATCCATCACAGATTTTATATTCAACCTCCAGCTGCTTTATTGTTTTCCAATGCTACACTTTCCCATGCAGGACCCAGTAGCCTGGCGGACCATCTATTTTGCAGAATTTCTGGATTTGTATTTAAAAAAGGAGTTTAAATTATTGGTATACATGAGTTACAGTACATCATTCGAGTGCACATGCCCTGCATAGTTATGTCACTGCTTTCAGGGGTATGTTCAATTTGTTCAGACTTGAGCTATGCTGCACTGTGTCTGTATGTGGTATACTGTATTCTGGGGTGTAAAATAAAATTGTCTTTCTGTTACCACGTGTTTTCATAGTTTATAAAGAATTTCAGTCACAAAGCATACAGGGTATAAACATGCAGAATGCATGTATGAGCCCCTTTATTTCAGAAGAGCTTTGGATCATTTTATACAAATTCAGATTTTCCTACACTTTGGGCAGATGACCATCTGAACTGTTAGTATTACCACACAAAACCAATACAGAGACATCTGTGTTTGTCCCGAATCCATTTGGTAGATTTGTTTTGCAGATTTTAGAGCAGGCCAAAGTGTGCCGCTTTTAACTTTGTTAAGGCTCTCATTCTTTATGTCTGATGAAGATTAGTTTATATGCCATCTCTGTTAATCAGGATAAGATCTAATCTTACCCAAAAGCTGTGTTTCCTTGACAGGTACCTGTATGCTGATTGTGCGTGTTTGAGTGAGTGTGAGAGATTTGGTGATTTAAAAGAGAATCTCATGGATCATTCTAAAACTGCAATACTGATCATACCAATCAATGAAAATTCTATTAGAATGGGGAACCTTAGATTTTATTCTAAAGCAGTTGTATTTGTTTTTTCTGTTCAGTCTAAATAAGAGATGCATTCAGAGTACAGCTCTTTAATGGAACACAAATCAAGCATCTGCAGAACATCAGGCTCATGACAACTGGTTACATCCTCTTCTCAGTGATAGGCATCAGATAACGAGACATTTGTATGGTGGAAAGGCTGATCCTTTACACCAAGGGAGACTTTGACACAGTCCTAGAAGCATGTACAGATTATCTGCTTGGTTTAATGCACCAGTACAGAACACATGAACCAAACAATTGAGAATGTGTGGTCTATATTGAGGAGAGTCTTTAAGTCTCATAACAGTAACAACATTTCTCATTATGAGGGATGAATTAAGAGTTGAAATTCAGTGATTGGATATTATTGTCATTTGATGGTAAAGTAGTTGAAGGGTAAACAAGCTTATGTGTCTTTATACCCTTGTGTTCAAATCAACTTCACAATTGGTACTAATTGTGTGCAGGCTGGAATGTCTCATCATCCTAGGGCAGGGTCAGAAAACTTTGGCAAAGGAATTTGTGGAAGCTTTCCCATCTGCTAGCCATGTTGTTCTGGCTTTGTGGATAAACAGAGAATGTCATTTCCAGGGCGTTCATTCTTTCACGAAATTCATCCCACACACAAAAAAGAAAAAAGTCAACATTATAAACTCCAGCTAAAAGTTAAAATATTGGTAAAGGGTTAATACCATATGCCTACATACCTCTGTATTCAATCAAAGTTTCCCCCGAACAAACTTTATTCACAGCACAAAACGGTGACTAATTAAAAACTAGCACATCATCTTTTATTGTTTTGCACAGGAGATCAAAGTAAAAAAAGTAAACAAGTAAATAAATAAGAATTATAACTTTAAAAGTGAAAACCGTGAAAAGATGATGGAGAGTCATATTCATGTATTGGCTATGCTGGTGAGTTAGTCAAAACCTATTTTATCCAGATGCAGGAAAACTTATATAATGAGTGCAGCCCCTAAAGATACAGAATCAACCTTCTGCTGCTTCTTCAACATCAAGAATCTTTGAGCTAAAGGCCAGCAGATACCAGATCAAAGGTGCCGGTCACTGTCATTATCAGCCAATGCAAAGTCAACAAAAAATGAAATTTTAATCTCTATTTATTACATAGACGTGTGTAAAATTAATTGAAAAGGCATGCCCATCAATAGAACAGGCTTCAGAACAGCACAGGAGATCTGGTCAGTTCCCGGGTCTATTAGTTATATTCAGGGGAAGCAGACAAACCCTACAGTTTACACTCAACTAACCTCTTCAGTTAACACACACAAAATGAATGGGAATAGCTGTGTGCAGAAGATTGCTTCTAATGAGAAACTCAGGTAGACAAACCTTGATGTATCATGCACTGCGCTTCTCGATCAAATACGCGCATACTACATTCTAGATATGTTTATTGTTCTTTTTCCCAAACAACTGAAGAATAAGAAATGGGGTCATCCAACCAGTCTATTTGTTTTTTGCACATAAACAAGTATAATGTTTTAGGTCCCTCCCAGGAGAAGAAGACCTTTTCATATAAAACTTGTAACCTCTTAATCCCATGTTTGTTTTAGTGTGGTTGTGATGCACTATATTTGTTTTAGGTTACCAGTATCCAGTAACATGTCCCAGCAAGCAATTATGCTGAAGATAGAAGTTTCTGATATGATACTTCTTACTGTGATACTAGCCATGAGAACTAATGAGTTTATCACAGCTTACCCAGTGTAAAAGTAAGCACCCTGGTTGTGACTTGTCTTTACTGGAGTGGCCACTGATTAAATAAGACGCCAATTAGTCCCAGTTTTGATTGTTATTGTGAATGTCTGGAGACCACCTCCCAAAAACAATGTGAAATAATGTCTACCAAACTGGGCTGGATTTGATTAGACAGTAGGCTGTTTATACTGTATATCTCAGTGCCACCCTTTTATGTGTATTGCCTATTTTACTTTTTTAAAAATATTTAAGATTAAGGTAGTTTGCGAAGCTCTGTAAAGGTGTTCTTAAAAGAAAACTGCAATATTAAACCAAAAGGGAAGTGTCTGCACTGCAGTTTAAACAGCGCAACACGTCACTGGCAAACATTGCTTAGTGGGACTTCAACTTTGTGTGGCTTCCGTCATTCAGTGAAGTGTCAGAATAACTTGTGCTCGAGTTCAAAGTTAGGCGCGAAGTTTTGTTGCAATTTAAACCTTTTGTATCAGTCATGCCTTTCAACTCCTAAAACAGATAGGTAGGGAAAAAAAATTGCTGACAGTTTAAATATCACATCAAAGCATTAAGAAGTAAAGCATCTAGGACAGGTGCATTCTGCGGCCTGGACTATACCTTATTTTTAAATCCCAGACTTCAGCAACAGCATCTAGTCTCAGGTATTACTGGAGAAAGGGTTCTGTTCATTGAATCAGGTTGTCCCGCAAGCTTTTTATACAATCCTTTTGTTGCCTGAATCCTGGTATCTTTGATCAGTAAGGACTCAGTAATCTCCCACCATCTTTCAGTCATCTCATTTCAGCTCTCCTCCTTTTCTGTACTCTTGTTCTTAAACCTCAGGCTTGGGAGGGGGAGGCTATTGATTTACATCTCCAGTGATACAGGGAACAAGATATGTTAGGAAACTTTGGAGCGTCGGAAAGAACTCTAATCTCCTAGAAAATAGACTCTAATCCTTATGCATTGCATTCATGGTATAAATAAATAAGCATGCAACAATCACATTATACATTGTGGAGTCATTCCCCTGTTTTTACATGGTAAATTGAGCATGATATATATAAAAAGAAAATACTAATTAAAATCTGTGTATATTTCGCTGGAAATGTCCTCCTGTTGTGTGCTGTCATACACATTTAAAACTTAAACTTCAACAGTTATATATTAAATTCTCTGTAATTTCTGATCTTTATCGAAAGATGGACTGTATATACTGTGCATATGTTTTAACATGAGCAATGTATAGGGATTCTACATGGGGAGTGGGCAATAGAAACCAGTGATCTTTCTACACAAGTGCTTTTGTGTATGTATTATTGAAAGAAAGTATTCCTGCTTGCAAAATGCATTGCCAATACTGCTGCACTGTTCAGACCAAATTATATATTCAAATCAGTATTTTGTAAATAGATGCTCCTAGTCTCCAAATGTCTCTCATTGGTTTATTCAAAAGAATTTGGCCAACAAGGTCCAGGAACGAATGTAGTTATTTACTAGATGTGTGGCGAGGTGAAAGGTGCAATAGCTAACAGATCCCGATTTCCCATCTGGATTTGTCAAACTCTGGTGATTTTAAAGTCAGGCTTAATTAGAGAATAGGGCCCAGAGGCCTTGACCTTACCAGAAGTCTAAATTGAAGGCCAAGGGCTTGTGAGGGGAGTAATACAATACACATGTTAGAACAGGAAGCAGCTGCCACTACTCTCCTTCGGCACACTTTATAAGGGTCCAGTAAAACACATCCTCACAGGGTTCAGAAGGGGATTTGAGGCTATGGCCTAAAGAAGAAGTTGCCCAACTAAATAAGCTGTAACTCTGTTAAAAGCAGACAGCAAAGGCAATTAAGTTCTGATCAAAGAACTGTCTTAGACACTTTTTTAAAGACATTGTAAAAATTACACCAGCCAGGATGTGGCAACTGTACACTCAGCCATGAGGAAGAAAGAACCAAATTTGTATTGCGTCAATGGGGTCTAGGATAAAAACCGTGGTGTTCAATAAACACACTGGGCAGTCAAAGGCCACCATGTTACAACCAGTAAGGTGATGTATTTAATGAGTTCAGATTAAAAATAAAACTACGTTGAGTCATAGTAGACAGTTTTCCTGTCTCTTTTGTCTGGTTTATCATCAAAACGAAATGTTACAATATTATTTTGAACAGTGTGACTTTAAGGCAATAATGGTTTTAATGTGTGAGTTGCTGTTTTCGGACAGTTCAGAGTCAAGTGAGGATAGTTCTGCCGTGCTTACCAGAGATATTCAGACAAATTATATGGAATGTTTCAAATTACAATGAGTAGAAAATCATATGGGGCATTGAAAAATATGCAATTACAGTGTGTGCGGTCAAGTAAGACTAACTGTAATTGTATTTAACTGAGCTACAGCTGTCAACAAATAATATGCGATCTTCTGTAAAACCCTGATGTGATGTGCATTGTATCTACTTGAAACCACAGAGGATATGGCATTATTTTCTTTAAGTAACTAAAGCCATTATTACCTAGTTTGTGTCATTTCCCATGACTCAAACTATTTCTAAGAGTTCATTGCCCAAGGCATACAAGGATCACCTTGTCAGACCTGACAAAGCCCTCCTAAATATCAAATACAATGTCATGTCATCATCATATTATTTGCTTAATTCTGAATCTTGCTTCTTGCTTTTTTTAAACAATGTCACAATATAACAAAATCATAGGATATATGCCTTTTAAAAAAATATTAAAACCTGTCACAAAAGCACATTTGAAATACTGAAGAAAAGAAATTTTAGACACTCAAAAGAAGAAAAAAAAAAGCATCACATATCATATTACTTTGCATTTTGCCAAGGGACTCAATATCCCTGTATCTTGGGTTAGACAATAAAGCATGCAACATAAAACCTGATTATTTATATAAAGCAATCTCTCGCCTGAGGTTTTGTTTTTAATTTTTGTTTTTAATTTTTATGTGACATTATAGGTATACTTTCTCTGAAACATACCATGGGTCTGGATGAAACATCTGTACTGTACATAGATTTGTAACTACACTTACTATAGCAGTGCTATGTTAGGAACCAGTGAAGTTACCCTGGGATTTATCTGCTCTGTGACTCTCATGTCATAGATATCCTTAAACTATTAAAATGTTCCAGTTTGATGTAAAACTGTTCTCCATAGAGTATATTCATTTTTTCAAATTCCTTTCATTGCAGGTATACTGGAGATAAAATCAGTGGAGGTCGGTGTTGTTGCAATCAATGCCATGAACAGCAATTACTACTTAGCAATGAACAAGCAAGGGAAGATATATGCCCTTCTATACCAGGGAAGATATATCATCAATATGTACTAAATATCCTAGATAGGAATCTAGTGGAGAACAGTCATAAAAAATTTTGCGGTATGCATAACGACATACTATCTTATGACCCACAGAATGTAAATAATTTGTATAAAATGATAAACTATAATTTTCTATCTGTACGTATTAGCAGGACATAATAGATGATAACAACACCACAACTACCACCGCAATTACTTGTTGTTGTTGTTATTAATTACTGATGATGATTATGCTTTTTCACTAAATGTGATTTACAATGTGGCCCCCCAATTTACACTGTAGCTGGACAAAATATAGACATCGACCTGTCACGTACGTCACGTCACTTGGGGGGGGGTGGGGGGGGGCAAAATCTAGACTAATATAATCAATGATCGTATTAGACCTAGCATATCTGGGCATACCACTGTCACCATATTATATATATATAATATATATATATATATATATATATATATATATATATATATATATATATATATATATATATATATATATTAAGGTCACTACAGTCTTTAAAAAAAATAAGTTTATTGTATGGACTCAAAGCAGCTTTAACAACACCACAGGGACTTGTTTTAACATGTCTACACTGCCTCAATCTTCTTATAGACTGCAATGGTAACATTCCCTCTAGTTATCTGACAAATATGACAGAATTGGATTATAAATGTGTGTGTAGAGATTGGCAGAAGTCACTATCAGGGAAGTGTGAGCGTCTTTTCATATAACAATCCTTTCTCTAAAACAATATAATAAATATTAATAATGAAAAAAAAATCTAGTAATACAAGTTGTTTTATATGTTTGATCTTGGATTGGGTTAACTGTTACATACAATTACTAGTGTATCGGTTTACTAATGTTTCAGTAAGTACTGTATTTTGTAAGCCTACTCCAATGTTCCAATCTATTTAGTCACAGGTCTGAAACTACAGAATTATTTCATATTTGAGAAGTCAGATGTTTAGCTCCTATAAAAGACCTTGTCTGGTTATTATGAACAGTTCCACGCCACTGCACTTGAATAATCCTCCATTTGAAAAAGAGATTAAAAAGAAGTGCAGCTGTACTCAGCAAGTGCGCACTCAAAACTGAAAACAATTTCTCAAGAAATGAAAGAGCTACTCCCCACATATGTATGCAATGCTGGTGCAGTTTCCTTTCCTAATCACAGAAAAGTGATGCTGTCAATGCTTTTTAAAGGTGTTGAAGGGGGGGGTCATTCTCATGTCTTTGTTACAAAACAGTTAATAGTTATCCAAACCTCTCTTCAGCTGTTACAATTCTTTTTTTTCCAAAACATATTCCAAAATCAAGAGTAGCATTAGTAAAAGTTAAAAAAAAAAAATTGCAAATATATAAAGGTAAAGAAGAGTTAAATTCATTAGGTCTTTGTTAAAATCACACCTCTCTTCAACTATTTTTTGTATCTATAAGGAGAAAGAATAGTATGTTTTTATTTTTCAAAGGCAGTCTTAAAGATATCCTTTAAATCATGACATTTACATTTTCCTTTCCTGTCTGCTTCATTTGGTGAACAAAAAACAACCCTACCAGTACTGAGGTTCTATTACTGTTGAAGTTTAATAATATTTAGTATTAGTAGATTAATTATTTCAGCATTGTCTACCTGTATACAGTTCTAGCAAAGATACTGTAACTCCACTCAAAGCAAGCTTTCTGAGTTTTGACAATACCTGTGTCACCAGTGGCTGCAGACAGTGGATATCATGTGCATTAATATCATATGTATTTTCTTTCTTTTTTCTTATAAAGAAAGAGTTTGGTGTTGACTGCAAACTGAAAGAAAGAATAGAAGAAAATGGGTACAATACATACGCCTCATCGCAGTGGAAGAACAAAGGCAAGCAAATGTTTGTGGCTTTAAACGGCAAAGGTTCTCCGAAGAAAGGCCAGAGAACACGAAGAAAAAACACTGCAGCACACTTTCTTCCCATTGTGGTGCCACTGTAGATATGGATTAGTTCGAGGAATGCTGATGCACTGAAAAGAGATGGAACTCTGGAATAAAGATAGAAAGGAAGGCACTATTCAAACACAAGGACATGTCTAGACCTCCAACAGTGACAACACAGATGTGTGCTTGTCTTTTTTGTTTTTTTGTTTTTTTTAATCAAAACAAGCCCTTTAAACTCCTACATAATTGTAACTGGCACAGGAGGTACTTTTTAAGGTATTCTGTATCAAATCATTTAATCAAAGAATGGACAAAAGGAAATGGGATGGAAGATATTTCCAACACAGAATATATTGATAATCTTTGCGATACTGCTAAAAGGAAACAGCACAGTCTAATCGTATTATGTTATATGATCTTTGGGAGAAGTTATTTATGGCATACTGACTAATTTCAAAGACTTTAAATGCGCACTCAAGCCTAATGATTCAATTGAACAGTTAGACATGCAAACATTTACTGGAAGCACTTGGGTCAAACGCAATAACAATGGGCTTCTGGAATGACATGAACGAAGAACGGACAGGATTTAGAAGTATAAAAATTATAGTTTAAACTAATCTAACAGAATGAATGCTATGCTACGCTTGTTCTTCGTTCCTTTCTAATCCTTTCTTGATAAATTATTTATTTTATATGATATTAAGAACAAAACTTAACATTTTCCTGCGGAGATGTTAACTACAGTTTGAGAAACTGAAAAAAAAAAAATGTAAATACACTATACTATCACACTAAAAAATATGTCCTTTTGCTGTATCATATATTTAGAAAGCACTGATTTTAACTTATTGAACATTTTAACAGTGAGGGAAGGTTTTTTTTAATGACAGGGATTAAGACATGTGTTCAATGAAAGCAAAAATTTGGCATGTGCAGTAGCATAATGTGGCACTGTCAAAACACAAATTACAGGTGCCCACATGAAACTGTGGCTAAGCATCTGAAATTACACACTCTACAGGATTAACATGTTTTCTTTCTTTTCCCCACTGCATATAGGCAGTGTGTGAATCTTGGAGCGTTAGAGCCCATCGCAGGTTAACTTTGATCAATGAGATGATACATATTCACTTTGTATTCCATTAAAAGTTACAGCATTAAGGTTCCTTTGAGTGTCAATAGTAAAAAAAAAAAGGTTCAAGTAGTAGATTAATATTATTTTGTTATGAATACACTAAATGATAAATCTCTGAGATTATATTGATGCGCTGTTTATCTTCATAATTCTTGCTGTGAATGTCAGTTTTATTTTTATTGTTTGGAAACTGTTATTTTGGTACAGAGCTGTCATTTTGGAGAGTCAGTTATATTTAAGTTTAACCTCTTGGATTGCTGGTTTTGTTTGATCCCTAATAAGTTATTATTATGCAATGTCTAGCCAGCACTTCCCTTGTTATCTTGTCATTTAATATAAAATCTAAATAAAATGTTTCCCCTTGTGAAAAATAGAATGGTTGAGTCATTCTATTTGATTTCTTAAATAAAGTTGGATGTTTCCTACAATGTGTTTTGGTCTGGAAAATGAATTCAGCAATATGCAGGTTATCATATACAAACACTGTCAATTATTATTCAAAATAACTGAAGATATAACCCTTTCCACTTGACCAGTTTTGAAATACAGTAGCTGTCTGTATCAACTACAAACAGTTTTGAACAAAAGATACAGCAGTCAGTTATTGTTTTTTATAGGGACCAGTGTTCCAAAGGGGTGGTATGGAAAAACCTTTCACTATCATTTTTTTTTTTTTTATTGTGTCATAAAATGCTTCCAATAATATTCTATAGAAACCACTAGATGGGAAACCATTGCCATTTGGTAACATTGTTTTATCTATGTTTTATTAAGTTGCTGTCTTTTAATAATAGCAATCAAATGCTTTATACTCTTGCATGTTCATCCAGTTTGTACAGCTGATGGTGTTGTCAAAATAAATAATAACAAGTAATGCTATACAGCAACTTGCAACATAACCAAAATAAACAAATCCCAAACTTACAGTAAAACACACAAATAAACTCAAAGGCCTACATTTGTTTCTTGCTAGAAATGTATCTTTAAAAAAAAAACCTATTCAGCACGGAGAATCTGCAATGAATGAATGGCAATGAATGAATGAATGATGATGATTGCGATTGCAGATGATTTATGACTGTGAAGGGCACTCAGGGCCCGATGACTGTGGTGGGCACACAGACCTGAGTGAAAGATACATTTTTGCCGGAGGTCTCGTCCGCGGGTGCCCGACGGCTACCTGCGCGAGGCCAGCTGGAAATACATGAACAATTATATGCATCCCAGTGCCGCAGATAGGAAGTGGCTGTGGCCACCTCCCCCCAGAAAGAGGAGGCTGCCAAACCATAAATGAATAATAAATAATTAATGTGCTCCAGAGTGGCGCCCTGCCACCTATATCCCAAATATTGAATTTAATGAAAATCAGCAGCTGAAACACGGCCTGTCCCCCAGAGCATGACTGCATCGAGGGAGAGAGCCAAGCCTCTCCATCCCAACCACTCATCCTGCACAACTAAATATGAACCGCTCAGCACTCAGGTAAGGAAAAAAACCCTACTCACACATTTTTAATTTTTTTTTTAGGGGAAACCTCAGGCAATCCGTGGCTGAGGGCAGCCCTTCCTCCAGGCTCTAAGTGGTCACACCCGTCTCAGCCTCCCAGCGCTTGAGTGAGCAGCCGAAACAAAAAGACGTGACATGAAAGAATAACACACAGAGCTTTTATGTGCTTGCTGATGATGTATTGGTTAGGGGAGGATTCTCCTTGCAGAAAAGCAACCCAATTTACAATTCTGTCATAGCACAAAATAAAATCACAAGCCAAACTAAATATCCTATATGTATGCCTGAATTATTGTATGCAGCACCAAGGATGATAAAACCTGGGAGACAGTAGGAGGTGACTTTATTTTTTCAGTTTAATGCCAAAAAAAAAAAAACAACAAAGTTTAAAAAAAAATGTCAGTCTATAAATAACTCAATCAATTAATGAACCTTTGCGTAATTGTCCTCTGGATATAAAAGGTTCTCTGCTTCCTTCCCTGTGTTTCAATTAAAGCTGGCCCTTTTCTCCTTTAAAACACCCCCCTCTGGGGGTCAGCAGAAGCCCTACCACCTTGCTGCGGTGTTTGTGCAAAAGACTTAAATTAATACCTTAGATAAGAAAAAAATATATACTGTGCTTAAGTGTCATCATTTAACACATATGTTGATTTTTTACAATCAACTACTGGTCATTAAAGAGTAAGTAGTGGGGCTCCAAAAAATCGAGTGTTATACATCCCCAGGTGTTGCTACAACTGTTGAAATAATGTACCTGTCATTTCTCTTCATTGTTAACATCCCAACAACTTTTTACTCTTATAACTTTATTTAAACTCTGCTTCAAAGCTCTTTTCAAAATGGCCGCTCAAGTGCACTGGGGTTTGAGATTTGTCTCTAAATCACTGCAGGACGAGCGATATACAGTTTAATATATACAGTGCCTATAATAATTCTACAACCCCTTCAGAATTTTCACCTTTTGTTACCTTATAGCCTAAAATAAAAATGCATTTTTTTTTTAAATTTATCTACACATCCTACCCCACAACTTCCAAGTGAAAAAAATATTCTAGAAATTTGTAGAAAATTAATTAAAATAAAAACTGAAATAGCTTGGTTGGATAAGTGTCCACCCCCTTGTAATAGCAATTCAAAATCACACACTAAGTTAAGTGGCCTCCACCCCTGTGTTAAATTATAGTGATTCACATGATTTCAAGAGAAATTCAGCAGTTCCTGTAGGTTCCCTCTGCTGGGTAGTGCATTTCAAAGAAAAGACTCAACTATGAGCACCAAGGTGCTTTCAAAAGAACTCCGGGACAAAGTTGTTCAAAGGCACAGATCAAGGGATGGGTATAAAAAAATATCAAAGGCCTTGACTATCCCTTGGAGCACGGTAAAGACGATTATTAGGAAGTGGATGGTGTATGGCAACACCAAGACCCTGCCTAGATCAGGCTGTCCCTCCAAACTGGATGACTAAGCAAGAAGGAGACTGATCAGAGAGGCTACCAAGAGGCCAATGACAACTTTACAAGAGCTACAGGCTTTTAAGGCCAAGACTGGTCAAAGTGTGCATGTGACAACAATATCCCAAGCACTCCACAAATCTGGCCTGTACGGTAGGGTGGCAAGAAGGAAGCCATTACTTAAGAAAGCCCACCCTCAATCCCATTTGAAGTATGCAAAAAAAAAAAAAACACTCATTGTTTTTCTGTAGCCATGTGGCACAAAGTTTTGTGGTCTGAAGAAACTAAAATTGAACTTTTTGGCCTAAATGCAAAGCGTTATGTGGCGCAAACCCAACACAGCACATCACCCAAAGAACACCATCCATACTGTGAAGCATGGTGGTGGCAGCATCATGTTATGGGGATGTTTCTCATCGGCAGGGACTGGGGCACTTGTCAGGATAGAAGGGAAAATGAATGGATCAAAAAACAGAGAAGTCCTTGAGGAAAACCTGCTGCTCTCTGCAAGAAAGCTGAAACTGGGGCAGTTCACTTTTCAGCATAAAAACGACCCAAAGCACATAGCCAAAGCTACAATGGAGTGGCTAAGTGGCCCAGTCAGAGCCCCAACCTAAATCCAATTGAAAATTTGTGGCATGACTTGAAGAATGCTGTCCCCAAGGAACTTGACAGAGCTTGAACAGTTTTGTAAAGAAGAATGGTGAAATATTGTCAAATCTAGGTGTGCAAAGTTGTTTTTTTTCAATAAAAAACTTTTTTCCCCTTAACAGGTGGAGAATGGTGTGTAGATAAGTGGGGAAAAAAATCCTCATTTAAATGCATGAAACTCACACGACACTGATACAACAAAATGTGAAAAAAGTTCAAGGGGGTGTAGACTTTCTATAGGCACTGTGTGTGTGTGTGTGTGTGTGTGTGTGTGTGTGTGTGTGTGTGTGTGTGTGTGTGTGTGTGTGTGTGTGTGTGTGTGTGTGTGTGTGTGTGTGTGTGTGTGTGTGTGTGTGTGTGTGTGTATATATATATATATATATATATATATATATATATATATTTTTAATTAACAAGTGCTCTGGCTTTTCTGTTCAATATCACATCATGGATTGTTATTGCTCTGTTACCTGTTTGACAATGTTGCAATAGTCCTTATCGGTGCAAATATCGTTATCAGTGCACTAGAGCAGCCATTCTGAAAAAAGCTTTGCAACAGGGTTTATAGTTAGAAATGTAAAATGTTGTCAGGATGTTAACAATGAAAAGAACCCCGTTACTTATTCTTTGAAGGGTTATAACACCAGTTCCTACCTTTGTCTGATTTGTGTTGTATTCGATTTGGTGGACTTTCTTTTGACTTGTAATTTTACTTGCTTTGTCATTTTGTTGGTGTTGTGAACTTGTCTTTCATGTTGAAGGACGGTTTTGTTCCTTTGTATTTTGCACTTAGAGGTCGCTGTTCCAGCTGGTAAAGTGAACCCAACCCTTTAGACTGATATACAATTAAGAACTTTCAATTCTCCCTTCCTTGTAATACAAAAAGAAAAAATAACTATACAAGACTATTACCTTTCAAAGTATAGTTTGGGTTGCACTTCAAAAGACAAAACATAAGATTTGATTAATGATCCTATTTTTTTTATTTTTTTTTACAATGGTAAACTCTAGGCAATGAAAAAACAAATTGGGGGGCTAGACACTGCTTTAACCTATAATTGCTTTAAGTGGAAATCTTAAAGACTATTAGGACCATTGATAGCAAGGATCATGATGGCAATAGCTAACAAAATCAATCTAGGCCAGTGTTTTTATTTATTTATTTATTTTAATGAAATAGTACTTCAGGATATACTGTATGTGTCATTTCCTAATTGTTTAGAATTTTCTGATAACAATTTCAGGAATATAGCGCCCCCTCCTCGACTTTTAAGCAAGGCTTCAAAATCACCAGTAGCAGAGACACTACATAAATTAGCTTATTAGATTGAAAGTTATAGGTTAGCACTTGCTAGCTAGGAAATGTCTACAGTATAAAGACAATTTACAGTTCAAAGGACATTTTAACAGTTCTCATCAGAGTAACTGGAACAATCCTAACCAGCCTCTGGGGAACACAATACTGATAACACCTGTGGCCTTGTGACTTCCTTTAACCAAAATCACATGTTCTGCTCCTGTCTCTTGGAGTAAAAGGTTTCTTTATAATGAAGCCGCTTTGCACTGCCAGACAGAAAATCACCTGATGAGCAAGCAGGCCACAAGAACACAAGAAAAATGTTGAGATCATTATTTTGTGATCTCAACATAATACATTTTCTATATTTTTTTGCCCCTGTCCAGTTGAGACACCACGGGAAGGTGAGGGATGGCAGGCGCCACCCCTGAAATTTGTCCTAAAATTTCCACAAAAATCTCCCATGTCTTCATTCTCTAGGCAACCATACAAGAGAAAAATCCACCCAACAAAACATTATCCAATCACTAGTTAGCCCTTTACCTTTACAGCCAATCAGAGTAAGAACATTGCAAGGCTTCTCAGAGTCATTGTCAGTAGTGACTGTCATTTGGTTGAAGCGTGAGCACACAAGTGCAATGTTGCCAACTTAGCAAATGTATTGCTTAATCTAGTGACTTTAAGGGCTGACTTGGTGACAATTTTTGTCAAAACAGACTAGCTACGAATCTAGCGATTTCCAGGACAATCATTCGAGAATTTCAGAGATATAAAATCAACAAAACGTTTATCCTGTATTAGCAACGGCCTTTGAGTATCGTCAGTCCTTTTAAAATCATTATCTGGGTAATTAAAATTAAATCTAATAATGCCCTGCCTCATTTGAATAAGCAAGGAAAGTCAATCATCATTTGCTCAGCAACAGGCTTGACAACCACGAACCTAGTTCTAAATAAACCAACAACATGGTGTCTCCAGTGGTAAAGTTGGTTTGAAGTTCGATATTCATTTGATATTTACAACCATATCACCTAGACATTTGAAACCTACTTTAAATGTGAATCTGAACGGTTACTCCTTCATTTAACTGTAAATCATACAAGGAATTTGTGAAAATCAAGACAAAGTAGTGTTTTATATGGGGGTGAATGAGGAGGCTTTATTCATAGCCATATCACCTAAACGTTTCAAACCAACTTTATTGGGAAGCTGACCAGTTGTGAATATATTCACATCTTTTGCTTTTTGAAAAGGTGTTGAGTAGTTCCTCTGCAGACTCTGTAAAGATCATAATGTCATCTGCACAAAGGCAACAGGGTCACAAGGTCATTGTTAAGGTGGCTTTGCATGTTGCTGTGCAGTAGTAAACCCTGTAGACCTTATGGCACAAAGCTGTAGGACAGCATAATTGATAAAGATACTGAAACATGAGAGGTCTGTCACTGAGGGTGATTCTGAGTCCTGGTTGAAGGGAGACTGGTCTCCAGAGTAATTTTTTCTCATCTTTGCACAACTGTGCTGTTACACTCATAATCCTTACTACTCTTCCCCTGCTCCTGCACTTGTTGTGTAGGTCCAAAGTCATTTAGATTAGGATAGGCCACTGATATGTCAATAAACTCCTTGAACTCCAATGCAGTTTCCATCAGTTGACAGAGACTGAAGAGCTAGTGTTAGGTGCCTTGTCCAGGTCTAGAGACATCTTAAGCCTCTAGCACCTATGTGTCTGCTCTTTGGCCACAGCGTTTTAACACTAGGACTGCCACAGCAGTCATATTGACGGTTTCAGGTTTTCAAATTGTGTGTGTCCAAAAGTTATACAGTTGTCCATTGATGACTTTTATGAAATACATGTATTAAATACCCTGATGTTGTTTGAAAGGCAGGATCACGGAAATAAGGAATAATTCCGCCCACCTAGAACCGCCAAAGCAGTCGTTTTGATTGCCTTTTACAATACATGTTTTTATTTTGAAAATAGCCTACAATATTTTATATATATATATATATATATATATATATATATATATATATATATATATATATATATATATATATATATATATATATATATACACAAGACTGTTGTTATCTCTACCTCCAGTGAGCTTGCCTCTGCAGTTCCAGCCACTTTGCCTGTATTGTCTCCTGCAGCTGCTGCACCATCTACGCAAAATTTGCAACCACAGCTGTACTCCAGTACAATTTTGAAACACAATGACTGTGCTATGCTAACTGTTTACAAGTGCAACGCGAGAAAGAATGTAATTCAGCTCCCTTTGGGATTGCCATTGGGATTGTTGATAAGAAAAAAGGAGGCTCTGGATTTCTACAATGACACAAAGTGTGGAGAGGACGTTTTAGACCAGACAGCACGTCAGTAGCCGTCAAAGCCGGTTCTTGCCGGTTTTTGTATTTTACAATGTTTTGTACAAGGAATGCACCAGGGAAAATATCAGTAGGAGAGATTTCATCTTGAAGCTAGCCACAGAGCTTTGGCAAAGCAGCTCAACCTGGATTCAGTGCTGCACACGCAAGAGAAAACAATGCCAGGTAGTTAAATGTAATAAAAATAAAACTTCTGATATCTGTGCCCAGTGTGAAAGAGCAGTACATGGTAAATGCACATGACAAGTTGAGAAGTGTTACATCTGTGTGGATTGTGCTATTTAGGGTGTTACTTTAAAGTCTGGTTCCCTGAAAGCGCATTAATGTTACATAATGGGAACCAAGTTATTTTCTTTTTTTATGTTACTTAAAAAAAAAAAAAAAAACTAATTTCTTTTTTACAGTTTTGTATGTGTATATACCTGTTTACACACTAGTTTCTTTTGAAATGTTTATTTTATTATAGTTTTTCATTTTTTGAAGTAGTGTTTTATGTGTGGTAAGTTAGAAAATAAGCCCATTTGTGTTTAATTGTTTGTTTAAATACAACATTTTGGCTGTGCAGATGTTTGATATGATGTGTTTGAATAAGACTTTTGAGTATCCGATAGTTTGTCTTTCATTTTAATATTGCTATTGTTTAAAATGTAGCTGTCATAATGACCGCCAGCAGTGGTGCTAGGTATGAGTAGAATCGCAGTGGTTCTAGTGTTAAACAGTACTGCTGCATGTTCTAATGTAATGGTCATAATGAAATGATGCGGTCTTCACAAACAATGTGTGACAAGTGAGGGGATGTATCATATGACATATATTTTTGAAAGAATAATGGAGCTAAATGCCTAAATGTGTTAGGATTAACATTACTACCAAACCATTGTCTTTAGATGTCTTAGTATTAAAGAGCTAAATAACATTACAGCTTACATAATTTTGTTTCCATTTTCAAGCAAATGGCAGTTACGAGTACTTTCTGGTAGCTTTAAAAAGTGAAAACAGGTTGTTGGCATTATTTATAGAGCAAATAAATTCAAAACCATTTAGTGCATTCCTGTTTTGCTAATGTTACACAGACTATGAGATTTGGGTGTGGTTGCTGTGCCGAGTGAGGAGGTTTTTCCCTGGCCATATTCACATCTCAAAATGAAACCACCACTTTTATGTGTGGTTTTATTAAAGTTGCAACAGAGTTTGATTGATTTATGTATGGCTTCTTATAAAGAACTTTGGGCATTTTGTGCTGTGAATTTATTCTCATAAAAATGTCAGGTTTTTTTGTAAAATTCTGTCTTTTAAACTTTGTCTTGTTCAATTGCACCCAGACCTTATTGTGGTTTCCTGCAGAAAATTATATCCTTGAGCTGCCAGTCCTGTCTATATTATAGAAAGGAAAAGCATAAAACCCTGCAGCAGGAGACAATATGTTTTACATGTGCAGTTAGATTTGCTCATAGTTGAAAAAATACTAGCAAGTGTCTCTAATCATTGTTATCTTGGACTTGTTAATGACGATTGTCACGTGTCACTTTATCATAGAAATATGTAGAAAATACCTCCCTTTGTACTTTGTTTATTATCTAACAGAGTATAACAGACTGTGAAACTCCAACAACTACAATCCTAGGGCCCAATTCACAAACTATTTTTGTTGGCGTTAGTGCAATTTCTGACTTAATATCAGTGCTAATACCCTTCTTCAGGATATGATCAAACCTACAAAGGTCAGTCTGTGTACTACAATTAGTGCTGTTAACATGTTTTCTTAATAGCGCTTTGAGAACACGATTGTGGCATTCCAGTCTTAATTATTTAATACTTGCAGCAATCCACAAAGGTGGAGAGGTCAGCGTTTAAAAACAGAGGTATTGGGAAGATGTCTTCCATTCTCTGGATACACAGAAGGCGTCAGAGAACAAGTATTGGGCAAGGGAAATCCTGCCCACCCCATATCCAACCCTGAATAAATTCAGACATTCCCAAATGAAAGGTTTGTTAAAAGGTTTTGCCTCACACCACAGGCAATATCGGAATTATGGGCTCTGGTGTTTTTTGTTTTACAAAGGGTTACTTTTCCATTTAGGCAATTAACGATCTTGATTCATTATTGTGTTTTTTTGTTTGCAGCTTTGTGCTATTGTAGAACTTTAGATATCTCACAACAACTAACGTGTTTTTAATTTAAGTATGTGGCAACCCCTTTTGATTGTTTCAAATTGACTCATTATTTAAGTTGCTCTATCAATACTCAATCAATCAATCAATCAATCAATCAATTAGTCCAGACTTTATTTATATAGTGCCTTTCATACAAAAACATATCAAAGCACTGCACAGGACAAAACAAGAAAATCAAAATACAATTCATGAGTATAGAAATTAAAAAGAAACCCAGTTTAAAATTCAGTTTTAAAAAGCTAATCTAAAAAAAGTAATTTTGAATTAAAATCAGTAACTGATGTAGCACTTCTGATATCACGTGGCAGTGCATTCCACCATCTGGGAGCATAGTGACTAAAAGCTCTCTCTTTCTTCCTTTTTGTGTACACTTGTGGGAGGTACGGAAGGCCTGCATCAGCTAATCTTAAATCACGAGAAGGTATAAGTTACTAGAAGCTTTTTATATATATACTGGTGACATACTCTAAACTTCACTGGGAGCCAGTGCAGTGAAGCCAGCATAGGAGTTATATGGTCTCTTTTTTTCATTCTGCTGAGAAGCTTAGCAGCTGCATTCATATAAGCTGCAGTGAAACCTAGCTGCTGCATTCTGTATCAGCTGCAGTGAAGTCTAGCAGCTGCATTCTGTATCAGCTGCAGTGAAGTCTAGCAGCTGCATTCTGTATCAGCTGCAGTGAAGTCTAGCAGCTGCATTCTGTATCAGCTGCAGTGAAGTCTAGCAGCTGCATTCTGTATCAGCTGCAGTGAAATCTAGCAGCTGCATTCTGTATCAGCTGCAGTGAAGTCTAGCAGCTGCATTCTGTATCAGCTGCAGTGAAGTCTAGCAGCTGCATTCTGTATCAGCTGCAGTGAAGTCTAGCAGCTGCATTCTGTATCAGCTGCAGTGAAGTCTAGCAGCTGCATTCTGTATAAGCTGCAGTGAAGCCTAGCAGCTGCATTCTGTATAAGCTGCAGTGAAGCCTAGCAGCTACATTCGGTTTACCTCTTCAGTAAAGCATTCAGCTAAGGCTAATACAGCCAGGGTATCATTAGGTTTTGCAGAGATGGTAGAGCTGTGTGTCATTGGCATAGCAATGAAAGTTAACACCATGTTTACTGGTTATCTCACCCAGTGGTAACATGTACAAAGACAAAAGAATGGGTCCCAGTATAGAGCCTTGGGGAATGCCACAGACAACCAATGAAAATCCAGACAGTCTCCTAATGAAACAAATTGCTGTCTGTTAGTGAGATATGACGAAGTTTTTTAAAGCGATATGATCCATTGTATAAAAGTCTGCACTTAACAGTAGATCTTTCACCACATTGATGAGTGCAGTCTCTGTACTGTGTGCAGAACGGAAACCTGACTGAAATTCTTCAAGCACTTTGTTACCCGCAAGAAATTGATTCAGCTGGTTTACTACTAGTTTGTACAGAACCTTAGCTAGAAATGGCAGATTTGGAATAGGTCTCTAATTGTTTGAAGCAGCAGGGTCTAGGTTTGGTTTCTTAAGCAGTGGTTTAACCACAGTGATTTTTAAGGCAGAGGGAACTGCTCCTGATGATAGTGAACTGTTTATTATGTCCAAGATAATTTCACACAAATCATTGAAAACTGCTTTTAGAATTTTGGTTGTATTTGGATCCAACAAGCAAGTGGAAGAATTCATTTGCATTACCAATTTATTGAGATCTTGTACTGCAATCTGAGAGAATGATTCCGTAGCAAAACTACTTTGATTACACTTCATATTCAAAGGAGAGCCATCCGTGCAAATTATTAATATTAAAGAATACTAATAATCTTAATTTGAAAGTAATTAAATTCCTCGCATTTAAAAGCTGAGGATTCAAAGAGAGGAGGAGCAAAGGAGGACTGATTTACCAGCTTATCTATAATGGAAAAAAGTATCCAAGAGATAATTTTGTTTGTTTCAATAAAAAGGGAAAAATAAAGGAGGAAAAATAAGGGCATCTGGCTAGCCTCAGAGCCATGCTATATTTTAATTGATGTTGCTTACGGATTTCATAGTGAACATGCATGTAAATTGGTCTCAAAATGGATAGCAAGATGATTAGAGAAGATCTAATACTGACAGGTTGTGAACGGCTAGGCCATGAGTGATGACTAGGTTTTAAGTATGGCCACGGTTGTGAATAGGCCCTTTAACATGCTGAACATATCTAGGGAATCCAGGAGTCTTAAAAATTCCACTGATTTTGGATCAGGGTCAGTATTAATATGAAGATTAAAATCTCCACGTATAATAACTGTTATATTTAACATAAAGCATAGCAAAGAAATCAGCAAATTCTGTGATAAAAGGTAGGTTGGATTTGGGTAGACAGTAAACAATTACAGTAATCAGGTGATTGACCTTTTAAAGTTAAGGTTAGTAGTAATGATTCAAAAGAGGAATAACTTTCAGTAATATTTTGTATAACATTATAATTAGAGCGGTGAGTGGAAGCCAGTCCCCCACCTCACCCCACAAGGCGTGCCTGCTGAAAAATTCTACTACTAATCCACTACTATTGCATAAACGAAAGATATATTTGCAAACCACCACTTAATTACCACTATGCTTATCATTTTCTGCACATGTATTTGCTTGATATATTTTGCTGTGTATGAAAAGGGTTGTGGCTCATTGCTGCTACAATGAACAATGAGGAACAAGAACTAAGGCAGACAAAGAATCTTCCAGTTTGATTCCTCTCTTTGGTATTTAGATTTTTACCCATTTCCAGACCACATTATTTCCAGACGTTTTACTGATTAAAAAAGAAGCATCTAGTCAGGGAAACTTTGCCCAAATGTTAAAAGCAGTGATATGTGATAGCCAATGTTTTTCTGGTAAGTGCTTTAAAGTACAAACTGTTTCTTGTCCTTTTTAAAAAAAAATGTTATCCTGAAGGATGTAATGGATTCTTTTTTTCTGGATGTATCTATAGTTCTGGCTATAGTTTTATTGAAGTGAAAGTACCAAAGAGGGATCTATAATACTGTAGCCTATTTGTGGTGTAATAACACACTAGAAGGGGTATGTTCCAATTTCAGAAGATAACCTCTAATAGGTCGTGTCTACAAATGAAGACCCCCTCCCACACACACACTTCTGAAATGACTGACTTTTATATTTAGGGAATGTGAAAAGGATAGCGTCAGGAATGACACTCAGGGAAAGCTGCAGTTCAAAGCGCAGTTGCACATGTTTATTGACAAAGAGACAAAAAACACAAGAACAAATAAACAGGCACAAGAGCCAAAATAAAAGGTTAAACAACACAATACTGAGCACATACACAAATGTCAGGCTGGGCATTCACCTTCACTGGAAAACACAAACTATCACACACACACACACACACACACACACACACACACACACACACACACACACACACACACACACTGAAACACTCACCAACTCCCTCCAATAAACAAAGACTTTCTGGCTCCTTTTGTACCTGTGGCCACTCCCCAATTAGCATCAATTACCTAATATAGGAATGGCCACACCTGTGATTGCAGGCAGGGACGGATTTAACCCCATCCCTACCAATCTTCCACACATACTATTTACAGAAGCAGGGCTTCTTCCCTGCCACATACCTCCACCCTAAAGCACCAACCCCCTCCCCCCTCGTTCAGTTTTCTTGTAGGTTGGTTGGTCGGGTTTTGGTGGAGGTGGTGCTGCCACTGGGGTACCAACAATGCTCGTCCTAGTGTCAGATTAAATAAACAAAACAAAAGCAGAGTTTGCCAGACACGACGAGCATTAGCCCCACTAAAAAAGATGTTCCGCTCCAGGAACCTACTACACATCCTGTATACTGGATGGTCACAACATCCCCAAAATCTACTGCTGTTCTTCCTGAAGCCCCGGTGACTCCGGGTCTATTTGGCAGTCCTGGCTGGGAAGCTGTCTTGCAGTTGAAGGGTTCCGTATTAATTATCCTGTGGAGCAGACGCTCTCCTCCTTGATGTAAACAAAGTGACGGTCTGTTTAGCCATGGCGGTGCATTTTTTAAACAGGTGTAGGATCCCCGGGCACACCCCTCCAGCCAATTAGGACCTTTCAATCAACTCAGATCCAGACAAGACTTCCTGTTTACTAAAAAGCAGTGCAACTAAACCAGCAACAGGGTCCTCCGTGTCACATATCCTCCCCCTCAGAATGGCACCACCGGTCCATTCAGTACCTCTGTCTGGTTCTTCTTCTGTTTGGGGGTGGGTCAGCCAGTGCCACTTCAAAGGGCCCGAGAAACGGCAATAGGGGACCTGGCCGGCGTGGACCATGCTTGACAGTAGGCATGGTGTTTTTGTTTTTGTACGCCTCACCAGACTTTTCCCAAACAAAACGACTATCAGCGTAACCAAATAGCTTGATCTTTCATCACTCCACAAAACCTTTGACCAAAACTCATATTTTTCCATCATTCATATGTTGTTTTGCTAACTTTAAGCGATTGTCCTTGTGACATTTTTCTAAATGTGGCTTTTTCCTTGGCCTATCACCATTGAGACCTTTACCATACAATACTCAACCTAAAACTTTTGCTAAAAAAGATTTGTGGTTGTCCACCACAAGGTGAAAAAAACAGGAGCTTAGCTGCCTGGCATTTTCTGTTAAAAGAGATTTCCTAACTGATTGTGACATAGCCACTGAGGCATTGCAAGCTTCTTTAAGTTCTTGTGGGTGAGCTGAATAACTTTTGTTTATTGCACTGGTGTGATTTCACTCTAATAAAAAGTGACTATAGGACAATGGGAAAGAATTGGAGATGGGAAGTTAAAAAAAACATAAATCACTTTGAACAAACTTCAAATCCTGTGGTGCAAGAAGCCATGAAGAATGTAAGAAACCTTGTCGGGGTTTATGACAAATCTAAATATGGTGTGCCACAATACCACCTCAGTATGCCGTTTCATAGTTTAAATTCTCCATTTATATAGCATGTATGGCTTCTTTTAAATATTCCAAAATGTTATTTTTCAATTTGTTTAGTAGTTTAGTTGTACAAAATGTTACTGAGGTTCACTGTATTTCTATAAGTAGGTGATGCATATTAAAGCCATACAAATTTAATATCTGAAAAAAAACAGTGAAATTGCACAGAAATGATTACTGTTTTATATAAATAAAACCTGAAAGGCCTAAACAGTACAAGTATTAAAGTCTATACTAAATGTGTTTTGCTATGTGCAGTAGGACTGGACAACAGGAACATATATGAGAGTGTAGAAGTCTGACCTGAGCAAATGAGTTCCAGAACACTAACTGGCACTCCATAAATAAATTGTTCTAAAGATAATCTGTTTTAATATGAAAGTAGAGTATGTTATCAATGTACAGTGGTCTGTACTAATATCTGGCACAGATTCCTAATATAATGTTTTTTTTGTTTGTTTTTTGTTCCCTTGAAATTCCTCTTAAAGAGTATTGCTTCACCATACTTGTTTTTCTATTATGGCAGATTAAGCCCTGTGCCAGCCCTATATATTTATTTTACAGAGCATGCATAAGTGTGTAGCATGAATAGCCTTGCAATACTAAACTTGCTTAAAGGGTATAATGAGTGGGGAGGGAGCACAGCGGACATGAATGTTTCATTATAATTTTCTAAGACAAGAGTAGTGCCAACAAAACACAACACCAAACAGCCCGAAGACTGAAGCCACATCCCTGACGTGAAGGGGCTAATAGTTTTCAAACAGCACTCCCACTTGCACTGGGGATTTGAATGGATTTTATTTGAATGCCAGCCATGTGTCTCTCATCTCTGTCTGATCAAGGAAGGAAGGGGTTGGCGAGGGAAATGATGAGTGCAGGAAGCTCAACACCTTTAAAACCAAGCACGGCATTTGGGAGCTATTAATTCTGAAACAATAATTCCATTTG
This sequence comes from Polyodon spathula, assembly GCF_017654505.1. NCBI lineage: Eukaryota > Metazoa > Chordata > Actinopteri > Acipenseriformes > Polyodontidae > Polyodon > Polyodon spathula. The sequence continues at coordinate 97,713,011 of NC_054535.1, forward strand.
TAGTTTGATGCATCTAAGATGTACAGACAAGCCGGTCCATCCTTTCTTGATTAGACACAGATACTTTTTCCTTCTTATCATATAAATCATTATTTACTTACTTTAATTACTAGCTGTTAGTTAACATATGTCTTGGATTTCTGGATGTCTTGGATTTGGATTTTCATGGAAAGTGTGCAGAGGTTTGACGTTACTTCCTTTGATTCTGACCTAAACATTTGTGTTTGGCAGGATTTTGACTATAGGTGTGCTGGACATTGTGTTCATGAACAACCTGACATTTTCACAAGATCTTTTCATAAACATTTATTTTTTTTAGGGAGAAACAGCCCAAATGTATGCAAACAATGAGAGTTCTTTTGGAAAAATATGTTTGAATAAACCAGCCAATTCTTTTAACATTTGTATATTAGGACTTTACAGTAAGTGTCATTTTCATGAGTTTGAAATAGTTTTTCCTTCCTTTTTGTTTCAAAACATTACCAATAAACTCCCTTAGCCCAGCTAACATTTGAATCCCATTTAAACTTTTGTTTTACTTGGTGAAAACCACAATAGACACAAACTGCAACTGCAAAGGAACTGCATGCCCTACTTTTAATAAACACCCAAACATCAATAGTTAAAGGAGAATAAAAAAATCATAAATAAGCACAATGGAATAACTTTAATAACTGTCTTAAATTATTCCTTCACTCTTGCATGTCCCACAGAATAGGGTGCAATACACTAAGATAAATGTAATTAAGGAACTAAAGTATGTTTATCAAATACATTAAATCACAGCACCTCAGCTGTAAACACGAACACTGGGAGTTTTAGCTAATTATCATACTTATCTGATTTATAAATTAGATTAGGCCCTGTTTAGTTATTGAGCTGGTCTGAAATGCTATAACGCCCCATTTCATACACTGTATGCCTATTGTATTGGTCATTGACCAATTCCAATATTGCTGTCAATAAGGGCACTGTCACTGGAACTTAAGTTTTGACTGCCCTAAAAACCCCTTTAACTGTTTTTTTTTTTTTTTTAAAGCAGTCATTCTGAGGCACATCTGCTGGTTTCTGAAGAGGGAATCTGAATGCTTTTCGACTCTATGTAACACAGATGCAACTGTGTAGCATAAACTCACAAAAAGAATATGTCAAGATTGATCCAAACCAGTTGAGCTGAAAAAATGACTCTACTCGAATCATGATGTCAGTATTTATCTAAATGATGTATTATTGGTATTAAAACTAATTTAAAAAAATATTTGTTTTTCATGTTGTGCTTAATAATCCCCCCCCCCCATAATTACATCCCTGCATTCCTATAAATGGGTATAACTTTTTTTTTTTTTTTACAGCATACATTAATTCTCTACTGATTTGGTTTCTTTGGGGATTTACACAACTTGTGTTCCTTCTTCTCCAATTGCTCTTCAAATCAAACAGTTTGTTTTGTGTAAATGTGTACTGCTGCTGTCCTCACTTTTATAACAGAGACCTACATTGTATCTGAAAATATTCTCTTCCTAGTAAAGGGATGAAGTAAAATGAGAATCTTTGCCAGTTTCCGACAAAACAACAGACTTTGATTTATATAGATCTTTTAAAAGCAGAGGTCAATCTAAAGAAACTTACACATACAAATTGTAAAATGATGACATTTTAAGTCTTAGGGTCATATTAATAAAATATGGCAGTAATCTCTGGCCATAAAAAGAATTAATGGGCAGTATTTAACACGTGATTTATCAAACTACTGTTAGGTTATTTTAGTGGCCAGTAATGATTTTTATGTGATTTACCACCAGTGACTGTTGTCGAGAGATTGTATCTAGCCAATTGTGAGAGGTACGCAAATGAGCTGTGTTCCCTACTTAAGATGTCAATGGCATACACTGTCTATTTAAAGCATCATGGTATGGCTACGGGACATATCGGGAGACAGGATGTCTGAAATATCAACACACACATAAAGCTTTTATATATATATATATATATATATATATATATATATATATATATATATATATATATATATATATATATATACAGCTTTGTGTAATTAAAGACAACATTTAAAAAATGGGTGAAGAGGCAATGTTTATTATTCAATATATCAATCAAAAATACAAACCAACAATAACTTAACTAAAATCACAAAGCACTATATAAACAATAAATGCAATAATAAAGCAACATTGCACAATGAAACATGGTTTGTCACTGCTCCATTGAATTTAGGGGATTAAGATGTCAGTGGTTGGAAGGCATGCATGCTGCATTAGGTACATCCTAATGGTGACGTCGCCATAATTCCTTTAAACCTTAATTTGGATGTGTACGTGTGCTTTTTGTCCGCTTCCTCTGGCCTGGTTTTCTGGCAACCTATGCTGTCTTTGGGATCTCTAACTTGCCTTCCAAAGATATAACAGTTTCCTGTGAAATTATATTCTTGCTTTCATAAAGTTCTGAAAAGCTTGGTCTTGCTGCTCCACTGTCATTGTATCCCAGAAGGCCTCAGACGCCATATGAATACCAAAGTACCAAAGGAAACAACAAAATTTCCCTTGCCATGAAGTGCCCGACGCACATCAAGAAGTTTAACACTAGTGTTGAGTTTGTCAATAATGTTGGGTAATTTCTGTTGTTTCCAGCCAGTAGCTAACTTCACAGTGTGGTTCATAGGCTCACAATTGTTACTCGTCCATTTGTCTGGGAACCATGCTTTTCTCTGTCGTGGGTTAATGATGTTCTTTTGCAATACTGGAACAAGTTGATTGGTAAAGTATGACAAGAAGGACAGAATATCTCTCCCATACTTAAATTCTAGCTCCAGTTTCTTCTTCTCAAAATCATATAGCGTCTTTGGATTTCACTAGTCCTCAGAGAAGAAAAGTACATTTTTCAGCTTCAGGGAAGCATGACTCGGCCGCCTTTATTATTGTCTTCTCCTGGTCTGAACCTTAAACCATGTTGTTTATATTAACGTCAGTATTCAGGTTCGACACACTAAGCTTTGATTTCAGATGCGAGAAAAATTCATGCTAACGTTCATAAGTCCCATCCCAATGGAGATGCATCGGACCAAGAAACACTGGATGCTCTCCTGATGTCTTCTGAAAAACGTCTTTTTTGGTAAAAACGCCCATGGTCAGGAAACATGCACCAAGATTGAAAACAAGTTCTGTCCACCCCAAACACTGGATTCTTCTCACTTTTGCAACAACATTTTTGAAGATCTTGAATTTGATCTTCAGTGTACAGAATAGAAGTTGGTGGTTTATTCTTCCTAGCTGTTACATGTTGCACAAAATGGTTTGGTTTTCTTCTGTTCTTGAACTTCATATTATGGATTCCCTTTATGTCCCTGGGTGCTTTTGATAAATCATCCAACACAAAGTGTGTAAAGTTGCCGTGGTTGTGTGGATATATATTACACTATGTAACACAATTTTTGTTCCTGGGTAGTAAGTGTTATTTCCTAATTGCTTATGCCTCAAAAGTATAGAAAATGGCTATTATTCCCCACAAACTTTGCTTTTGTGACCAGGACAGTGAAATTTCAAAATATCACTATTTCCAATGGGAAAACGGGCAAATTTGTGTCTTTTCGTTCACATAAAGTCAGAAAAAAACAACATATGATCCAAATTAACATGTATTTATACTAAAGTAATACAAAAATGATTACAAAAGATTTAGAAGTGAGTAGTTTTTCGAGATTTACGATTATACTGTAAATTTATTACTGTAAAATACTGTAAATGCCTGTGGTTTCATTTAGCTTCCTAAGCCCTCAGGGATAACTCTACACTGTACAGATAGAAACTAAAGTGGTGTATGAGAGCTATTGCAACTATCTGTTGTTTCTTATTAGAGAGACTTCCTAATTCTGTTAATGTGCAATCAAAATGTATTCCCCAGAGGTGAAAGCAAGGGCTACACTGCTGTGGCATTTCCTTATTGAGCCTTCCAGCCTAGACGATAATAAATGTTTCTGCCTTAAATGTAATTTCAGAATATTTAGTTTATAACCTGTTTAATATCCTATTATGTGTGCTCTGTATACATTAGGATTATTTCTGCTTTGATCATTAACTGCTACGGTAACAAAAGGTGCCAATGAAAAAAGTCCTCATGGCTGATTTTGGGGAAGTGAGATGGGTCCCAGAAGTGAACCATTATGCACTGAAGCCTGTGCAAGATTGATAATCGTGTGTTGTAAACTGTTAAAATATTAAACATCTTCTAAGACAATCTATTGCAATCCGTTACTTAAAGTCTCGTTCTGACAAGGATGTAATTGGAGCTGCTTTTGATAGGAGGACATTGGACTGAAATTGCCTTTTTATATTGGGGCATGTGCGTTTCTGTATATGTGTTAAGGGAAGGTCTCTCCTGCACAGATGTATTTTTTAAAAAGTGCTAATGTTTACATTGCTGTGATGTGGGCTTTGTGCTTATATTGCAAAACATAAGTAAATAAACCCTGACAGTGTGCTACTTTTAATTATTTTGAATGATATTAGAAAAGTACTATAGATACATACGTGAGGATGTATCTATGAAGACAAAACAGAACGTAAAAACACTTTGAAAATAATGCAACAGCTTTACGAAATGATGAAAATAAACATTAGCTCATCTCTCCGGTTCAAATTCCTATCCTGCTTTATTTCAATACCCTGCATGCCTTAATTCTCAAGAAATACATGTAGTTCTCTCTGAATCCCTTTAATAACCTTGCTTGAATAGACTTTTTTGCTAACAAAGTCCATATGTTTTTGCATGAAATCGATGTGTCTAAATTCTCAATTTGCTCCTGATTCCCTCCTATTTAGTTATGTCACCTTGTTTTTGAGCTCTTCAACAAGGATAATTTCCTCAGATCAACAACACAAACCACTTTCATAACCTTAAAGCATATGGATAGATTACTATGGCCGATAATATAAAGCACTTTAAGGGCAAATTTCCTTAAATGTCATATCATCTTAACTATTTTATCCTCACTGAGGGAATTACAGCGAGCAGTACTGTACAGCAGAATTCGAACTAATTGCTACTTGCTGGCTGCTGCTTTTTTTGTTCAGGCTGCTCTATTTTGTGGTACTGCAAGGTCAAAAACATGATGTGCCTTTCCTGTGTACCTCCTTGTTTATCCTCCCACTGCCTCATTTCTCTTCTGACCACAGTTGTCATCCCCTAATCAACTCTTACAGTAGGTCTGCCCAAATCATGTGCATAGAAAGGAGGGGTAACTGAAAACTGGATATTAACCTCTCGAAAACTGGATATTAACCGCTCGAAAACTGGATATTAACCTCTCGAAAACTGGATATTAACCTCTCGTGTCTCTGCTGATTCTCCACGTTTCACTGCTACTTACAGCTACTTATTTCTAATGTTATCCACACAAAAAAGCTATATAAACTATACAAAAAACCTAGACACATTGATAAAATGTTATCAATCAATATTTTCTGTAGCCTGAACTACAAAGCTTCTCCAGCACATCTGATCCCTGAGTAAGGTCAATCTCCACCTGTTTCCTCTGTAAAAACAGATAACAACAGATTATTATTTAGATTTTTGTCAGTTTACCAGTTGTGTGTAGTTCATTATTTTTTTTCTGAAATATGCAGCTAATCCCTTATAAGTTTCTCATACTAAAGCATAACAACATGTGATAAAGCACAGTGAAAGCAAGCTAAAGCATACATAAGCATTGCAAGCCCAGAGAGGTTTGGTAAAGCATATTAATAAACATGGATAACCCCAGTAAACTATGGTAAATGCATAATCTAACCATGGTAAAAGCATGGGAAAACTGCAAAATGACTGCTAATTTACTGCAGTAAGCTTATATAATGGATGCTTTCTCCCAAACCTATTGTTTACTTGACTCTTGGTCATTGCACATCTTCAGTTCGGTTACATTTTATACAGAAACAGTATCATGTTTTATTTTTGTGTGTTACTTCCCACCAGAAGTGCCCATCCTTCCGATGTTTCTAGACACTGATATATATTTTTTTTTTATCTGCCAACTATTTCCTTTACAGTCTACATGTGTCTATTTTGTATCCTTCCCTTCCCCCTGCAATAGTTTTTAAAGAACCACCCAAGTTACTTCCAAAGTTAGTAGCCAGTCTGTCTGCTCCCATCCTGTTCTGATACAGTCAGTTATTCAAAAAGTCTAACAGCTAGTTAACAACGTGTTAACCCCCATAACCCTGCTCATAAAGTCAGCACCTCTATTATTACTGGAAACATTGTTGAAAACAACAATCAAATTGTCTTCATTTTCCATCAATGATGAGTAACCCTATACCTTTAAACATGTTTCTCATGTCATTCATACCATCTTCCACAACAAACATGCATAGTGCTTTTCTGTACCTTTACCCATACAAAACAAATATATGTCCTATTTCAATTGGCTTTTCATAAAGTATAAAGTCTTAAACTGTTCTTATCATGTTGATGTCTGTTTCCTCTCGTTTCTTCCTCAAATAGCTACATCTCTTCTAATCTCCTGAAATATATTAGATTTTGCTCTCTCCATTCCCTAAAATACTACCTATTTCCTCATCACAATTCATTCAACCAACTCCCAAAACCAGCAGCTCTCTTCAGGTCCTTCAGGTTTTTTCTGAACTTTTCCATCCATGAACCAGTTCCCCTTTCAGCCCACACAAACACAACTCTCTTCATTAGTGATAAAATAACAGCTAATTGAAGAATTAGCTGTTCTCAGGCTCTCTTACTTGTGTGGATTTTACTTTAGAAATTAACAATAACAAAAATCTTCTGGTCTGCTCACTACAAAGTATGAGCCAACTGGCAACAATTTATTTTCCTTTTATGTTTTCATTTCACACCAGAAATCGTACACCAAGGTATTATTACCTTGATCCCCCACTATTGCTAAATTAATTATAGTGGCCAAGAATTTAGCATTACCTTACATTTTGCATTAACTCATAACACATTTGGAACTAGATGAACACATATTATACTGCCCCCATGTGTACAGGTTCTTCTTTCTGAGATGAATTGAATGATGTTAGGAAATTAGTTATTGAGTACCCAAGCACATATTGTTTCAGTTGGCTCTTGTGTTTGATAACTACTTGGCACTACACTACTGGCACAGGCTGGCTGTGGCATGCAGTCCTGAACATCTAACCACCACTCAAAAGAGCCAGGTTCATTTGCCCTTCATTTAACCTCATCTCAACTGCAGGGGTCAGAATCTTTATCAGCAGTGCATTACATAGCACTGCCTGTTACATTGGCATGGCATAAATGGTACATTATACTTTACCAAAACGCTCTAACCTAAATGTTGTTGTTTTTTAATTTTATCGTAATCAACAGGATCAAGGTATACAGATGCTGCTTGACAGAATCCAATATGATAAAGCAGTGAAATTCCATTAAGATACAGCATGGGACTACAGCCCAATGAGTGGGGGTGAAAAAAGACAGATACTAAAAAAAAGCTTTTAAAGGACTTCATTATAAGAATGCTATTACTTGTGAAGCAAAGGGAATGTTCTTTTAGACCAATGATATTTTAACTGGTTTAATTATTTAGTAAAAACGAAATGAATTGCGCTCTGCATGCAAAGAGTGTGAGAGTGTGAAGAACACTGTCCAGGAATATATATATATACAGTGCCTTGGAAAAGTATTCAGACCCCTGACCAATTCGCTCATATTACTGAATTACAAATGGTACATTGAAATTTCATTCTGTTCAATATTTTATTTTAAAACACTGAAACTCAAAATCAATTGTTGTAAGGTGACATTGGTTTTATGTTGGGAAATATTTTTAAGAAAAATAAAAAACTAAAATATCTTGCTTGCATAAGTATTCAACCCCCACACATTAATATTTGGTAGAGCCACCTTTCGCTGTAATAACAGCTTTAAGTCTTTTGGGGTAAGTATGTACCAGCTTTGCACACAGGGTCGGAGTGATTTTGGCCCATTCTTCTTGGCAGATTTGCTCCAGTTTGTTTAGGTTGGTTGGACGACGCTTGTGGACCTCAATTTTCAAATAGTGCCACAGATTCTCAATGGGATTGAGATCAGGACTTTGACTAGGCCACTGTAGGACATTCACCTTTTTGTTCTTGAGCCACTGCAATGTTGCTTTGGCCTGGTGTTTGGGATCATTGTCCTGCTGAAAGGTAAATTTCCTCCCAAGCTTCAGTTTTTTAGCGGACTGAAGCAGATTCTCTTGCAGTATTTTTCTGTGTTTTGCTCCATCCATTCTTCCTTCAATTGTAACAAGATGCCCAGTCCCTGCTGATGAGAAGCATCCCCACAGCATGATGCTGCCACCACCATACTTCACTGTAGGGATGGTGTGTCTTGAGGCATGGGCAGTGTTAGGCTTGCACCACACATAGCGCTTTGAGTTTTGGCCAAAAAGCTCTATCTTGGTCTCATCTGACCACAAAACCTTTTCCTACATTGCAGCTGGGTCACTGTCATGCTTTCTGGTAAACTCCAGACTTGCTTTCAGATGGTACTTTTTGAGTAACGGCTTCTTTCTTGCCACCCTCCCATACAGGCCAGTGTTATGCAGAGCTCTTGATATGGTTGACTGGTGCACCATTACTCACTCCCAGCCACTGAACTCTGTAGCTCCTTCAAAGTGATTGTTGGCCTCTCTGTGGCTTCTCTCACAAGTCTCCTTCTTGTTTGAGCGCTTAGTTTTGAGGGATGGCCTTTTCTTGGCAGTGCCTGGGTGGTGTGATGCAGCTTCCACTTTCTGATTATTGATCCAACTGTGCTCACTGGGATATCCAAACACTTGGATATTATTTTGTACCCTTTCCCTAATCTATGCATTTGTAGAATGCTCTTTGTTCTTCATTTTCCTTCAGTTTCACAGCCTTACCAATGATCCTTCAACAGTGGGGTTTTTATCCAGAAAATGTGACAGCAACTTTAATGGTTCACAGGTGGAGGCCAATGGTAAGGTAATTGTGTCCTTGTTAGGGCAATTTCTTTCATCGATGCAAACTGGGAGCTTCCACAGTACAGGGGTTGAATACTTATGCAAGCAAGATATTTCAGTTTTTTTTTTTTTTGTTTTTTTTTTATTAAAAATATTTCCCAACATAAAACCAATATCACCTTACAATAATTGATTCTGAGTTTCAAAATATCAAACAGAATGAAATTTCAATGTACCATTTGTAATTCAGTAATATGAGAGAATTGGTCAGGGGTCTGAATACTTTTGCAAGGCACTGTATAGACCCCTCTGGAGTTTTTAAAAAAAATTAAATTCCATTATACTGTTGAACAGATGTTTACTGTTTACTGTGTGTTCACACATTTGAAGACAATAGGAGATTTCAAAGTCATCAGTTAAAGTTTACCTTTAAAGATGTAATAATGACACATCATTATTTTATAGTACATTATCAATGTTTAATTATCTCAAAAAATAAATGATCAGCCTATACCTTCCACTGATCTTAGCCCTAGCCCTAAACCTAGTGATTAACAGATTGTGGTTGTCATTTAGTACATTAGCCTAATTTTTGATCATTGTAAGTGTGGGTCTGTTTAATTTAAGGGAAAGACTTGCTACAATAGATATGTTGTCTATTTCATCCAAAATGAAGCAATATAAATCATTACTTGTTCAATCGGCTGTTTCAGCCTTTTCAGTTATTAAAAACTGCATTTTTGAAGCAGGCAAACACAATCTCAAAAACTGTTTTTTTTTTTCTCTACCAGTAACAGAAGTAGCCTGAAACATGTTTATTGTCAATACGAATTTACTAGTAGTTTCTTTTTATTATTTTTTTAATTTATTGTTTAGAGGTTAGTAATGCTGTACATTGTCTGATTGTGAAAAACATTAACAGTAGAACTCAGCAACCTGAATACAGCTGTAACTAAATAAATCAGTTCCTTTGTTTAACAAGGTAAGAATACATGTGTTCATATTTGTAATCGTGACTGTACTGGCTAAGAAAATTCATAGTTGTTTCATACCTAAATTTTGCTCCCCTGGTAAACTATGCAAGTTTCTAAAGCTTGGTATAGCACTGTGACAAAGACGGCTGTAGTGGGTGACGTCAGACCAGGAACAATAACACAGGACAGACAGAGACATGGATGTTTGATGAAGCTGAGCTGTGTTCAGCATTTAATAAACAAAATAAAAGAGATTTAAACAAAACAGCACATTGCACTTTACGCCAAACAAAACATCAAAACAGTAAATGAAACACACTAACAAACAGCAAACCAACAGACAAACACGGTGAGGGAATTTATGATATACTTAATGCTTTTGCTTTCTCCTCTCCACACCCGTTCTCCACTCACCGAACACACAACCCTGAGTGAGTGAAAACATGCTGCTTTTATGCAGCTGTACCGAGACTCGATTGCTAATCAATCATTCAATTGGAGTCGCGGTACAACTGCATGTGAATTAATAAAGTGCAATTCCCCGTGCTCGTTTATTATTATATCGGAACCAACCACGTTGCTGGGAGAGGGATATTATACAGTTTGACCTCCGTTTCAGAGCTGCAGTTGTGAGATGTGAAAATAGAGGCTCACACATAGTTGCAGTTGCAAAACATTGTCTGAATGAATGAGAAGGGAGAACTAGATGAAGGGAGTTGGTTTGTTTAAAGTTCAAGCATCCACATGTGTTAGACACAATAGAAAAATGTTGCCACTGATTTTTCGGTATTTGTAGAACAGCAGCACCTGCAGCAAAGCTATGAAGAGTAAAGGTTTGCATGCATTTCAGATATGCAATTGCAAATAGACATGTTTAATACTTAAAAAAGGCCAAAATAAGACTTCAAATAAAATATCAAAATTATGTTCATATACATAAAATTCTAGGTGATGCAAAACGTATAGGCCACAGCTATATATAGCCTAAATATACATATTTAGGCTAGATAAGGAAAACTCATGTAAAAACATGTTCACACCACTCGAACGACAAAGAGAAAACCAGGAGCAGCTAATATTCATCTGATAATAATCCACTACTTTGGGAGCCTGGTGTGTGGTAAAAAATAATATAAAGCATTGCTTCACTTCAGGTGACATCATAAAGACCATTAAATGCAACCTCTGTAAAACAACTAGCTCTCAGTCCTGCCCTCCACACCACAGGAATGCAACAGGCTGGGAACATTTTAAAAATTTTATATGGAAGGGATATAGAATGCCCAACACCAACCCCAACCCCCCTCCCTTTTGATTCTTGTTTTATAAACAGAATGCATAATAAGCCATAAAGTCACATTTAAAACACAGTGAAAAGATACAGTAAGACTTTGTGGTATTTGTTATTGTGTGGTTTTCGCTCCACTTGTGGTACTTTTATGATATCTCTCTTAAGTCATTAGATAACCGAATTTTGTTCTGTTGAGGTTGTATGAGCAGAGAATATCAATGGGGTTGCATTGAAGGAATTTGTTAATTATGTTACAATTATAGCCTGCAAATTATGTTATACCCCACAGTGTGGAATGCATGTAGGAGGAGGTTCACATAATGAAAGACAGAACATTAAGCTACAGGAAAGCAAAGCAGCTCAGTGGGTATGAATAAAGGAAACAAAATATTGCAAACATTAGCACACATAAAAAGGGACTGGAAGGACATAAAGGTATTCAGATTAATAATCAGTAATTTCTGCACAGATAAGTGAGGAACTAGAAATGTTCTTTTAAAAGACTTTAGTAAAGAAGAGTAGCTGTTTGTCTTTCCCATGTTTGCAATCACGGCTCTGGGTTTGGTTTCTCCAATACTGAGTTATTTTCGTCTTTCTCTAAATCTATTTTTACGTGTTTTTCTGGAGAATCATACAGCTTTCCTCATTCCATTCCAAACATGCTCCTCTTACTCTGTCTATGTATATAACGAATGCAGAGGACTGGGGGGGGGGGGGGGGGGGGGGGGTGGGGGGGGGGGGGGGGGGGGGGGGGGGGGGGGGGGCTGACAGAGTTGAAAAATCATATTGTCACATGCTTTGAATGGAAAGAGGAAGGCTGTTTTTAAGATTCTACTCACAAGCTCAAAGTTAGATCAAAGCCAAGAAGCTAATATTAGATCACTTGGAACACCTTGAGTGCTTGCAAGCACTGTAAAACAGTAAGCGCAATGGCATTTTAATCTACTTGATATTCAACAGTTTCACTTGCTGTATAATCAATATTATTGTATTATTAATGTCCTTGTGTTCTTTTTCCTTTGTAATATATTGTGGCAAAATGGTCAATAATGTGCAGGTGCAGGTGATTATAGAACAGACAAACAATTGTGCAAAGGTTTGTTTTTATTTGTTTTGTCCAGTGCCTAACGGTGAAACAAACAATAAATAATAATGTAATAGTAATACAGTGGAGGGTATTACTTCCATTTATAATTCCCAAACTGGCCCTGAAATAATAGTCCCATTATTGTATCCCCACATTAAACACAAAACAAATCCACAAGTCAGCTTACTGCGTGAATTAGTGATTGTGGTACATTACAAGTTACTGTGAGACCAGTGAAATGCTGTTCCTTGTTTGTGCTGGCCTCTGGCAACAGCTCCAGAATGTGTTAGCTGTCTAATTATACAAGTAACAAATAGAGAGTACAAAACAAAATGCTCACAATTATTTACATAACAAACACATGCCCTTACAGATCACTTCATAGTAAGCAAAAAGAAGGAACAGATAACATCGCTTCGACCCCTATTTATACCATCACTGATGACCCCTTGGTAAACGATTGCAGCTGCTCCTCCAATCCGTGGCTGCCACATGATTTCCCTTTCGGGTCAATGAGTTAATGTACCATAGCTCCATCTCTTTTCTACATGACCGACTTCCTTTCAGGCCAAGTAGTGTCAGGCCAAGTAGTCCAGGGTACACTGTTCCCATTACTTAGCACCCTCACTGGTCGGGAGGGAGATTTACCACCAAGAATCATTGTCTTTCTGTCACATATATGAAAAGCTTTAGCAAAATATAACTTTTATTAAGATTTTTTAATTCTGGCACTGAAAATTCAACATTACACCTTTGTAATATACAAAGTAAAAAGTAAATCCACCAGGTCTGTTTTTCATTTTAACACCTTTGTTGTATGACTGGTCTGAATCTATGAGTGTGGAACAAAGAAACCAGTACAATAATCTCCCAGTCCTGAATTCCATGTCACATTCTATTCATGTTCATTCTGGTTGGTCAGGAGGAAAAAAAAAAGGCAATTTGATGTTGTATTTACTGTAAAGCTGGAGAGATTGATACAGATATAGATTGACCGTAATTAGATGGATCTTATGAAATCAAACTCCCATTGAATCTAAAAGGGTTAAGGTGGGAGTGCCACTATTTGGAGATTTTCCATGAGGTTGTTTATTTGTGACCATATTATCAAACAACATTACAATTCACGTGATTCCATTTACCATAAGCTGCCGTTAAGCAAGGCAGGAACAGTGTCTGTTTGTAGTTATTGGGTTGTTGTGTTTTTTCATTTTGTAGGTCAACACGCCAGGTCCTATCACGCAAATGCTGGTGCCTCACAGAAGGTTTCAATCAGAGCAACAGAATTGAAAAAACAAGACATCCTGGTCAAGACTGGTTTCGCGCCCTCACTCTGTGGCTTTGGTTTGTGAACTAATGGCTAGAGCTGAATGGGAGCCAAGTGCCTCTATTGCCATCTTTTAAAATTATGTGTGTCACTAGAGCTCTTCAATGAAACAAGACCTAGTGAATTAAAGGGAGGATGATGTTCAGGACTGCAGCACACATAGGGGTCTATGTTCATTTATTAAACAGTGGTGGATCTAAATCCTGCCACTCCTTAATTATTCCAGCTGGGCTGGTGTTCTCCCCCAGGGGGATGTGTTTACCCACTTATTAAAGCTTGAGATTCAGCTTGTTGAATGAAACATTCACCCTTGCAGACTGATATATCAACCCCCTCCCCCAAGTATTAATAGAACTATGAGACTAATCATATAAAAAAGAAGTGTTCAAACTCCTAACATTTCTTGGAATAACAATATTAGATTACTGAGGAATGAAATTTTAAAATCCTCCTAATGTGACACAATCTTATTTATTTATTTATTTTTAATAATTAATTACTTTATCATGTTTTAAAGTACAGTACACCTCTAGCAGACCCCGCAAGCATGTGTGATGCCGCTGGAGAAGATACAATGACTATCATAGACAAACCACCCTGCTCATTTTGCTGTAGGAGATATAAGGGGCTTTCCACTGGCTTGCTACAGAATTAAACAAGTTTGGATTTCCAAGTACGATGTTGTCGAAATTAATGTCCTTACATCACGCTATGCATCTGTTGATATTTGCACTTTTGTGTTGGATTGACATGAATGCAGACAGATTCCAAAATTCAAGATGTAGAGTTGAATGCAAAAAATGGTGCACAAAATGTATACTTATAATATAACATGTACCACCTTGTGTGTTTTGAATACTGATATCCAGGCAAGCCTAGTTATAAAAACTGTATTCAAATCTCAGTTCAGTTCTACTATATATTCATTTGGATTTATTTGTAAATTAAATCATGACATATATTTTACTCATTTTAACAGATATAACTGAAACGTATGAAATATTATGAGACTGTACTATTAAAGAGCAGTAGTCATTTTAGACTTAAGGTTACTTTTAAAGAGTACGCAGTGGGGTTACGAAAAATATAGCCTCCACATGCTGGTACAACTGTTTAAATAACGTGCATGTCATTTCCCTTTTCATTGTTAACATCCTCACATATCCATGACATTACACGTAGAACTTTAAAGTCTGTTTGAAAGCTCTTTTCAAAATGGCCACTCTTCTAAATCACTGCAGGAAGAGCAATTTTTTTTTTTTTTTTTTTAAATTAATGTGTATGTATATATATATATATATATATTATATATATATATATATATATATATATATATATATATATATATATAAACAAGTGCTCTGGCTTTTCTGTTCCATACCACATCATGGATCCTTATTGCTGTGTTACCTGTTTGACAATGTGGGCAATAATCCTCACACCATCAGTGTACTAGAGCGGACATTTTAAAAAGAGCTTTAAAACAGACTTTAAAGTTATAAGTCCAAAAAATGGTCAGGATGTTAATAATTAAAAGAAAAATGGCAGATACATTATTTAACAGTTGTAGCAACAATTGTGTAACGCTATATTTTTTTGGAATCCCGCTACTTACTCTTTAAACAAAGCAGCCATCTAGTCCACTGTAGATAAAAATAAAATTAAAAAAATGGAGCATTCACCAGTCACGTGTGTAAGTGTGACAAAGTGGCTAAGTGGATACAGGTGCAGGAGTGATGCAGTGCGTGAATGAAGCAGGCAGAGATAATTGTAATCCGGTTTAGAAAGGGTTTTATTTATAATTTCCATATCTGGCTACCAAACAATAATCCCCCGGCAATATACAACAATGTGTACTGCATGGGGCAAATAACAACGGGATTGCAGTCCCAAATAATAAACAATAATATCTGCTCCACAATAATACCAACACGGTTTATTTCGTGACAGTGGTGAAGTGCTGCTCCGGCTTTGTGCTGGCCCACGGCAACAGCTCTGGAAATGTGTTAGCTGTCTGGCAATTTACAAACAAGACAAATTACTAACAGACAAAACAAACAAAACACTCACGATACTGTTACGTTGACTGGGGTATCTCACAGTCCTTCTAGGTTCAAACACAAACCAAAACGAAGGAACAGATTACGATTCTCCACCCCCTTTTATCATGTCACGCAAGTGATGGTAAACAAGTGCAACCGTCTCTCCTGTCAGGCCAGCCCGTCCAAGGAACTCTGTTCTCCCTGCTTAGTGCCCTCACAAGTTGGGAGGGAGATTTACAACCAAGAATCATTGTATTTCTCTTGTCACAGTAAGATACAAATTTCACTATTTTGATAGTGTCTTAAATGAAAGAGTTATGGCCGAGCTTTACCCTGATGTCTTTATTTCATTAAATACAACAGCTTTTAGTCCTTTATCCAATAGAATACTACATTTTTGAAGCATTGGAATTTGAGTGCTATTGCTTTTCTGTCATATTCTGCTTTTGCACTAGACTACATATTAGGCTGACTGGACTTTTATTCCTCTTATTTTCCAACTACAAATATTTATCACACTGCAAAATATGCATCAATGCATCAAAACACAAAGATTCCCTGCACATAACAATGGGCAAAATGAATCACTATATTTTTGTTGATTTTGTACAATATTGTAACAACCCAGAGGGTCTGCTTTGTTACAACGGGACATGATTTTGCGTTCGCAGAGTTCCAGAATGTTCTTTGGCCCAGAGCCAAGTTAGTTGCTACTGCAGGTGTTCAGTGACACCAGAAGTGAAAGAATTTCCACCAATCATGCTTGCAGAGAGGAGGACCCCCCATTGTAAGGAGAAAAGGGATCAACACTTTGCAAGAACAAGGGTTGGGAGGTGTGACAGATCATCCATGCTTGGGATTGGTGGGTGAAGTGCTGGGGACTTGGATTGGATGAGGGTATATAAGGGAGTGAGTGCATTGGCATGAAGGAGATCTTCAAACTAAACTCTTAGTTTGACTCCATTTAGTTTGGCGTGACACACGGCCAACAGTTTGCTTGACTTTTTTTTTACAGTCTGTATAACATTATGTTTCTCAGCTGTTGCTGTACAACTTTCTTTAAACAGCCCACTTGCAGAGTATAAAATATCTGCCTGCAATAAACCACTGAATTCGAGAAGCTGCAATACCTGTGAGAGTTTGCTTCATGTCCAATCCATAGCTACAATATGATTAAATATCTGCCCAGTCAATGACACCCCCCCCCCCCCCCCCCCCCAACTTTTAGGTGAAAGTAAAATTTTCCATGTGCAAATAATGCACATTTTTTTAGGATGCCTAATTGTAATTGTAATCTATCTACCTAATGTTAATAATACCTGTAATTTCAACACACCTGTCCACCCCAACACCAACACCACTTTTACCTTTATGCCCTCTGAGCATTGACTTGGCACACTCTAGTGTTTTGTTGTCTCAGAACTAATCCAAAGGGATAGTTAACAAAGGAAAAAGTATAATATAAAAGAGATATAAGTTCAACTTAAAATTTTACTATTTCAAGAATCGATGATGAAGACTGTCAAAACATTTTGACTCTGTGATATCCAAAACAGAAGTCAGAATTGTCGAATAAGTAGCCATGATGTCATTAGTTAAAGTCAAAAGAAAAGTGAGCATCAAGCTACACATTACACTTTTTTTAAGTAAATTAAGAAAATAACTAAATTGATGTTTATGGATTCAATGTATAGAACTTTTGTTTTTGTAAGTTTCTGGGTAATTTGGAGAGAGTTCCCTCATGCAGGAATTGACTTTTCATGGAGGTTGCCTTACTCAGAGGAATGGCATGTTTGGAAAATCAATCAAATACTTATTGTACTTAAAATGTATACAGCTTGGGAAATTGTAATAAAAAAAAGTTTAATTTTCCCAAACTACTCTTCTTCATGGTCAAAAAAACCCCTTATCCTACAATGGAAAATCCAGTGCAATCACATTTTATTTATGACCACTTTAAAAAGTCTAAACCCATTCCTTTTTTGAGAAGTGACTCATGACCGGAATGTCTACTAACCTAAGAGAGGGACCCCCAGCCTTGGCTATATGAGTTGGAACTGTGGTTGCAAATTAAAAATCAACTGGAGACATCTGTTTCAGCCTGTTTCCGCTATGCCTTTAGGGGCGCACATTTAATGTTATTAGAAGGAAAGCTGTGATTGCATCCAAAACAAGGGGGAGATGTTGTTCTGGGAGATGGGTCCTAAAGTCCCAGGCCAAGCATCTAGCCTGTAATCATAGTGTTAGGTAGATAATTAGGAATTCACCTTCCCTTCCAAGTAAAAAGTCACCTAATTAGTCATTTGATCAGATCAGCTGCACTCTAATCAGGACAGCTTTATACTGTATTAACAGCTATTTAATATATCTTAAGATTTTTGTTTGACTGTCAGTGTTTCATTTCTGTACTAGTACAGGTACATGAGTCTTGCATGTAGCATTCTTTAATAAAAATACAAACTCCTATTTTGGGGTGCTTTCTGATCCCATCAGAAAGATGCTCCTTTTCTGCCCTGCTGGGATCAGTGCAGGGTGTTTAATCAATGACCAAGATCAGGGAATAATTAGGAAGCTTGTAAAATGTGTAGACAACACAAAACTTACACTTACACTTTCTCAGCCTACCAGGAAATCGATAGGTTGCGGATGCAACCCCGGCTCCCTGAAAGAGAAAATAACCATCAATGTATGGGACATTGCCGTCAGGCAGTCGGGATTGGCTGAGCTTTATAGCAAAACTTCCGATAGGCCTCTGCACGAGCTGCCGTGTAAGCCCGCCCCCTTGGGAGCTTATTATACGTAGCGCGCAGAGAGTCTCTTCCTCTTTTGCTCTTCAGCCCGAGAAGGCTTCTGGAGCGACCTCGCGGGTTAATGGTCTCTTTCAGGGAACCAGGGTTGCATCCGCAACCTATCGTTCCCTTTCAATTCGAAAATAACCATCAACGTATGGGAACAGTGTACCCAAGCCGTCACGAGGGAGGATTCTCGGCAGTAGGACAGACTTACGTCATAACGCAACTGTGGAGGCAATACATCTAGGCATATGCGGAGCTGCGCCTCAGAGTCTATGCTCGCAATGACACCTCTCCAAATAATGGAGCAGAGTAATCCAGCATGTTTAATCTGTAAAACCTCATAAAGGTATGCGGTGTAGCCCAACTGGCTGCCGCGCAAATATCAGACACTGGCACCCCTCTAAAGAGGGCCCAGGGCGTTGCCGTACCCCTAGTGGAATGCGCCTTCAACTGCTCTGGCGGTGGAAGGCCTGCAGACTCATAGGCTAATTTAATAGCATCCACTATCCAGTGGGAAAGGCATTGTTTTGACAACGGCTGACCCAACGTCTTAGAACCATGGCATATGAACAGTTGTTCTGTTTGCCTCACGGTCTTAGTACGGTCAATACAACACCTCAATGCCCGCAAAGGGCAGAGCATGTATAACCGTTGTTCCTCTGGAGAGGAAAAGGGAGGAGGATGGAACGCCATCAGCTCAACCGGCTGGTTCATGTGGAACGGAGATATAACATTTGGCAAAAAGGCTGGATTTGGGCGCATGGAGACCTTAGAACCGTCTCCTGCAAAGCGGATACATGAATGATGCACTGACAGTGCATGTAACTCGCTGACACGTTTTGCTGACACTACCGACAGCAAAAATGCGGTTTTCATAGATAAGAGCTTCATATCCACTGTATGGAGAGGCTCAAACGGTTCCTTGGTAAGGGCTTGTAGCACCACGTCAAGGCTCCATGACGGTAAGTTGGTCACTCTTGGAGGTCGCAAGCATCTTGCGCCTTTAAGGAACTGAGATGCCAACAAATGGCAACCTGGTGATAATCCATCAATGCGTACATGGCAAGCTGATATGGCGGCTAAATACACCTTAAGTGTAGTGGGAGATTTCCCTTCATCTAACAGTTTCTATAGAAGCTGTAATATTACTGTCATAGGACAAGATATAGGGTCATGGCCCCTCGCCAGACACCAATCTTGGAACAACTGCCACTTGTACGTACACTGCGACCTGGCAGAGGGCGCTCTAGCGCTCTGAATGGTTGAGATCACCGCTGTCGAAAGCCCTAAGGCTGACAGGTGCTCCCGTTCAGGGGCCAAGCCCATAGCTGCATGAGCTTGGGGTTCGGGTGCCAAAGCCACCCTTCGGCCTGGGACAATAGGTCTGCTTGCAGGGGAAGCTCCCGCGGTTGACTGTGCAGTAACTGCACCACGCTCGGGAACCATACTCTCCGAGGCCACTGAGGAGCGATCAGAATCACTGTCGCTTGCTCTACCCTGACCTTCTCTAAGAGGGCGGGGAGCATCAGAATCGGTGGAAATGCATATAGGAGGACTGGCGGCCAATCGTGAGCCAGTGCGTCGACTCCTAGGGGGCTGTCGGGATCCCTCACCGAGAACCATAGGGGGCAGTGCGTGGTCTCTCGCGAAGCGAAGAGATCTACTTGCGCTCTGCCGAACCGTTCCCAGATACGGTCTACCACCTGAGGGTGGAGACGCCATTCCCCTGCAAGAGGGCCTCCTCTGGATAGGAGGTCCACTGCGTAATTGGCTCTGCCCGGTAGATGAACCGCGCACAGAGAGGTCAAACGCGGCTGTGCCCATAGCAACAGCCATGTTACTATTTGGTGAAGGCGGGGGGACCGTAGGCAGCCCTGGCGGTTGATATACAGCACAACCATGGTGTTGTTCGATCGCACCAACACGTGCTTGTCTAGAAGCACTGGCAAGAAGTGCCGGAGGGCGAGGTCCACTGCTCTGAGTTCCAGAGCGTTGATGTGGGCTGACCTCCAGGATCCTGACCATACTCCGCCGGTCCCTGAGCCGTTCTAGACTGCTCCCCAACCCTGGTTGGAAGCGTTGGTCATAACCACTTCCTTCCGGAAGATGGGACCCAAGCGAACGCCCTGGCGGATATTTGACGGAACTTTCCACCAGCGTAGTGCTTCCCAGCAGGTTCGGGATACCGTCAACCTGCGGTGTTTGTCTCTCCGCGGATGTAATACGAAGGCATTGAACCAGGCCTGTAGAGGTCTCTGGTGTAATAAGCCCAAGGGAAGGGCTTGTGAGGCGGCAGCCATCAGCCCCAGCATGCGCTGACACAGCTCCATGCTGATTGTTTCTCTCAACCTGAACAGGGAGAGACACCGTTCCAGCAAGGCAACTCTTTGTGTCGACAGGGTCGCTTCCATGGACACTGAGTCCAGATGCAACCCCATGAAAACTCGGTCTGTTGGCTTGGCACAAGGTGGCTCTTCTCTGAATTGACCTTCAGACCCAGCCACTGAAGATGGTTCATAACCATCACTGTGTGCTGTGCCAGCTGCTCCTTCGACTGCACGCAGACGAGCCAGTCGTCCAGATAGTTCAGCAGTCGGACACCTTGAGCCAGCAAAGGAGCTAAAATGGCATCCATACATTTGGAAAAGGTTCGAGGAGTTAGAGACAGACCGAATGGGAGGACACAAAACTCGTACACCCTGCTCTGGAATGCGAAACGCAGATACTTCCTGTGACCCAGGCAGATGGGAACGTGAAAATACGCATCTGTCAGGTCCACGGTGGTCCACTGGATGATGTGCCTGTGCGTAAGCATCCTGAACGATAACCGCCGTAGGTATTTGTTCAGTGCTCGCAGATCTAAAATAGGGCGGAACCCGCCGTCCTTTTTGGGCACTAGGAAGTATTTGGAATAGAATCCCTGGTCGATCAGAGTAGGGTCTACTTGTTGAATGGCATGCTTCCTGAGCAGTGCCTGTATCTCCACATTCAGAGCTGAGGACTGAACTGAGTCCTTCACTGCAGTTATGACCACCACCTTGAAGGAGGGAGGCTTTAACCGGAACTGAAGGGTGTACCTGATGGAAATGGTCTTGTGCACCCAAATGTCGTTGACGCACTGTTGCCAGAACTGGTGCTGTGGAACAGTATAAGGGTGGGCTAATAACTGCCTGGGTGTCTCAGGGCTGCTTTGGCTGTGTACGCTCATGAGGAGCCTGGCCAGAGCCACGAGGACGTGACCTGCCACCTCCTCTAGGGCGCCATTCTACGTACCGCGGTTTTGTTTAAACCCAAGCCGTACTGATAGACCTGCGGGGGAGGTCTTACTTCCCCGTGGTTGTGCCTACTGCTGTGGCGGTGCCTTGTGCCAGGGCTGTTCCTGGGGCCGCTTTGGCTGGAATTGCTTGCTTGGCCACATCTTGGCCATTTGCTGCGACGCCTCCCGTGCCTTGACGGAGCGTTGTAGCATCTCCTCTACTGCCGGACCAAACGTGTGTCCGGGAGTGATTGGAGCTTCCAGCAAGGGGGCCTTGTCGGCTCCTGCACTCTCACCTGCGAGAGCCAGAGCTGTCTTCTGGCCACCACCATTGAAGCAATGCTCCTGCCCTGAGCCCGCGCATTGAGCTGGGCCAACCTTACCAGCAGCTGGCTGACCGTGCCTAGCTCGCTTCTGAGGGCCGCAGAAGGGCACTCAGGCAGGTCTCTAGTTAACGCCGCCTGGTAGACTGTCAGTAGACTGGCTACATTAGACAGTCTGACTGCCTCCGTGGCCGCAGAATACCCTTTCTTAAGGTGTACCTCTGTGGTCCTGCACTGTTTATTAGGACACGCTCGGTCTTTAGTAAACCCAGACAGTGTCTGCGTTTTCACCAAGGCGGCGAACGTGGCGTCCACAGGTGGAAAGAACTCTAGGCCGGCCTCGCTGGCCCCCTGCATAGTAAAGGCCGAAGCCTTGCAAGACATCGCAGGAGCAGAGGCTGGAGCCCCCCACGTAGACTGCACCTCCTTAACAAAGTCCGGGAATGCTGGGAGCATCCTGGACTGATGGGACTGGGCTGAAGGCGACTCAAACAGAGATCGCCGGGGAAGCTCTGTCTGGGGCCAATCAATGCCCAAGTGGCGGGTTGCTCTATCGACCACAGACCATATAAGGTCATCCGTGTCCATCAGCTCGGACTCAGAGTCCTGGTCCGAGTGGTGGGAAGCTACCTAAGCCTCTACACTGTCCCCTTCCAAGATGTCAGAAGCATCTCTGGAGACGGCATCTATATCACGAACACGGCACTGTAAACATCGACCAAAACGCCAAGTGTCCAGTGTCAAAAGTGTCGAGCGGCAAGCGGCAGAGCGCCGATGCGTCGAGCACATAGTGTAGATGCGCCGCCCGTCGAGCGTGTGGCGTCGAAGCGCTGAGCGTCGAGTGTTGAGCGTCGAAGCACCGAGCGTGTAGCGTCGAGGCGCCGAGCGTCGAGCACGTGGCATCGAAGCAGCGAGCGTCGAGCACGTGGCGCCGAAGCGTCAAGCGTCGAGCGTATAGCGTCGACGTCAAGCACCGAGTCCCAAGCACAGAGCGTTGCATCGAGCGCGGAGGCGCTACAGCTTTGGGCTTGGTGGTCGTCTTCTTTTGGTGAAAAAGGGATTTTTTTTTTTTTTTTTTAATTCTGGAACGCTGCAGCAAGTGCTTGGTGTACCGTAGAAGGGACTGTAGGGCAAGCCATACAGCTACCACGCGGTGGGGAACACACAGCAGTGGAAGATTCTAGAGGGCTGCAAAGCAGACTCCACACACACACACACGGTCTAGCCAGGCAAGACCGAGGCTGCAATATGCGTGTGGCAAAAGCCAACGACGCGCGCCCTAAAATATATATATATATCTGAAATTGAAATATATACAACCCAAAAGCACACAATATAATAATAATATTTATAATAATATTATAAATAATAGGAGAAGACGGAGACCAAGAGGTTAAACAAAAACGCGATGCCGAAGCAAATCGTGAAGGATATATAAAGTAATATATATATAAATATATAACACAATTATATAATCCAATAACCAATAATAAACGTAACTGAAATAAACTCAGAGAAGGGGCCAAAACCAGCTTCTCAAGCCTAAGCTTTGTGAGTACACTCAGTACGAGCTCTAGTACCTACTGCTACCGATGCTGAAGACAAAAGAGGAAGAGAGTCTCTGCGCGCTACGTATGGTAAGCTCCCAGGGGGGCAAGCTTACACAGCAGCTGGTGCAGAGGACTATCAGCAGCTTTGCTATAAAGCTTAGCCAATCCCTACTGCCTGACGGCAATGTCCCATACTTTGATGGTTATTTTCAAATTGAAAGGGAACCAGGTTTCGATCTCAAATAGAACTAGGCAGAAACGTTTTGTCAAGGTTAACCCTTGCCACTACACAGAAACCAAGAACCGAGAACACAGCTGGAAATAAAGTTTAGATAGATTTAAGACATACAGTAGACCTAGCCATTCTGAATCATGAGACTCCCTTAAGGCCCATTTTGACAAACTTTTGTGATTAACCAGCTACTAAGAACAGGACGAACACTGATGGACTGAGTGGTCACCTCTGTTTCGTACATTTGTTATGTTCTTTTACAACACACAGCATTAAAATAAGTTTCATGGAACTTAAAACAATAAAATATACAAATGATCTCATTGGTAGTGTGGGGTTCTTCGTTTTCTTTTAGACTTTTATATGCTTGTAATGGAACTGATTTCACTAATGTCATTAATGTTGATATTGCAAGTTATTCTTCTGGGTCCCTGTGACAGGGTACACCCCACCCCTGTGTTTATTTATTGCTTTGCTGTATTATTATGATAGAAATGTATTATTTAGTGTAAAAACACAATGTTTGTTACTATTGTTGAACAGCATGAATGGGGTTAAAATCCTCCATCCAGTTAAAAGTTGTGTGCAACGTGGCCATCTCCCAAATTAATTAAGTAATTACCAATTGGGAGATGGCCACGTATATAAAAGCAAAGGAGCTGCTCATAGAAAGTTGATGAGAGCAGAGAGAAAGTGGCAGGAAGATTTAAAAACAATTTATACTACACGTGCAGGGTTAGACCAGCACGATACTTGTTTAGTTGTCTCTGCTTGTTATTTGTTTTGGCCAGCGTGCCTTTTGTTTTGTTCAGTGTTTGTTTTGTTTAAACTGTTTGTTTGTTTGGCCATCAAACCTTTTAGTTCATTAATTTAAACAAATTTAATTAATTCAATAAAGTAATTATTTATGCTCGCGTCTTCATGAACAATGACACCAGAAACCCAGACTACAGTGGTGGTTTGGGTAGGACAGGTGCCAAGGGTCTAAATCAAAATAATGGTCTATAAAAACAACTGAAATATATATATATATATATATATATATATATATATATATATATATATATATATATATACGATATATATATATATATATATATATATATAAGTTTAAAATATTTGAGTGCCTGTGGCAGGGCAGTTCTGCACATATGAGAGGGGGCAGGGCAAAGCCCTGCTCTTTAAATGTATCGTTTGTTTATTTTAGAAAGGTGATTTAATTAATGGCTGTGGTATATCGTTTGTTAGAAATATTTTAGAAAGGGTGGGTTTTATTTGGCTGTGGTGTATCTAGTTCTGTATTCTAGTATCATTTAAAACAAATGTATTGTCTGGTGGGTTATTTTAATGGGGGAAGTTTGTGTGTATGATTTAAGTGTATTTCGTGTTTATTTACAACACAGTGTTTTGTGTTTGTTATTGTTGGTTTGGATGTGGTCTGGCAGGGGCGATTGTTAGTAGTTTGTCTCTGCCAGACATCTCCATGACAATGCGTGGTCGTTAGCGGATTAATTATAAACAAAGTTGTTGTCGACCACGCAAATATTAAATACCCGTGTAGAAGGTGACCATCAATAGAAAAGCCTGCAGCTCTCCTTGTTCAAGGTGGAGTGTTTTGGAGCGTGGGAGAGGGAAGGAGAACAGAACAGAACAAAACGAAACAAAGCAAAACTAAAAATAAGGATCAGTGAAGACTACTGCCCAGCCTGACCTTAGGGTTATTTTAGTGTTTTGTGTTTGTGATTTTTTTTTTTTTTAAACTTTAATTTGCTCTATGAGCGTTCTTTTTGTAAAACCTTTTTATTTTATTTTTATTTCAATAAAAACGTTGTAAGAGTGCGCTTTGCACCCGAGTACCTGAGTCTGTGTAATTCCTACTTCTCGGCTGACATCACCACCCTCAGCCCTCCTTTCACATTGCCTAATCAGGCCCAGTCAGAATCTGATGAACACTGCATTTAGACTGTGAACACAATTTTTACATTCTAAAGCCACCCTCCTTCAAAGGTAGCTTAGATACTGTAGAACTATTTATATATGTTGTGAATATTTACCCAGTCACATCAAACCCTATCAGTATTAATAATGTATTTGTAAATAGCTTTAATTGTCAATTTAATAATGTCTGTTTTACATTTCCCTTATGATATTCTGAGTATGTCCAGATACTGATGCTCCAATATTGAGTAGTTGTATTTTCTTTTTTTTTAAATCAACATTTACTGCCATGCCAGTGGATATAATTTTGTGACAATTACGGAGGGGATGTGCAAATATTTCAGATGTCACGCATCATAAGAACCACTAACTAAACATGCACCGCATTACAAAGGATGTTTACAATGGCTTTATTAGATTTAACAATGATATTACAGATAAATTCCAATTGTACTTACTTAATTGTAGCTATCCAGGGTAAGATTCCCTCATATCATTTGTTAACGTGTTGTGCTAAATTTGTGCCAATAAGCTGCCATTACTACAAATACAATTAAAATGTATTTGTTAACTACATACTGTTATTAATATGTGCTTTGTTCAAGTGTTACCCCTCCTTACTCAGCGACATGATCATTAGAATAACTACACCGTAATATGAACTTCATAAACAGTAAAACAAAATGTGTCTGTCAAAAGATATACAGTGTGATTCTAAACTCTGAATCAATTCATTTTCCAACAAAAGTAAATATAAGGCAATTGTTATAATTATTATAACATAAGTATTTTGTATTAAAATACTTTCCAAAAGTGGAATGTGATGCTATGATTCTAAGGACCATAAACAAAGGTTTTATTGATTGAGCTGAACAGAGATTTTAGGTGTTGCTGACATTTCATTGGTTTTATCAGCAACTGGACGTGTATATCTAGAATGTATACTTTTTATTTTTATTTACAAAAAAAAAAATGTACAGTAAAAAATAGATTAAGCTGTTATGAAGTCTGTTGTGAAATTCTAACAATGTATTTTTGATCATAGGGAAGCACCATGCCCTGGTTGACTGTCTTTTTCTTCTATACAGAGTTTCATTGGCCCTGTATATTTGTTCTGAAGTTCTTAACACAAGACTAACAATGCGATTACAGGAGATAAAGTGTACCTCTGTCTCATTAAGAAGATGATGATTCTTCAATTTGTCCCTTAAATTTGGCACATAACCCCTTCAGATGTTCCAAGCTATGAATGTGCATTTCTACAATCTAGAAAAGTATAGTACGATGACAGCTTGATGACAACAAAATTCTTGAAAAAGAACATTTCATTTTATGTGTCAAAAATTGTAAACATGAGCCAATGAAAACAATAAAAATCAGATATCTACAGTAATACATATCTTAATGAAAAATTGTTTAGACAGTTTGGCAAAGTGGTTTGTAGTGCAGAGGTGCAGTGGTGATACGATGCTCAGGAATGATAGACACAAGACAGTGAAAAAGCAGCTCTTTATTTGCTGACAGATAATAATACCTGGCACTAAACAACAATGTGTATCACTCAGGCAAACCACGGGGTTCAGACCCAAAATAATAATATACTAAACAAGACACACACAAACACAACATGGTCACAAGTCCAGAGTGAGTGCTCTTAGTGAAAGTGGTGATTTACCGGTTTATTCATGTATAATGGTGAAGTGTAGTCCAGGTTTAATTGATGGCGATTTAACTATAGCTCCCTGAGGTTAGCCTTTTATAATGACAAGCACAGACAGTTAGCAACAAACAAAACACTTTACACTCACGGTCATTAATTACTTCCATTTTCCAAACAGGTGCTTTCAGTAACCACATCAAAGGAAGAGATTACATCGTCACACCCCCTGCGATAGCTAGTTCAATCATGTCTCCTCCAATCCATGACTGACGCATTGCATACTGCATTAGGGCGATGACTTTGGGCATTGTGACTCCGCCCCCTTCCTGGATGGCTAGCTTCCAACTGAACCTGGAATGAACTGCCAGACCATCCAGTATGAGGCACACTGTTCCTGTTATACAGTGCCGTCATAGGTCGGGAGGGAGATTATTGACTAGGATTCATGCGCCCTCTGTCACAGACATATACAGTGCTGCCTCTTTATATCGCTTAATGACATACATCAAACCATGATGAAATAGTGAAAACAGCAAATTAGTGAAGGGCCTTAGACAGTATAATACATGAGTAACCAATTAGTGAATTATTGAATTGTTATCAATGGAGCACTGCATTTGCCTTCCAAATTATATAAAATGTTTGTTTCTTCATGTACTGTATCTTCTGTTTCTATTGGAAAAATCTGGATGTATTTGAATAGACCCACGTAACAGACCCAAGTCACTTCAAATTGGCTCCCAGCTTGGAAATGTTTGAGAATCACTGCCATAATGGGTAAATCTAAAATATACAGAAATTCCCAAAACCTGAAGAAGCATGTATAAATGTGAAAATGCTATTTTTCTCCCCAAAATGTACATGCTTTTATTCTTTTTGCAGGATAATTCCCTTGCATGGGAACCTATTAATTTAAAATTGGGAACTACCCACATCAAAATCGCACACGGGATACATTGGGTCATATATTAGTGTATGGCTACTCACTTGTCTATCTGGTGAATCAAGGAGGTTTGAGCAATCCTTTCATTATAGATGACATTACTGCACCTTGTAGGAGTTTATGCACATTGTCTACTGCTGGTTACCTACCTTTATCATAATATTAGAAAGTCATGGACCAGGATGGCAAGCTAATTGGTCTTTTATGTAGGAGGATGTAATTTATGCTGGATGAGAAGGTCTACATGAAGGAAAGTATTGCGTGTTCCTAAAAAAGCCCATAGCCTGACCCCAAACAAAGCTGTCAGCATCGTAAAAAGACATGGAGAGTGAAGTGTTTTCATTGGAAACAAACACACCGTCCACCCTTCAACCAAGATTTTATTGTCTTTCCTCTTTCGCACTAAAGATAATCTACATAAATTCATCCCTTCACAATCTGCTCATGTCCACTCAAGATTAGATGGCTGCTGGCCTCACTTCATCTATTCACTCCTCCTACACAGCAGCGGATTACCAATGGCGAAATGGATATTGTGTTGATTTTTTTTACAAATGATGTGTAGGACTCAGAGGTAAAGCAAAGGTTGTGAACAGCTCACTAGGAGAAGGATCCTGTGTGTGATTATTTTTTTAATACTGTGATTGCATCCAGTTGCGGTTATTTTGGTGTGAACTCTCTTTAAATATATAGTGGACTTTCTGTCAGTATACTGATTGAAAATAAATATAATAGGCAGATTGTAGCAGGGATGTAGGAAAGCCCTGCTGTTTAATGATATTGTTTGTTTATTATTTTGTATGACAGCGTAGCTGTGCTTTTAGTTTTGTTATTGTTTTGCAGCGAGGATGGTAAGCCCCATCCACATTATAAAACTCGTGCAGAAGGTGGCCATCTCCCGAATTAGTTAAGTGACTAATTTGTTGCTAATCAGGAGATGGTCACCTGCATAAATACTTGCAGCTCTCTGCACTCGGGGTGGGTGTTCAGAGGAGGAGTGAGGAAATTTGAAAGAATATAAGGATCTGTGAAGGCTACTGCCCAGCCGTACCTTAATTCATTTGTGTTCGTGATTTATTTTTTGTTTAATTGCTTTATTTCTGCTCTGCGAGCAAGTGTTTATTTTTGTTCAAATATTTTATTTCTTTTTAGTTTGCTTTAAATAAAACGGCGCACTGCACCGTACTTTTGGTTTTGTTGTGCTTTCTTCTGGTCTGAGTCACCGCAACGCCATTTCCTGTCACACAGATATTACTCCCAGTAGGATTACTACTGGTACTAAGGCAGCTGATGCCAGTAGCTGCACAAAACAAATATATTAATATAACCACCCATTTCACTTTCTCTAAACTTAGTCAATAAAATATAAGTATTTCTCTTTCTTCAGCCTTAATGTTAAACTACTGACAGCAGTCTTTTTGGGTTCTTACTTTCAGTAGAATTTGTATTGGTAATAGGAAACCCCAAAAAGACTGCTACCAGTTCATTTTCTATTGGTTCTAACCACTCTGCACATAATAATGTTTTTGTGTGCAAAGGCTGCGTTCCTAAATTCAACGCTGAGAAGCAACAACTCTTAAAATCGTTCCTAAACTCACCGTTGAGAGCTAGTGACGCGCAGGTTTGGCTCAACGCTGACTCAGCGAACTCATCGACTCTCAGAACTGCTGAACTGCTCAACAGAAAGATGAGAGACACCCACAATCACGATTAAGCTGCTATATAAAAATTATGAATGTGATTTAAATGTAGATACTGATATAGCTGTCTGATTTCAAAACGGTAATTGTTAATATACACACATGATTTATTTTATTTATGTATTATTGTATAACAAATAAGACACAGCAGATATGACAACGTAACTGCCAATATATATATATATATATATATATATATATATATATATATATATATATATATATATATATATATATATATATATAAATAATTCATAATACTTTTGATGTATGTTGAGTTTATTTTTGTTGCGTTGTTAGTTGAAAACTAAGCTAAATTAAAGTTAGTCAGATCACAGTCACAGTTTTTTCAAGTCAGTCATAAACCTAAATTCAACTGATTTCAGGGTCTACAATATGATATGCTACTCTTCAGCAAATATTTTTCAGGAGTTTCTCTGGTATGCCTTGCCAACACCAGTGCCATACATATTATTTATACAAACACTTCAGCATTGGAGCATGCTATGAATTTGAATTTTGAAATAAATAAAGTGTTTACTCGGTGTTACTGCTGCTACTTTTCATAAGGACAGAGTAAAGTATTCGGGTTATATATGCTATAGTAAAATGATGCTTTAAAAAAAAAAAATTCAGGAATGACAGGGTTTTGTCTACTGTTTATTGGTCCCTACTAATCTTGTAGGTTTATGTTTGTTTATTTGGTTATATATTAGTTTTTGCATTATTATATTACTGTTGTAGTCCTCATAGAAAACTGTCCACTTATGTATCTGAACCTCGCAGTG
Source organism: Polyodon spathula (assembly GCF_017654505.1). Classification (NCBI taxonomy): domain Eukaryota; kingdom Metazoa; phylum Chordata; class Actinopteri; order Acipenseriformes; family Polyodontidae; genus Polyodon; species Polyodon spathula. The sequence goes on from NC_054535.1 coordinate 97,743,891, forward strand.
TTGTATCTATCCCACCACCACCAATACCAGTTTACCAAAAAGAGCTTTAAAAAAAACAAAAAAAAAACACAATACCTGAATTTTGAAAGTTTCACCTTTATTTATGGTTTGCATAGGGATCCCATCGTTAATGTTAGAGACCTAAGGAATGCCAACTAACAATGTAATACTATGCACATTTAGTCATACCATAATAGAACTATTTGTAAAGTGTGATGCCAGTAAGCTGTGTCAGAAACATTTACAGGAAAAGGGAAGGCACTGCCAACAAAACAGAGCAGTGTAAAATGCTTGTTAATGTGCCCATGGAAATGTGGTTAAGCCATTTCAACACAGTATTTCTGACTCGTATGGATTTAGTACATCTGTACAGAGTGGAGTTGAAGTTAAGCATTATTATTATTATTATTATTATTATTATTATTATTATTATTATTATTATTATTAGTTATTATTATTATTATTATTTCTCTGTGAAATATATTTTAGTTTGTTTTATGTAAAAATGTTATTACACAATGTTCAATTAATGCATAGTTTAATGGGAGTGGTTTAGTAGTAATGAAAAACAGAAGGGGCATTATTTTAAAACAGTATATTGGCCATTTTGGACTTATTTTTAACCAAATCTGAATCCTGGAAACCAAAGAGTGAAGTATGAAGTGATATAATCCCATCTATGTTTACACATTACTGTTTTTTTGTTTTTTTTGTTTTTTTTTTTGGGTGGGGGGGTTACACGGTGAAGGGGTTGTGGTATATCTATAATTAATACAAATTTCTTTACTTCATTTTTATATGTACGCTCAGAATGATGGGAAAATATTTTTTTTCTAAACCATAGTACATTTTGTATCAACAAAAAAAAAAGAAACTGTCACGACATGCTAATATATGCATAGTGCTTTCATATATATATATATATATATATATATATATATATATATATATATATATATATATATATATATATATATTTTTTTTTTTTTTTTTTTTTTTAAGGACTTCCCAAGTATAATCAAGTCTAAACTGATTATTTATTTGCTACTGTAAACATTCTGACAGTCACCATATAAATGGCCTGCTGCAGGGAACAAATGTTTATTTGCAAAAAAGCAAACAAACATTTGAAACATTAGAGAACCCGCCTCCCTTTTAAAGCAGAAACAAGCAACATTTTAAACACATTGTGCTTGTAAAGGTCATTAGGAATACAAACAGACATATCCCTTGAAGGAAAATATATTTTTGGCTGCAGATTAACATGGTCAGATAGTGAGCTGCAACATAAGCAGTGATAACAAAAACATGTTTATTTTATTTTATTTTCTCTTTGCCTCATTCCTTTCCATTTTCCTTGTAGAAACTAGTTAATAGACTAGTTTATAGGCTTGTCCATGCTATACTGTAACACTTTAAAATAATGGCTTCAAATTCAGAATTAGTCCCGTCTGAATACCTCAGGAACACCATTTGAATATCTTATGCACTTCCTTTGAGTTCATTCAATTCATTTCATTCATTCACAGCAATTTATTTTGAATTCAGTCCTGTTAATTCATTCCATTTTCCTTAGTAACACATGATTTATAAGGCTGCATTTATTCATGAACTAACACTTCACAATCCCCTCATGGGTTAAGGCTGGATTCAAAATGAATTGGTGTGAAGGACTTTGCTTGGCAACTGAACATATACATATTATATCTTGTATGGTGGAGTTTTCTGTGTTGGTGTGTTGTTAACTTCACTAGTTATTGTAAGTTATCACTTTAAATATTAAGTGTATGATTGGTATTTTTATTAAGTTATTGTCTTTACACTGGTGCAGGTTTGTAGTGGGTGTGTCTGCTCCCTTCTCTTATCCAGCACATTGGGTTGTGATATTAACTTATCAACTATTTAAATTTGCCTGTGTGTTTTTTTTATTATCTGCCCTGGGCTGATGTCACTGTTGTCTTTGTGCTTTGACTTTCACACATTCTCTCCTCTTTTTTATAATAAACTACGATTGAATGATTTCAGGACCCTCCAGTTAAAGGTGGTGGCAGAGTAACACTATCAATTGTATTAATCCAGTAGCTGGTAAACAGATGGCTTATTACATTATTTTATAACTTGGAGGAAGTGCAGAGAATATTAAGGTGTTCATTAAATAATCTAATGCAGTGGTTGTCAATTTCAAGAATATATACACATATATATATATATATATATATATATATATATGTGTGTGTGTGTGTGTGTGTGTGTGTGTGTGTGTGTGTGTGTGTGTGTGTGTGTGTGTGTGTTATATATATATAATATATATATATATATATATATATATATATATAGGATCCCTGACTTAATGCCATCTATAAAGAGGAGTAGAACCTCTAATATATATTCAACAAGGTGTGGAATATAAAATAACACATGGTTCCCTGATACAAGCCCCTTCCAATAAAATGAAAGTCAGAGACAATGTTATAGTTATGCTTGTCTGAGCAGGATAATTTATTTTAACAGTAATAAAATAAGGTTCTGAAAGAACACCTGGTGGCTGAAAATGGCATAAACAAATCTTGAGTCTTCTCTACAGTGAAGTTTCTTTAACACTAGAAAACAAAAGCGAGAGTGAGCACAGGAAGACCAAGCACATGCACAAACAGGGCACAAAGTTTGCCAGGTGCACTCCCGGAATTGAATTCCCGGAACGGGCAGACGTTTCAGTCAAGCGTTTAAACATGTGTGCAAACATGGTGTAGAGGCATCCAAGCCAATCGACTGCACATATTGAAATTGAATCAAACTGTCCATCCTAACCAGTGAATATTAGAAGTTATAATATCATGTATATGTTAAATTGTATCACCTAATAAAAAAGGTCTTCTGTTTTAATATTATGTATAGTGTCTTCTTGAGGTAACAATAGCGAAAAACAGTGACAGGAAGTCATTTTTATTATAGTCTGTATGTGTTTAACAGTTACAAAAGTAACTGGAAAATAGTACATTTGTTTATAGAATAAAACCTACATTTTCAGCTTCATGTCCTTAAGAAAATTTAAAAACGAGAGGAGGCCATTTGGCCCATCTTGCTCATTTGGTTGTTAGTAGCTTATTGATCCCAAAATCTCATCAAGCAGCTTCTTGAAGGATCCCAGGGTGTCAGCTTCAACAGCATTACTGGGGAGTTGATTCCAGAACCTCACAATTCTCTGTGTAAAAAAGTGCCTCCTATTTTCTGTTCTGAATGCCCCTTTGTCTAATCTCCATTTGTGACCCCTGGTCCTTGTTTCTTTTTTCAGGTCAAAAAAGTCCCTTGGGTCGACATTGTCAATACCTTTTAGAATTTTGAATGCTTGAATTAGGTCGCCGCGTAGTCTTCTTTGTTCAAGACTGAACACATTCAATTCTTTTAGCCTGTCTGCATATGACATGCATTTTAAGCCCGGAATAATTCTGGTCGCTCTTCTTTGCACTCTTTCTAGAGCAGCAATATCTTTTTTATAGCGAGGTGACCAGAACTGCACACAATATTCAAGATGAGGTCTTACTAGTGCATTGTACAGTTTTAACATTACTTCCTTTGATTTAAATTCAGCACTTGTCACAATGTATCCGAGCATCTTGTTAGCCTTTTTTATAGCTTCCCCACATTGTCTAGATGAAGACATTTCTGAGTCAACAAAAACTCCTAGGTCTTTTTCATAGATTCCTTTTCCAATTTCAGTATCTCCCATATGATATTTATAATGTACATTTTTATTTCCTGCGTGCAGTACCTTACACTTTTCTCTATTAAATGTCATTTGCCATGTGTCTGCCCAGTTCTGAATCTTGTCTAGATCATTTTGAATGACCTTTGCTGCTGCAACAGTGTTTGCCACTCCTCCTATTTTTGTGTTGTCTGCAAATTTAACAAGTTTGCTTACTATACCAGAATCTAAATCATTAATGTAGATTAGGAATAGCAGAGGACCTAATACTGATCCCTGTGGTACACCACTGGTTACCACACTCCATTCTGCGGTATTTCCTCTAATCAGTACTTTCTGTTTTCTACATGTTAACGACTCCATAATCCATGTTCATGCGTTTCCTTGAATCCCAACTGCGTTCAGTTTGAGAATTAATCTTTTGTGCGGGACTTTGTCAAAAGCTTTCTGGAAATCTAAATAAACCATGTCATATGCTTTGCAATTATCCATTATCGATGTTGCATCCTCAAAAAAATCAAGCAAGTTAGTTAGACACGATCTCCCTTTCCTAAAACCATGTTGACTGTCTCCCAGGACCCTGTTACCATATAGGTAATTTTCCATTTTGGATCTTATTATAGTTTCCATAAGTTTGCATATAATAGAAGTCAGGCTTACTGGTCTGTAGTTACCTGGTTCAGTTTTGTTTCCCTTTTTGTGGATCGGTATTACGTTTGCAATTTTCCAGTCTGTCGGTACCACCCCTGTGTCAAGAGACTGCTGCATGATCTTGGTTAGCAGTTTGTAAATAACTTCTTTCATTTCTTTGAGTACTACTGGGAGGATCTCATCCAGCCCAGGGGATTTGTTTATTTTAAGAGCTCCTAGTCCCTTTAACACTTCTGCCTCGGTTATGCTAAAGTTATTTAAAACTGGATAGGAACTGGATGACACGTGGGGCATGTTGTCCGTATCTTCCTTTGTAAAAACTTGTGAAAAGTAATCATTTAATATATTTGCTATTTTTTTTTTCTTCATCTACGATTTTGCCATTTGTATCTCTTAGACATTTAACCTCCTCTTTGAATGTTCGCTTGCTGTTGTAATATTGGAAAAACATTTTGGAATTGGTTTTAGCTCCCTTAGCAATGTTCATTTCTATTTCTCTCTTGGCCTTTCTAACTTCCTTTTTGACTTGCGTTTGCAGTTCTGTGTACTCTTTCTGCGTACTTTCTTTTTGGTCCTTTTTTAATGCTCTGTAAAGTGTCTTTTTTTGCTGAATATTTTTTTTTAATTGATCTATTAAACCATTTTGGCAATTTAGTTTTACATTTAGATTTGTCTACTTTAGGGGTGTAATTGTTTTGCGCCTCTAGTACTACATTTTTGAAGAACAACCATCCTTCTTCTGTGGGTGTTTTCTCTATTTTACTCCAATCTACTTCTGTTAGTCTCTGTTTCATACCTTCATAGTTTGCTTTTCTAAAATTGTAAACCTTAGCTTTAGTCTTTACTTTTGGGGTTTTAAAAAACACTTCAAATGAGACCATGTTGTGGTCTGAGTTTGCCAGTGGTTCTCTGACCTCTGTTTTAGTTATTCTGTCTTCGTTATTTGAAAAGACTAAATCAAGGCATGCCTCCCCTCTAGTCGGTGCCTTGACAAATTGTGTTAGGAAGCAGTCATTTGCCATTTCCACCATTTCAATTTCATCCTTCGTGCTACCCACCGGGTTTTCCCATTTTATATGGGGGAAGTTGAAATCCCCCATTAGTATGGCTTCTCCTTTGCTACACGCATTTCTAATGTCATTGTATAACAGATTATTTTGCTCACCGTCTGAATCTGGCGGTCTATAGCATGCTCCTATTATTATGCCCTTTGAATTTTTGTTCGTTATTCTGACCCATATTGATTCGACTTTATTTTCTTTGTCCAGGTTTAACACCTGGGCTTCAAGACTGTTTCTTATGTATAGCGCTACCCCTCCTCCTCTTCTGTCCTGCCTGTCTTTCCTATACAGTGTATACCCACAAATATTATATTCGTCCCCATCACTCTCGGACAACCAAGTTTCAGTAACACCTATCACATCGTAGTTACTTGTTAGTGCAGTAGCTTCAAGTTCTAGAATTTTGTTTCTGATACTTCTAGCATTTAGATAAATACATTTAATGGTTGTCTTACCTGAGTTGTTGTTCTTGTTTTGATGCAGTCTCCCTTCTGTTTTTTTGTTGATTTCTCCCACCTTCCTTTCTAGTTTAAATGCTTCTGAACCTGCTCGAGGATTTTTTCTCCAAGTAGACTGGTTCCCTTGTTATTTAAGTGCAGTCCGTCCCGTCTATACAGATAGTCCTCGTTGTAGAATGTGGTCCAATGATCAAGATAGGATAAGCCTTCCCGTGTGCATCACGTCTTCAGCCATGCGTTATGATTCATTATTTCCAGCTGTCCATATGGTCCTTTGCAAGGTGCCGGTAGTATACCAGAAAATACCACAGTTTTGGTTTTCTCTTTTAATTTCCTTCCTAGCTCTCTGAATTTGTTTTGCAAGGATTTTGGTCTGTCTCTTCCAATGTTGTTTGTACCGATGTGGACGACTACTATCGGGTCGTCTCCTGTTCGTTCTAGGAGCCTGTCCACGTTCTCAGTGATGTGCTTGACCGAGGCTCCCGGAAGGCAGCACACTGTTGTAGTAAGGGGGTCCAAACTGCGAATTGAACTTGCTGTGTTTCTCAATATGGAGTCCCCAACAATCATGACCTCCCTTCTTTTTGCTGTCTGGTCACTACTGTCAATAGGGTCCTGGATGTTGTTCTTTTCATTCTCTTGTTGTTGGTTCTGCTCATCAAAATTCTGAAGTGACTATACTATACCAGAATCTAAATCATTAATGTAGATTAGGAATAGCAGAGGACCTAATACTGATCCCTGTGGTACTCCACTGGTTACCACACTCCATTCTGAGGTTTCTCCTCTAATCAGCACTTTCTGTTTTTTACATGTTAACCACTCCCTAATCCATATACATGTATTTCCTTGAATCCCTACTGTGTTCAGTTTGAGAATTAATCTTTTATGTGGGACTTTGTCAAAAGCTTTCTAGAAATCTAAATAAACCATGTCATATGCTTTGCAATTATCCATTATCGATGTTGCATCCTCAAAAAAATCAAGCAAGTTAGTTAGACACGATCTCCCTTTCCTAAAACTATGTTGACTGTCTCCCAGAATACTGTTACCATATAGGTAATTTTCCATATTGGATCTTATTATAGTTTCCATAAGTTTGCATATAATAGAAGTCAGGCTTATTGGTCTGTAGTAGCCATGTGGTTGTGCTGTTGCTTGGTTACTTCAGTAATTTGGATGAAAAGTGGCAAGTATTAAACAACACTTTATACAGAACACAATGATTCATTTTTAGAAATAAAAAACAGCCACTGAACCAGTGCCTTCTGTAGTAGGACCAGCATTACAAAGGTTAATAAAGCTGTAGTAAAAAAAAGTACTACAGTACCACACAAGTACTACAGAACAAGTACTGCAAAAGTACTTTAATTTTCTATAGAATCTGTAAAAAATCATTTGAAATCTTACTTTTGAAGCAGCAGTAACATTAATTTTGCAGCACTAACGCCGCACAAACGAATTACCCATATTTGGTTTAAACCCGTTATTATGGGGGACTGTGACGTCACTAGCCCTAAAAGAGTCGTGAATAAATCTTGAAGTAAAACAGCACTAACATTCACTTTGCAGCAGTGACTAGCACAAACAAATGAGACAAGTTTGAAACAGTTTGAAACAGAAACAATAATAATAAAAACTTTGTTTCAACAGCACAAACCAGCACAAAGAAATTAGAAAAGTTTGGTTCAATTCCGTTACTGCATGGGGGGCTGAGTGACGTCACTCCACTAAAACATTATTGTTACTATCTCAGAAACAATAATAGCAAAAACGTTCGTTTCAACGGCACAAACCAGCACAAACAAATGAGACAAGTTTGGTTCAATTCCGGTATTGTAGGGAGGCTGAGTGACGGTACTCCCCTAAAAAAAACATTGTTAATATCTTAAAGCTGCACAACGATGTTTCAACGGCATAAACCAGCACAAACGAATGACATATCACTCAACATTTCTGCTGTTTGTAGGGGGGCCAACTTCACGGAGCTAATTTACAGAAGTCACAGGGTAACCACAGCTTAACTATGTGAACCTGTCTTTCATCATTTGAACATACACTATTCCAATGAAAGCAAGTGGCGTCCCAATTAAACGACATAAATAGCATTAAGAAGAACGGTCTCCCAGAGTTCTGTCCCATTTAAGCAGAATTCCCAATCATGTGGCTCCGACTGCATACAAATATTCTGAATGAATAGACACATTAGAATTTTTTTTATACACTTGCTGTGAAAAGGTGACCAAACAGTGGAACTAAACTTGTATCGTATTTTTATATAGCAACTATATGTAACAACCCACTGCCTTATGTCTGTATCTCTGCATGTTCTGTAAACATTGCAAGTGGAATGAACATTGTTAACCTTACCTTGTAAACCTTCAGCTTATCAATAAAAAATATCTTTAATTATGTCAAGATTAATTGTTTGTTTTCTGAGCATTTTGTTACCGCTAAGCCATCTATATCCCATGTTCATTTAGAAAATTAATGTTCTTGTCAAAGTGTGGATCTTGAGTTCATGATATGCCTTGGCCAGACTAACAAAAGATTAACCTGACATAGGGTGTTTAATTCTTCAAAAGACCTTCATAGTACAGATTACTGTTGAAGTGCTACCAGCAGCTTGTGCGTTAGTTGGAAAGCTGTTTCAATTCAGTCCTGTTGAACAGTTCATGTGTGATGGTGCCTTGGCACTGTTCATTAGAAGTTAGAAGCTGAGACCCTAATCCATTAACATTGGGGCCCCTGTTTTGATAACTGTCTGGGAACTATTGAGTCTGCAGCATTGTTAAGTAGGATGATACACACCCCTGTATATAAAGACACACTAAACATTAAAACACAACGTTGGTTCATTTAACCTTATTTCACACCAAATGCCCTATTGCAGTATATCAGTGTGAAAATACATGCACTAATTCTGATGGAGAAGATGCCAGCTTTATTGGCCCGGAAGAATTTCAAATGATATTTTGTTGTATAGATCAAAAATGAAATCGCATTTAAAAAACCACTGCAGAAATATAGACTAAACACAATCTGGCAACTATAAAGGATCTGTTGTGGGTGTTAAAGCTGTTCGACGCCACGCATGGCCAGCAATCTAGCAGAAATGTTAACTCAATTTGTCAGTGTTATCTTCGTGTCAACAGTTTTGTTTAAATATTTATAATAAGCCTAGTGCTTTGTGAGCTAGCAAATGTAGAATGAATTGGAGAATGTTAACAAGATGGATATTTTTCCAGAAACCGCTATGCCCTCAAAATGTTATATTCATAAACTCACTCAACGTTTTAGAGAGGTTTGGAGTGATTTAGATGAACCCCTCTTCTGCAAAGCAAGGATCACTGCAATGTAACACATATGGGGCTATTTTGTTTTTAGCATTTTATCCCAGTGTAAAGTTAACAGAAAACATCCTTATTTTGAAAATTGGTTTTGTAATAGTTGCAGATATTTAATATTTTAAATGTAATGTTTAATATATTTCTGAAAATACAAGTGAAATGAAAAAGCTTATATATATATATATATATATATATATATATATATATATATATATATATATATATATATATATATATATATAGTTTAGGGACTTTGCTGTATATAGATAAATATTATGTCAGTATTCTTTTTTTTTCTTTCAGTGAAATAACAGGGACCAATAAGGAGGTTCTCACTGCAGTGAGGAAGAACAGCAGGTTTCTAATGCCACAGACATCTTTTTTAGTTACTGCATGTAAGTTGAAGATTTTTCATGGTGTGTATTTAACATACCAATTGCCCCTTTTTTTACCCTGCTTGTCAACATTACAGTACGGAAGTGACTTCAATCAGAATTGAGGTGACACAGCCAGAGTTGAAAGACAGCACGAAGTTTTACCTCCGTTATATCCATTTTATTTAAGCGTAAAAAAAAGCATATTAAAACTCAGGAAAGTATAGGTAACCCTGTAAAGCACAAATATGTTAAAGCATTGCGAAAGCATTGTAAAATATGGTAAATGTTACTGTGCAATTATACCATGGTAAAAATTATACTTTCAGCTACCCAGAGAATAACCATGGCTCTGGTGGTTTAAGATTAGTGTATTGGATTTAGTTACATACACCAACTTTGGTCATATGAATAGCATGAATATCTATATTCATAATTTGACTTTATTTGAATATACTATTATGTTCAACATAAAAAATATACCCTCTTAGAGCCCTTTTCAGAAGACAAACTTGCCTCAACTAAAAATATGCATTTATTCACAGCAATGCTACATAACTGTACAGAAGTATGTTTTTTTCACCTCCACTGTACAAACACTACAAATAAAAAAGTATGAGCACAATAGATGTCTACATACAGCATCGAGCTGTCAGAGTTCATGTAGCGTGACAGCGTGTTACTACAGCCTTTTTTTAGATCTTAATTGTCTAGCATGTACAGTTTTTTGTGAAATTTAAAAATATTGCAGTGGCTACTTTTGTAGATTTCAATACCCATCATTGTAAGTGGAACAGAATACAAAAAAAGAGAAACAAACGTATGTTGAAGGCTGGAAGATGCTATATAGTTCAAAAGGCTATATAGCCAATAAGCACCCCTAGTTTATAGCATTTACTGACACAGTTCATTGAGTTGTATGCAGAGTTTTATCTGAAAAATTGCTCATAAACCATTTTTTTTTTTTTTAAATCAGCAAACATTGTTTCAAGTACCTGAAAAGTAAGTGAAATACATTTCTCTTATAAGACTGAACCCAGCTGAATAAATAGTTTTCTAAAAAAAAAAAAAATACATATAAAAAATACATACATAACTCATGCTGCATGACTTGGTAGCAGGTGGTCAGCAATGTGTAAACTTGAGGTGAACCTCATATATAAACACATTGATGTTAACAGTTATGCAGGCAACATTTGGGCTTTCTGAGTCATCTCTATAATAGCCAAACAAACATATAGAGATTCATTTACTGTTTAAGTAATTAGAGCGATGTTTTAAGTTGTTTGTAAAGTGTGTCCTTTTTTGTTTTGTTTTGTACTGTCTTGTCTTCCCCCTTCCAATTGTAGTATGGGTAGATTTGGTGTATTCTAGCAAATTCGTATTTCAATGTCTCCATATTTTTGGGCCACAGTACAGGGAATGAACTTGATGGTTGTAGTCCATAAATAATTCAATTTTCAGTGTGGAATTCTCATTCCAAGGTAGTGTGGGGATTTTGATGAACAAATATTGATTAGGTTAATTTTTTAAAAGGTGGATGGTTTGGTCTCTTCTTAGACTTAGCCTATATGACCAAACAGTTCCAAAACAGGAAGAGCGTTGTGTGAAGCAGCTTTGTTTCTGTACTATCCTTCCAAGGTAAATTTGCTTGATGATTTTGCACTTTCCTACATTTTATTTCTGTGTGCACAGTAAATACATTTCCTATATGCTTTACTCCGGTTAACTGTGTTTTCACTATATTTCTTACTATGTTTTACTATACTTTTGTGTGCTTTTACAATGGTATACCACAGTTAACTTTTGTTAAGAGGCTGTTGAGGTATTTCCAGTTATTTTAGCAATAGAACCCTGGTAGATAACCATCTCAGGAAAGTACAGTCAACTACAAAGGTATTGCCCGACATTCATTGTAGAAACTGGTAAAGTGCTTTTATTGATATTTTCAACATTTAAATCTATCATTTATATGTTTATTTGTTTTTTGCAATGTTTTGCTTTCCTTCAATTTTGCTTTTTTTTTTTTTTTTTTTTTTTTTAAAAGCTAGTCATTCGGAAAGTTCTGCAGTCAACTTCCCTTGTGGTAGTGGCCTACAATGAAACTTCCTGTTTGGTGGTTGAATGTTCTTAGGTTTCTAATATTCATAAACAAAGTAAAATAATACCAGCTCAATGCTTGGGCATTACACAGATGCTTACAAAATATATTGAAATCTTGAAAATGTTCACAGGAGACCCACGATTCCAGCCTAGCAGGAGTGACCGTTACAGAGGATGTTAATGCTATTATGAACCGAAACAACGTTATTTTTTGTGTTTATGATTTGTATTTCTTGCTTGTATATGAAGAGATTTTAATGTGATTTGTACTTGATCGCATAAGAGGCATTGGAACATCTGTGTCCACAGCACATACAATTCACATACAAAACAGTCCCATTTTTTTCACTCTGTAAAATTTTGGAAGGAGTTGTTCCATTTAGTTTTTCAACCAAATCTGTTATGATAATTCCAGTAAGCCAACATTATGTAAATTTACCAGCATTTACTTAAATGTTAATTTGCCCGATATGTTGAAATCAACAGTTGTCATTTTTACAATGATAAGATAATGCAGAAATGTCCGTGACTACAGCATGGAGTGGATGGATTTTAAAATTTAAAAGGACAGGATCCAAAATGCTTGGCTTTTGCTGAAAACGGCTGCTCTACTCGGAACCTGATTGGCTGAGACAAACTGTGAGGTTTATATACTGGATATGACTCAAGATTTTAATTCAAGATTATACCTTGAAGCCCATTGTTATTGTATAATCACAAGACATAATGTGTTTCCCATATGAATTACAGAGGTTACCAAGTAAAAAGAACTATGGCATATCAATCAATCTTTATTTTATACAGTGCCTTTCATAGTGGACCACATCACAAAGCACTTTACAAGATACAATAAAAAAAACAATGCATAATGCATTAGATACAGTGAAAAACAAAGCTTAATACATTAAATACAAGGCTAGGATGAGAATTGTAAAACATTGTGGATGCATATGTCATATAGAATCATAAGAAGATACAGTGAAAGATCAGAAGTAGCAGATACACAACAGCTAATAAGAGATAGCAGGAAAACAAAACATAAAGCAAACACATGTGCTGTAGAGCCATATGCCCTGCAGAAGCCCTCCAACTTTATGTCAAGCTACATCTTTTGTAGTACCACACAGCTCACCCGTAAGCAGTTACCACTCTTTGTAGTTGAGATTATTTGACCATTAATTCAAGTACAATGCACTCCCAGGCGTACATTTCTGTGGAAGTGATTTGTGAGTTTGTTTGTTTGCTTGTCCAGTCTTTCAAATACTTGTCAGCACAAAAATGAATAAAAGTCTTTTTCAGTCTATTATCTGATTTGCCTAAGAACGGTATTCGGACGACTGTGTCAGAAAGTTAAAACCAGACCATGATCCTAAAACACAAGCAATAAAAGAATGACCCAGGAAATGGGTTATTTGGCATAAACAAGGTGTTATGTGCCGATGGTCCTATGATGCAGTTACGCAACATTGTAAATCACAATAGATTTCAGTGTGGCATTTCAAAAACTCCAGTAATATTCCCCATTATGAAAGATAGTCTAAAGCATGGTCATTCAATCCATGTTAACTCATTCAAACAGTGTATTTACCAGGTGGAATTATCACCAGTTTTCACTTAAGTATTGTTTGTATTATGTAAGAAAGTACCACTGAAAATACCTTCCTTGAACACACTGCTAAGCTGGAACAAGGTTCTGAGTTACAGTCCTTTCGTGGTCATAAAACAAATGATTCTCTAGCAGGGCAATGAAATGCTACATTTATTTTGCAGTAAAGTCTGTATAAGGGCATGCATTAAAATAAAGAACAGTAATCTACTTTTAATGTGAGTCTTCAACATCCATTATATTCAATACTTTTGGATTTATCTAGTAGGTTCACCCGTTTGACAAGGTTTTGAAAAAAAAAAAAAAAAAGTTTTTTAGTGAATGTTACTACAGATCTTTACTATCTGCTGCCAGCCCACTATTTATTCCCCATTAGGTCTCCTGCCAATGTGGGAGGAATGGTCTTGTAGCTCATGAGCTAGTATAAACAAAAAACAGTAAAGAGCCTGTGTTGTAAAAACACTGTGTCCTGGTTTTTCAGACTGCAAATCTGGCCACCCCTAGCCACCACTGATAGCCCTTATTCAAGAGTAAAATCTTGGTCGTGTTGTGAAATATGTGAATAAATGTTGATTAAGGGAATATTATGACTCAGCGTGGAATGTGTCATGAAAGGATATTTATACTACATGTGAATTCAATATTAATTCAATAGAAAATCAAGTGCTTGTCCATCTACACATAACCCTACAGATCACTTCCTGTAAAGTATTTCCAAGATGTGAGGCTGAGATTTGAAACTGAGATGAGGTTGATAAGGAACACTGTGTTGAGGCCTTCCAGCTGTATAGTGTCCCTGCTGCACCCTGGGCATATTTCACAGATCTCATTGAACACTTCAAGAGGATGCCAGGGAACGTAGCTTCAGCATCCTAGTGTCACGGAAGGTAGTATTATACCCACATAAATAAAGAGATCATTCTAAGACCTTCCATCATCCTAAGAGGCTACAGCGATGAGGGTTATACAAACATCTATAATTGTCAACTTGTCGTGACTAACTCAGTAATGAAAAAAATGTGATATAGATTAAAAAAAAAGATTTGCATAGCTTCTTCATTGACCCAGCCTGATAATACACATACTACTATTAAACCACGTTCAATAAGCAAAAGAGCTTTTATTTTCATAATAACAGGGTTCGGATTCCAATCTGATAAAACAGTGTTTCATGTAACTTTGAAATTCTTGCTATTATATAACAAACAAGCCCACAGAGGAATGAAAGACTTTTTTTTTTCTCTCTTTAAATAAAAAGCGAATCATGTTTTTTTTTTTTTTTTTTTTTTTTTTGGTTGGGGGGGGGGGGGGGGAATTCTATCTGTTCTTTATGGTGTCAGTCAAGCTTTGTGCTTTCTGTTGACAATTCTATTAGACACTCTGCTATTAGTCCTATGATACCTGATACCTATTGATGTGATCTTCAGGCTTTGTTCCCAAACCTATTCTCTTTACCACATGAATCTGTAGGAGCAAGGTGGATTTGTGGCGTATCAGCTATCTGCTGCCTTTCAGACATGATATTAGAAACCTCTCTTACAAAAGGTGCTCGTTTTTATTTTCCTGTTTGAGTTCATCTTAAACATAACGATCCCTAATATCCGTTTAGAAAAAAAAAAAAAAAAAAAACAGGAGTATGTATTAGAGTCAAACTAATAGACTAATTACTGAAACAACACACAGATTTGAACAATTATCTAAAAGCCACGCCATAGTATTTATAGTTTTACTACAATATATATATTTTTTTATATTTCCTAAATTTAGAAAATATATTTTTTTCAGTTACATTTAAAACAAAAATAAACATAATAAAAAGTGAAATATTACAATAACACATAGGGGCACATTAAGCAACAAGGAGACAGGGACATTTTATGAAAGGAATAAATAAATAGAGAGAAAAATAAATCAATTACAATGTTACTGAATTTTCCCCACCTTAGACATTTATAAAAAAAAAGAAGAAGAAGAAGAAAATAGACTTGACTGATCTCCTCAATAAATATCTTACCTCAAAAATAGATATGTACATTTTGCTGACAAAAATAAAATATGAATGCTATACATTTTATTTTTATATGAATATATTTATTAAACCCTGTATAGCCCACTGGACTAAGCTAATTAAACTATATGTGACCCCAAGTGCTTTAGATTGAACCAGATCGTGTTTTTGAAATGTATGCAATAGACCTCATCTATACCCAACAAATAGCCTTTCTAAATACATACAGCACATCGACAAAGCCAGTGCTCACTGAAATCAGCATCTCATGTTGCTTCTATGTCTTAAGAAGTTGTTCCTCAGTGTTATGAAACGGCCTGCTTCTTTGATGCTTCGTTTTATAAAGATACAGACTAGTTTGATTTCCAGCTGATCACTACAAAGTAAAACATGATGAAAGGGACACAAAAAACGAGAGACAGATTTGTTGTTAAATTAATTGAAAGGCGGGACCTGCCCGCATGTGCAAACTTGTGAGGCAAAGGCTATATTTCAAAGTGGAGCAAAAACTGTAGGACACATAGTCTACCTGAGGTCAAAACCCCATGAAAGAGACTGTTCAGTCAATATTTATTTTTACTCCTTCTGAAATGTTTAATTCACTTTCACCTAATTTAAATGGGGGGGGGGGGGGGGGGTGAATAAAGGTACTTATTATTGTAATTCTGTGAAAAAAAGTGTGTTTTTCTGCATCCAGAAATGTGTGCAAATACACTTTTAGAGAAGAATCCCTATAAGTACACTTTGGTTTTTAACACTGAACAAAAAGCGTGCTGCTATCCATCTAACTATGACTACCATACCACAGATTACATAGAATTCAGTCCCAATTATTTTAAGAGAATTCTTGCTGGATTTGTACCAGATTCCATCTAATGCTAGCAGTTTCTATGGCCTTTTTCTTTTTCTCACAGAAATTCTTCTGAACTGTCAAGATGACAAATCAACAAAAAAGATGACAAATCACCTGATGTCCCAAACTGGATACACTGACTAGTTATCAGGTAAGCGCTGGAGCTGAATGACTGGGTTATTCTGGGAAAATACTCATTAAAGCCCTGTTTTCAAACACTGCTGATAGATTAACTTGACCCCTTGAGAACACAGAGGAAGTCTTACCTTTTGACAGCGTGCCCTATTTGGTAAATAAACGTTGTTGTATTTGTTTCAAAAGGAAAGTTTTTCCAAGAAGATTGCTGGGAAATCTTTGTTTGTTGTGTAAGAAAATCCCCATGTCGTGTTGAGCAGTGTGATCCTGATGTTTGATAAACTATAGCCATTGTCAGTGACTTTTTCTATTGATCATGCAGCAGAAATAAAGCCTGCTTTACCTTTTCTTTAAATGCTAATGACATTGTAAAAACACTGTAAAGAGCAGGTTCAGGGCAGACATTTGGTTTACCTTATTTCTATAAAGCACAAACAAGCTCTATTATGAGCCTATAAAGTTTTTTTTTTTTTTTTTTATTAATGTAAGGACTGCATTTGTATTTATTTGTTTGTTTATTTACCTGCCCAATGAAGTCTCATTCACATAAAGATCCTGGCAAGACAGCAGCTGAAACACAAGTCATGTATTTATTTATTTATTTATTTTAACAATAGTAGAACTCATTAGAGAAGTTGATAGTGGCTTTGGATCTAGAATATGGGGCCAGATTATTTTTTTTTTTTTTAAAGAAAACAAATACCAATTGACTTCACAAAACTAGCATCAAACAAATAGGGTTCTGTTTTGTACATTCATGTTGAATAGGGATAATCATATTCAAACTGACCAAACTATGATCAGATAGGCCTGTGGGGTGAATAGTACATTTAGAATAACAACTGAATTGATGCTTAAAAACATCAAATGTATTTAGTCGAGCTAAACATATATTCCAATCACTCCCCTTAGCCCAGGTATACTGCTTCACATTAGGATTCATTACTCTCCACACATCCTCTATATCCTGTGCTGTTAGAACAGTAACCAGCTCCTTAACTGACCTGGGGTGAGGCTCTGGGCCATTTCTGTCTAGCTTGTCGTCAGCTGTACAGTTAAAATCACCAGCGATTAAAACCACCTCTTCAGCCTGACTCTGGGCAATAATTCCACTGAAAGTCTGAAAAAACAGCACCCTCTCGCTCCCATCGTTTGGTGCATAAATATTAACAAATACTAAATTTCTACCCTCTACAGATACTTGCACTTTTAACAAGCGCCCTTTATTGATCTCATTTACATTGATAGAGTCATACTTAAACCCCTTTGCAAATAATATGGCAAATCAAGCATTAAAATTTGTCCCATGACTAAAAATAACCTCCCCTTCCCAATCCTGAATCCATTCAGAATTATTATTGTCATCTGTGTGGGTCTCCTGGAGCATGGCAACGTTAACTTTCTTTTGGTTTAAATATTCAAACAGAGCTGCTCTCTTTGCACAATCTCTACCTCCATTAATATTTAATGTTCCTGTATTTAGAGTCTGCATTTTAGGGTTTAAAGGAGAGATACACTGGAATTTACAAACACCAATAAAAATGCACACATAAAAAAGAAATAATGCTTTTGTAGACTTATCCATCATTACTTTTTTAGAGAGGCACAAACTTTGCTTATTATATATTTTAATTGATTTCATTCTCTTTGCTCCATTTCCCAATACAGCTGCATTAAGTCTAATTTGCTCTGCCGAACTTAAAAACAATTTTAAATCAGGGAAGTACTCAATAACTTTAACCCCTCTTTTCCCTTTAATGGAGCTTAGAAATGCCCGAATGCTTTCAGCACTAAACCCCCTCTCACTTGTTGAGTAGCCGACATATCAGAGCTAATTGAGGAGTCAGTATCACTGCCCCCGTCTTCACTAAAATGGCCCCTACTGATTCTCTGTGTAAAAAAGTGCCTCCTATTTTCTGTTCTGAATGCCCCTTTGTCTAATCTACATTTGTGACCCCTGGTCCTTGTTTCTTTTGTCAGGTCGAAAAAGTCCCTTGGGTCGACATTGTCAATACCTTTTAGAATTTTGAATGCTTGAATTAGGTCTCCACGTAGTCTTCTTTGTTTAAGACTGAACAGATTCAATTCTTTTAGCCTGTCTGCATATGACATGCCTTTTAAGCCCAGAATAATTCTGGTCGCTCTTCTTTGCACTCTTTCTAGAGCAGCAATATCTTTTTTATAGCGAGGTGACCAGAACTGCACACAATATTCAAGATGAGGTCTTACTAGTGCATTGTACAGTTTTAACATTACTTCCCTTGATTTAAATTCAACACTTTTCACAATGTATCCGAGCATCTTGTTGGTCTTTTTTATAGCTTCCCCACATTGTCTAGATGAAGACATTTCTGAGTCAACAAAAACTCCTAGGTCTTTTTCATAGATTCCTTCTCCAATTTCAGTATTTCCCATATGATATTTATAATGTACATTTTTATTTCCTGCGTGCAGTACCTTACACTTTCCTCTATTAAATGTCATTTACCATGTGTCTGCCCAGTTTAGATCATTTTGAATGACCTTTGCTGCTGCAACAGTGTTTGCCACTCCTCCTATTTTTGTGTCATCTGCAAATTTAACAAGTTTGCTTACTATACCAGAATCTAAATCATTAATGTAGATTAGGAATAGCAAAGGACCTAATACCAGTCCCTGTGGTACACCACTGGTTACCACACTCCATTCTGAGGTTTTTCCTCTAATCAGTACTTTCTGTTTTCTACATGTTAACCACTCCCTAATCCATGTACATGTGTTTTCTTGAATCCCAACTGCGTTCAGTTTGAGAATTAATCTTTTGTGTGGGACTTTTTCAAAAGCTTTCTGGAAATCTAAATAAACCATGTCATATGCTTTGCAATTATCCATTATCGATGTTGCATCCTCAAAAAAATCAAGCAAGTTAGTTAGACACGATCTCCCTTTCCTAAAACCATGTTGACTGTCTCCCAGGACCCTGTTACCATATAGGTAATTTTCCATTTTGGATCTTATTATAGTTTCCATAAGTTTGCATATAATAGAAGTCAGGCTTACTGGTCTGTAGTTACCTAATTCAGTTTTGTTTCTCTTTTTGTGGATCGGTATTACGTTTGCAATTTTCCAGTCTGTCGGTACCACCCCTGTGTCAAGAGACTGCTGCGTGATCTTGGTTAGCAGTTTGTAAATAACTTATTTCATTTCTTTGAGTACTACTGGGAGGATCTCATCCAGCCCAGGGGATTTGTTTATTTTTAACACTTATGCCTCGGTTATGCCAAAGTTATTTAAAACTGTATAGGAACTGGATGACACGTGGGGCATGTTGTCCGTATCTTCCTTTGTAAAAACTTGTGAAAAGTAATCATTTAATATATTTGCTATTTTTTTTTCTTCATCTACGATTTTGCCATTTGTATCTCTTAGACATTTAACCTCCTCTTTGAATGTTCGCTTGCTGTTGTAATATTGGAAAAACATTTTGGAATTGGTTTTAGCTCCCTTAGCAATGTTCATTTCTATTTCTCTCTTGGCCTTTCTAACTTCCTTTTTGACTTGTGTTTGCAGTTCCATGTACTCTTTCTGTGTACTTTCTTTTTGGTCCCTTTTTAATGCTCTGTAAAGTGCCTTTTTTCGCTGAATATTTTTTTTAATTGATCTATTAAACCATTTTGGCAATTTAGTTTTACATTTAGATTTGTCTACTTTAGGGATGTAGTTGTTTTGCGCCTCTAGTACTACATTTTTGAAGAACAACCATCCTTCTTCTGTGGGTGTTTTCTCTATTTTACTCCAATCTACTTCTGTTAGTCTCTGTTTCATACCTTCATAGTTTGCTTTTCTAAAATTGTAAACCTTAGCTTTAGTCATTACTTTTGGGGTTTTAAAAAACACTTCAAATGAGACCATGTTGACCATCAACCTGGCTCTCCGGTTCAGCTGCGCTCTCTCTCACCTCAATGGCTTCTTCCCTCTCGCTTTCAGTTTCTCCAACAGTCTTGCAGTTCTTCGCAATATACCCTTTACGTTCATATTTAAAACATTTAATTAAATCAAAAGAAGCAAACACTACGTATTCGCTACCATCCACCAGAAACCTAAACGCTACATTTAGCTCTCCAGTCGGGTCTTTCAGAAGCATATATAACTGTGTTCTGAAAGAAACTGTGTGCTTTAACTCCGAGGATTTACAACCCAGAGGAATCATTGTAATGACTGACATTATTTGATCATGACAGCTTAGCTCTCTCTCTGTAAGTTCATTTTTCAGAAAAGACGGAATATTTGAAATTGTTATTTTCCTGGCGGGAGCCGCAAGAGGCAGAACAGACACTAACACTCCATCAATAACCAAACCCTGCTGAACCATTTCCGAAACTAATATTTAATTACTCGAAATACCACTACAACCTTATTCATACGCGATGCAGACTTGATATTCTCACACCCAATTACTTTTCCAAGTTCAACCACACATTTCTCAACCTTGACAGACACATCCACTACAACTTCTATGCCATTTCTCTGATATATTTTCAAAGTTAGGAAGTGAACCCCTCGGGATTCCCCTGACTTTGGCCATCATGGCCGAAAATTATAAAAGATCCAACTATTAAACCTTTTTTGTTTTAAAAAAAAAAAAACCTAACACAAAAAATAAAGGATGAAATGTGAAAAAGAAAAAGAGAAAATAACAGGGGAGAAAACCCCTCACTCTACACACACGCTGCAAGCACTCCCATCACACACAGTGACAGCCAGACATCAAGAGTAGATAGATAGATAGATAGATAATAAATAATGAATAAATCAATAAATAAATACGAATTATAATTTTAAAAATCCTTTTACAATTTAACAATCCGTGTTTCCAGTAGGTTTCCCTTTTCTAAGGACTCTTATGTAAAGAAAGATAGAATATACCAAGCAAACCCCTCTCTTGGCAAGGCAAACACTGTGCCAGGTGAGCCAATGAAGCCGCTACAGCTAGTCAGTGTACCCCATGTAGATGACGGTCACACGCTGCGTGATGAGAACTCCATGAGTGATTACATTTTTCTTTTTACTGTTTTAAAAGCTCTGTGTCTGGCCAGTATCCCATTATGGGGATACTCTCAAGGGCTTGTGTTGCCTTACAATTGGTGTGGCCATTTTGATTTGGTATCTTTCATTGTCAGAGCTCAAAATTCACAGTGCTTGTCAGTAATGCTACTGGTTTCTTTAAAATATCAGGCCAGTGTTTCTCATGTTGCACAGCAACCAATTTTTATAACAGTATAAGATCTTTAGCATTTTAATAAATACAGTATTTTTAACAGTTAATTTTCTAAACAATTATTTAACACTGATTGCTATTATACATTATTTTAAATACTTTTCCTTGTAAAACACTATTAACAGTAGCATTTTAAAAAAAAGCATTTTTCAGCAGACCATGGACGGGAATTCCCAGGAGGCAGCGCTCAATTGGTTGAGCGTCGCTGGGGAGGGGAAGGCTTAGGTCGGCCAGGGTGTCCTCTGCTAACCGCGCACCAGAGACTCCTGTAGTCTGGCCGGGTGCCTGTGGGCTTGCCTGTAAGCTGCCCGGGAGCCTTGTTGTCCTCCTACGCTGTAGCTCCTGGGCGGCTGCATGGTGAATCCGCAGCGTGTAATGAAGGGGTCGGCTGACGGCACACACTTCGGAGGACAGCGTGTGTTCGTCTTCGCCGCTCACGAGTCAGCGCAGGGGTGGTAGCGGTGAGTTGAGCCTAAATAATAATTGGCCATTTCAAATTGGGAGAAAATAATAAAAAATAACTGGCAACGACTACATTTATAAAAAAAAAAATAATAATAAATAAATAAAGCAGTTTTGGTGATTACTAGTCAGGTGTTGCTCTCTGTATTAGGTTACTTGTTAGGTAATTGTTAAAGACACCAAATACCTGAACAGAGACATGGGAAAACAGCCCTGCCTAGTGGCAGAACAAAAAAATATTGCTATTATTTTATTAACTGTCATTCTACAAGGTATTTTCTTTAATATGCATTTATGAACATATATCAAAGCTTATAAAACAACCCATGTATAACTGTGGTAAATAACTACTTATTTGTAGGCATTAAATGTGAAAATGTTAAAATGTGTATACCATTGCAAATTATATTTGTTATATATAATATATACATCATTAATTTGTAATTACATCAGATGGCCAGAAAGAAGTAACCTACATTATGAGTCACAGTTAGTCTGTACAAAAAAAAAAAAAAAAGTTCTGTGAAATTTAAAGGTCAGCTGACATTCTCAGTAATATATTTACTAATAATATGACGATTTGAAGTATACACAAAATTTTCCATTTAGACTCCAATAGAGTTATATAAGCGTTATGCCAATAAACACTAACAGAAATAATATTTACAGAGGATACGCTGAATATCTGTTTTGCAGCCCTGGCTAATGCTATACCGGTATGTATTTAAAGTGATACTACCAAAAATATTTTACTGTACAGTTTTGACAGGCATGTGTAAATAAAAAAAAAAAGCACTTTCCATTAGACAGATTTTAGTTTTTAGTTGAGACTGCAGCTCATTAGAGTCTAATAAACTTCTTGAAAGGAGAATTCTTAATTTCAAAGGATGTTTCCCTGGGCTCTCTGGCCTCTAGTTAAACATAAAAGATGCCCACTAATTAAAGCTATGAATGGTGATGAATGTTATGTGGTTGGTCCATTACTGGTGAGTTTGTTTACTTTGTTTGATCTGTGCTAATGGCAACCCCACTATATCAAAGCTTATCATTTATTTGGAGCTATCTACTGTGTGTTTTCTGAAAAAATAATGCAGCACATTGAATTATATTTACTAATTAGCATTAACAAGCTCCTTATACTCTTGGCTTACACTAAGTGATGAAACAAGTGGAGGATTCCGAGCATAACGTTTTAATCAACTGAAAGAGAAGAGACTGATATAATGAATTATTTATAAGAAAACACAAATCTAGTAATTTGGCACACTATAAGTGCATACTTTATTCAATAAATAAATATACAACATACAATAATTTAGGTTTTGCAGACATAAACATCTACCATGTCCTTTCATTTTTGGTATCATTTGAAGAAAAAAGCTTTAAAACTCACCAAGAACATGTGTGGAGGAGGTGAGTTTCTGTGGATACCTTTGAAATGTAATCAGTGTTTGTCACTAGAATAAAATGGTTGCCATTTATTTGTTTTTCACTATCATATAAACACTGACATTTAATACTGTATGAAATGAAAATAAATATTCAATTGTATATTAGTGAAGATTTTTGTACATACATCATGCTTTCATAAATTTTTACTTTCAAATTAAAAATATACTGTAATGACCTAGACAATTGTTTTGTTGCAGGACTTGTTGTCTGCTCAGTTTGTCTCGTCTGTCGTTTATGTATTGTAACGACCTCGAGAGGTGGCGGGAATCTTGGAGAACTCCTGTGATGGACAGGTGGTGAGGACAAGGTCAAGGCTGCCAAGAGGTCTTCTCCGAATTGGGTCTGAGAAGCAAGAGGGGGCAGGACAGCATATAAGAGCATCAGGAATGACACAAGGAGGGGTAGAGAGAGACGACAGCCAAACTGATAGGAGTGAGGAAATAGCAAGAGAGCAGGAGAAGCACCCGCTATTATTACTGTCATCTGTGAGATGGACCCCAACTACAGCTGTGTCATTAACTCACCCAACAACTCAACACCGTCTCCCTAAGTTAGTGTTGCCACCTGTCCGTATTTGACCAGACAGCCCGGAAATTGGCATCTGTGTCCAGGTGGCAGGAATTAACAAGCCTGGATGCCCTGCTGTCCGGTTTTTAAGTGAAAAGCATAAAAAACACCAACCTTCCTAAAATATTTTATTTGACTTACATTAGTTACCTAAACGGTTTCCACTATCTTATTAGAAAAATGTACTGTTTAATAAAGATCTGTATATTCTACTTTGTCCCCAGCATTTGAATAATGCTGAAGCCAATAAACATCCACGTAATGTAAACAACCCAAGTGAAAGGTTACAGTCACGTGACCCCAGCAAGTACATACTGGCAGTATTTTGCAACCACACAGCATACGTCTTACATCCAGTCATGAAAAATATCATTTATGATGTGCCAGATACTTGGAATTTGTGACCCCTACTGTGCACCACCAGTGAGCGAGCACACTTTGATGTGATTTGACCAAGTTTCTTTTTTCCTTTTAAGAAAACGTACTTAACGGTACATGTTATTAAAAAAATACATTTTCAATAGTTTGTTACAAAATCCCGTACTAATACGAAATATATGCAGTATTTTTATGTTGTTTAATATAAACGTTTAACATCTTTCATTAATAGACTCACAATTAAAACAATGGATGTGACATACAGTGCCTATAGAAAGTCTACACCCCCTTGAACTTTTTTCACATTTTGCTGTGTCAGGGCCTCAGAGTTTCATGCATTTAAATTTTCTAGTAATCTACACACCATACTCCACACTGTTTGAGAAAAAAAATTATATATTAAAAATACAAAACTGAAAGATCATAATTGGATAAGTCTCCACCCCCCTGAGTTAATACTTGGTGGAAGCACCTTTAGCAGCAATTACAGTTGTGAGTCTGTTGGGATAGGTCTCTACCAACTTTGCACACCTAGATTTTGTAATATTTGACCATTCTTCTTTACAAAACTGTTCAAGCTCTGTCAAGTTCCTTGGGGAGTGTTGATGGACAGCAATCTTCAAGTCATGCCACAAATTTTCGACTGGATTTAATTCAGAGTTCTGACTGGGCCACTCAAGGATATTTACCTTTTTGTTCCTTAGCCACTCCATTGTAGCTTTGGCTGTGTGCTTTGGGTCGCTGTCATGCTGAAAGGTGAACTTCTGTCCCAGTTTCAGCTTTCTTGCAGAGGGCAGCAGGTTTTCCTCAAGGACTTCTCTGTACTTTGCTCCATTCATTTTTCCTTCTATCCTGGCAAGTGCCCCAGTCCCTGCCGATGAGAAACATCCCCATAACATGATGCTGCCACCACCATGCCTCACAGTAGGGATGGTGCTCTTTGAGTGATGTGCTGTGTTGGGTTTGCGCCAAACATAACACTTTGCATTTAGGCCAAAAAGTTCCAATCAATTTAAATCAAATGATTTTTTTTAGTAAACATGGATTTTCATTAGTGCTTCAGTAGGTTCAATAAATTTCTATTTGTAGGCCACTTTCATGGTCCTTTCACCGGGATTGTGAAATTGTCTCCATCCTTTCCAAGCCTTTTTTCCTGTCAGTTACCAACTTGAAAACTTTCTTTTACCTAGTGTAGGACCAGATGTCATGTTAAAATGAAAAAAAATTAAATACATGTTTGCGATATCATATATTTTTTCTGAAACTGTAAAACTGAACCATGTGTAGTAAATGGAAGTACCCGACAGGTAAGGTTTATGTATTTTGTTAGCTACAGTTAACTCATAACATGCTGTATTGTTAATTTAAATACAGTAGTTTGAATGTGCTTATTGAGGTGCTAGGATTGACCTATACAATTTGGACTTGAACCGTAGCTCCTGGTCCTGTTCGTCATGGATCAAAAATTCTCAGCGAAATCTGGGTTAACTTCAAACCATCCAGCAACATAGCTCCTCTTGAACCAGAGAGCTTAAGTAAGAAATACTGTACTCATGTACTGTAGATGCTGAAACTGAGGAGGATTCTGAAAACAAGCTAACTTTCATATTTTACAAGCAATTCTCAAAAACCTGTTGAGATAAATAGTTCTGTTTAACATAATGAGAGCAGTGAACCTCAATCTATCAGGAAATGAGCCAGGAAAGCTGATAATACAGAGAGGACAGTTACAGATGGATTACAGATAGTAAGATAAGGCCGCTGTTGTGAAAAGCTGAATCTGCCACTTTTAGGACATCTAAGCAAATTACTTTTAAAAAATCTAAATAAATAGTTAGAGTAATCATTCTAGTCTGCTTCAAGCATATTGTTATATTTACTGACCATAGCTAACAGTGCATCATTGTCAACACGTATGCATTTCAATGGAGTAGGATTATTGTAAAACAAATGCAAATCCAGTGAGGTTTATCAATTCATAACCGGGGACGTCTGTCAATTTCTTCTATATCTGTAAATCATTGTTTACTTTTGTACTCTTTTTTTTTCTAATCAATAAGTTATTTGTACCATAATAACATGTAGTCTAGCAAATCCACACTTATTTTAAATTAAATGCTTTATGCACTGCAAGATTTTTAAGTTTAGATTTCGAGTTTTGTACTATAACATTTTGGGTTCTGATTTAGTGTTTGATTTTTAGTTATTGAATCCAAACTTCATTAACTTTTAAATAAAAAGCATATCACAATCCTGGGATGTAATTTTAAACTAATAGATCTTTAAGGGCAGCTCCTTTAAAACATTACGTGTGTGAATTTCATCGATGGGCTCATAGTTTAATTATTGTTAATTACATTACAACTTAAAATGAGCAGTTCAGTCATTCTGTGAATTTCCCAGACATGAGGCAGCACTATTTAATTAAAACAGTAAGAGGCAGCCCTGCAGGAATTCCTGTCACATGCAGTATTTTACCACACCACATTTTCTAATTGACATTACCTGGGGTCTTAAAGGGGAAACACATAACATGTTATGAAAATAAATCTTTTCCATATTTTTTTTTTTTATCACATGAAAAAAATTAATCTGCAGATATGTATATGTATATACAGAACACTCTTGCTATAACAAACCTGTTGGATCCAAGCCTTTTGTTTGATATGTCGAGGGGTTCGTTATAGCGAAAGGACGATCAAAATGAACGATAAACTGTTAAGTTAATGAGATGATATTGTGAATAAAAGTAGAATTACACATAACTGTTCGTCTCATGTATGCAGTGTTCTGCCTTTGCTTTATCCAATTTGTTATAGAATTAAAACACAGTACAAAAAAAGCAAAAATACTGAATGCAATGCAATAAAAACTACGTTTTTGTTACAAATCAACCCAACATGAAAAATGTTTTGCTTTAAAGCTTACAGTGATGACACTTTGAAGTAGGAATTAATATAACCTACTCCACACATTCAAAGCAAAAACTAAAATAAAGTTGCATAAGTATTCAAACCCTTTGCTGTGGCAAACCTAAATTCATTCAGGTGCACAAAATGACCTTAACGAGCCACACAATTAGTTGAATGGCCTCTGTCTGTGTGCAATATTAGTGGTTCTCATGATTTCAGAATAAAAACACCTGTCTCTGTGAGGTTTTTTGGTCAGGTAATGAATTTCAAGCAAATACTCAACCATGAAGACCAAGGAGCTTTCAAAGCAAGTCAGGGATAAAGTCATTGAAAAGCACAGATCAGATAAGGATACAAAAAAATATCAGAGTCTTTAAATATCCCTGTGAGCACAGTCTACTCAATCATCAAGAAATGGAAGGTGCATTGTACCACCTAGACACTGCCTAGATCAGGCCGTCCCTCCAAACTGAGCAGCAGGGCAAGGAGGAAACTGGTGAGGCATGCCACTGTGAGGCCAACAACAACTTTGAAAGAGCTAAGAGTTCAGTGGCTGAGATGGGAGAAAATGTGCATCAGTCAACAATATCCAGAACACTTCACAAAAGTAGCTTGTATGGTAGGGTGGCAAGAAGGAAGTCATTACTAAAACTAAGTCATCTCAAAGCCCGCATTGAGTTTGCAACAAAGCACCTGAGTGATCCTGCAAAAATGTGGCAAAAGGTGTTGTGGTCAGACAAGACCAAATTGGAACTTTTTGGTCTAAATGCCAATCGTTACATTTAGTGCAGACCCAACACAGCACATCTCCCAGTCAACACCATCCCTACAGTCAAGCATGGTGGTGGCAGCATCATGCTATGGGGATGCTTCTCCTCAGCAGGGACTGGAAAGCTTGTTAGGATTGAAGGAAAAATGTATGGAGCAAAGTACAGGCTAATACTAGATGAAAACATGTGGCAAAAGTTACCTTTCAGCAGAACAATGATCCCAAGCACAAGGCCAAAGCTACACTGGAGTGGCTTAAGAATAAAAAGTGAATGTCCTTGAGTGGCCCAGTCAAAGTCCTGACTTGAATCCTATTGATAATCTGTGGAAGGACTTGAAAACTTCTGTCCGTAAGCGATCCCCATACAACTTGAGAGAGCTTGAGCAAATCTGCCAAGAAGAATGGGCACAAATTGCACCAAGCCAGTGTGCAAAGTTGCTGAGACTTACCCAAAAAGACTTGCGGCTGTAATTGCTGCCAAAGGGGCTTCCGCCAAATATTGAGTTGACGGGTCTGAATATTTATCAATCAGCATATTTCAGTTTTTTCTCTTTAGTTTTTGCTGACATTTACTGTAACTTATCTTACTTTTAGAAGTCTTCAGTTTGATCATTCAAGTTTTGAATAAAATATTAAGTTTAAAAAAAATAGTAATTTCACAAAATCGCACACCATAAGAAGGGTTTGATTATTTTTGCAAGGGCATATATATATATATATATATATATATATATATATATATATATATATATATATATATATATATATATATATATATATATATATATATATAATATATATATATATATATATATATATATATATATATATATATATATATATATATATATATTTTTTTTTTTTTTTTTTTTTTTTACTTAAAAAAAATGTGGTGATACAAGATGTCAACAATATAATGTATGGTACTACTTATACTGAATTCATTTGAAATAACCATCAGTTCACTATAGTTGGTCCAATGTTAAACTATTTACATTTTTTTTTCAGATAATTCAGAAAGAAACCTGTTGTTCCCTTTCAATTCGAAGATGACCACCAACAATGCTTTTGGAATATGCCTGCCACAGGTCAGGTATTCACTGAGCATTTTATATCAGAGCTGCCGATAGGCCCCTCTGAGGGAGACAACCTTGGTCCCACCTCCCGAGGGAACAAATAGCCACTCCACGGAGCTCACTTCCTCTTTTGCTTCTCACTGCAGTAAGGTACTAACCTGTCCAGTTGTTGTGAGTGAGTCTGTATGAAAGAGCTCTCACTCGAGTTTACCGGAGTCTTGAAAAATATTGCTGGAAGTTGGCTTGCCACTTCTCTGGAATCAGTAAGTCAGCTTCTTTGAACTGAGCTATAATCCCTGGAATCAGTAACTCAGCTTCTGTGAACGGAGTTATAATCACTGGAATCAGTAACTCAGCTTCTGTGAACTGAGCTATAATCAATGGAATCAGTATGTCAGCTTCTGTGAATGGAGCTATAATCACTGGAATCAGTAAGTCAGCTTCTGTGAACTGAGCTATAATCACCGGAATCAGTAAGTCAGCTTCTGTGCACTGAGCTATAATCACTGGAATCAGTAAGTCCTCTTGCACCTGCACCTTACCTGTGGTCATCAGGGACGTTTCAGAATCAGACCTGGCTGTGGCTGAGGAAGACCAGGACACAATCTCAATCAGGGCCACATGGGACTGCATCTCCTTCCCTCAGGATGAGAAGGGAGGAAAGACCTTCGAGATGGGTCCCAGTTCTGAGAAACCCTCGGACGCTAGGCTTTCCCCTCTTCCAAGCTCGATCCCAACGCTTATAGAGGAAGCCTCTAAGTTCCTCCAAGTACCTTGGACGTTAGTGCCCAAACCATGCTGGTATGTCTTCAGGACGCAGGCTTCATTGCCCCGACTTCAGCTCTTCCTAGCATTCCCTGATTTCCTGGAAGAGGCGCACTCCTCTTGCAACCACCCAGCCTCGGCACAGAGTGTGGTGAAACGGGCAACCCCGCTGGTTTCTTTAGAAGGCACAGGGGTGCTGGGCTTGGCAGGATTCCCACCAATGGATTTGACCATCAC
This sequence comes from Polyodon spathula, assembly GCF_017654505.1. NCBI lineage: Eukaryota > Metazoa > Chordata > Actinopteri > Acipenseriformes > Polyodontidae > Polyodon > Polyodon spathula. The sequence continues at coordinate 97,774,068 of NC_054535.1, forward strand.
TACCCTTGTGCGAGCCCCTCCAGCAGGGGGTTTACCTAAGGACCCTGCATGCCCTAATGTTCAACGCAGAGTATCAGAGGCACATTTAAATAAGGCCTACGCTACAGAAGTGCAAGTCACGTGCCTGGCCAACATGGCAGGCCTCCTTTCGGCTTACATGGATGGCATACTACAGTCGGTGCCCATCCCTGAACTAGTGGCTTCAGAGCTGCACCTAGTATCAGACACACTGCTCCAGATTTCCGGCTTCCAAAGGCAAGCCCTGGGCCGGAGCCTGGTTAGCCTGGTAGTAGCTCGCAGGCAGCTTTGGCAGTCCCAGATGAGGGTCCCTGATGCAGACAAATCGTCCTTGCTAGACAAGCCGATATCTCCCGGCCATACCTTTGGTCCAGCAGTGGAGGAAATACTACAACGCTCCCACTGAGAACGCAAGGTATCTTAGCAGGTAGCCTCGATGCTCCCTTCCCTTGCTCCGGCGTGGGATAGAATGAGACACTGGCATCCACCCGTGGCACACACGGTAACTAGGAGGGTCCCAATCCCCACTGCCCCGCATGGCAACCTGAAGCATCGCCTTCAGGCTTCCACAGCAGCTGACAGCCAGGCCTACACACAAGAACAGGGAAGCGTCAGACATGGGGCCCCAATGCAACAGCACTCCTGGAGGCAGTTCCACCATTGCTGCGTCCCTATTCTTCCTTTCAGGGAAGCGTCTTCGAGCCAGGGAGGACTTCAGTCCCGGAGTTACATCGCATAGCCAGATGACATTACAGAATCTGCTATCCTACCGGGCTGTTCACCTTCCTGGAGTGGTGAATCGGGCGGCGGACCTCCTCTCGAGGGAGGGTCCTCACTCGTCAGAATGGCAGCTCAGAATGGGAGCATTTTGGCAAGGCCCGAGTTGATATCTTTGCCACGGCAGAAACGACTCACTGCCCAGTATGGTTCTTCCTACACCGCTTTGGTGGTTCACTAGGCATTGATGCCCTGGCCCACGAGTAGCCCAGGGCACTCTTGTATGCATTCCTGTCAATACCATTGCTCCCAGCCTTCCTGCAGAAGGTCCGCAGAGAGAAGACGACAGTTCTCCTGGTGTTCCCCTGATGGTTTTCGACCCACTGACAGCTACTGCAAGGTCAGCCCTGAGAGATCCCACTATGCATGGATCCCCTCAATCAGAGGAGAGGCACTCTCTGGCACCCAGAACTGGGCAGACTCCAATTATGGGTCTGCCCCCTGAAAGGGGCCGTCTGTCTGCTTTAGCACTCTCAGACGCGGTCATAGGTACACTGCAAAATGCTAGGGCTTCCTCCACAAGGTCACTGTACGCCTACAAATTGAGGTATTTTCAAGATGGGGTCATGACCCCGTATCTTGCCCTATAGTGACTGTTCCGAAATTGCTGCAAGTTGACTCGATGGCAACCCCTTTTCTGAAGAGCGCTAGGCGGTTATGTCCAGCTAGAAGGGACATCTTCCCCAAGTGGAGTCTAGACAGTGAGATGTTGTGTTGACAGGATGAGAGCTCTTCGTCTGTTATGGTGCAAGGACCCTGGATCAGGCACCCCCACAGCAGCAGCTGTCTCACTGAATTGTGGACACCGTTTCAGCTGCATATACTAATGCCGGCCTACCTCACCTGGGCGGGTGGCCACTGTTTAGCTTTTACTCCAGGATTTGAAAACATCCAAAGAGGATTCAAAAATCACTTTATTAAAATACACCTTGAAACATAAATATATCAAGCAAAACAGCATACGTTTTAGCTCAGTATCACATTTGCTTAAGTTAAGAGCAGACTCACTACTGTGCTGACGTGCCCTGCATTTTTAAAGTGTGTAGTCATGTAAACCAGGGCAGTACATTTACAGAAAGTAATTAGTACATGTCTGGCTCATTTTTGTAATAATATATACAATAAGAGAAGTATTAAGTAAAACATAACATGTGATAAAAAATATTTTACAATTCATTATTAATTCCATTTGAAGTAACATCAGAGAACTTCAGGACTGCTCTGTCTCTCATTGCCTTCTGCTGCCTCCTCAAGACCCACCTGTTTAGACTGCACCTGTAGATCTCAATCTACCCCTCCTACTATGCACTGGAATTGCCTGACCTACGCACCACATTACTGGACCCTCAGCTGATGTATTATTGCACTAATATGTTACTGTAGATATAACTTGTAATCCTAACTTGCACCCTGTTTCATATTGTATTCTGTTAGTACTACTGCACTTAATATAAACTGTACAATATTTAAATATCAATCTTGCATTATAACCCTGTACTGCCCTGTGACAGCTGTAAATCACCTTGGATAAAGGCGTCTGCCAAACAATAATAATAATAATAATAAAATAATAATAATAATAATAATAATAATAATAAATAATAATAATAATAATAATAATGTCGTTGCTTTTCTCCATTTTAAATGTTAACATAATTTTCAAAAGCGATTTTTAACACTAGTCTGGAATTATAATTATAAGCTCATTGCTACCAATCCTTGAACATAGTTCATACATGTTTTAGAGCTAATAATTAAAAATATAATTTAAATGTATAATAGTTCAGAATGTTCGTAGGTTCAACAGAATATCACATCGTGGTCCGGTTTTAGGGTTAATTAAAACATTGCCATGTTTTTGATCAGGGTTTTTTTTTTTTTTATCATGTGATTTTTTTCTTGCTATTGAAAGGCCACTTTATATAAGCAAGTGGAATAAGTGCAGAGGGAATACATCAGGATTAATTAACTGCAGAGGCCCAAATACCACCAGACCTTGACTAATAGCTTTTTTGCACCTCATCCAAAAATATTACCAGTTATAAATAAAGGTTTAAGTACATATTATCATATGATAACCTTTATTGGCACAGTATTTGACAGAAAATACTAGAAGCTGTAAAGCACTGTTTTGGTAACTGTAAAGCCTGTTAATATCGTTGGCATACTACTACTACAACAAAGGATGGCAAGCTGGGTCATCTATAATCTTAATGAAAAAAAAACTGATTAAACGAGATTAAAGAATGTTGATCGTGTCCCTTCAATTTGTTTAGGGCATACAGCTCTCTACAAAGAAAAAAAGAGTCATGGAAGGAATTGTATACAGTCTGTTCTGTGGTTATTAATAGCCACTTAAGATTGAACTTTCTCTTTGCTTATACATTACTCCCCCAGTTCAACGGTATAGTACTGCACATATCTAAGGGCCCCTGTGTGTACATGTTTAGGTCAAGTGGAGAATTCCTCTTTCAGCATTCCAAGGCAAAATATTATCGCTTGCAAACCTTCTCTTTCTATCCTATTATAAACTTTCCATGGCACAGGAGTGACCCATTCATACCAGTGACTGTGAAACGAGGACATCAGGTGCAAACTGTTCCTCTTTTCCAAGCAAGGCCCTCACCTTGTCTCAAGCAATAGCAGTTTTCCGCATATGCAACCCATGCAATTAGATCTGTTTTTGACTGAGCCCGTCATAGTAGCATTAGGGTAGAGAAGCTTTTCTTGCCTGAACATGAAATGAATAAAAAACTATTTACTTTCAACAATGTCACAGGATGTTTGACTGGACTCGGGCAGATATAGATCGTGCACCAAATTTGCCGAAAAAGCATGAAAGGTTCATTTCTGTCTCTGTGATTGTGTTTTTTTTTTGGGGGGGGGGGGGGGGGGGGGGGGGGGTTGTGATTGCTGTAGTAAAATGCAATACCATTAATAGTCGTTGTTCCCTGTTTGAAAGTCATGATATCGCAGCGCAGTTTTACTGGTAAGAATAGGGAATAGGAGCCACAGAATCAAGCTTTGCATGGGGCCAACAAGGGACAAGCACAGCCACTGGTCTCAAGACAGTTCTGTAATACTTGAGTATATGCTAATCCGATACTACCTGCACTCTTTAATGTTCGTATGTGACACCCTAAATGACCAAAAAAATTGCCTTGGACCTGTTTTCACACCCGTACAAAAATAACAAAAAGTTAAAGTTTGGAGGGCTACATCCTGGGGAGGGCTGGGGTCCTGATTCAATCCCTGGCATGGTGTGTATATGCCCTTGGAATATCCAATGCATTCGCTTCTATACTTTACTGTGCCTTGTTACTAGGTGTAGTTGATTATATGTCTCCAGTTTGATTGAAATATTTTACAGAGAGTGGTTATAATTATCAGTATGAACTGTCTCCCAGAGTCAGTGGGGGAGAAAATATAACATAGTTCTGCCATCAGATATGTAGGTGGAAAATTGTGCAATCAAGATACATTGCCGCAGAATTAATAAAGACCCAGCTATTTTTTTCCCAAAGACCCAAAGATTTTTCCCTCACCTCTGGGAGCCAGGGTGTTTTGACTGTACCACACTGAGCCAGATGTTTCATGTTTGAGCTATGACATGAAGTTCTGAACTAAGTCCACACTGCATAGAAAAACAGTTAGTGGCAGTCGAAACATAGGAATAAAACAAAAAACTACCTTAAAAGGACCGTTTCTATATTCCCCCAGATACAGGATATTTAAAACTAAATAATTACTTTTACATTAAATTACAGTATGTAGTATATAATAGTTGGCATATGGTTTTTAATAATCTCATAGGTATGATTTTAAGCTTGTCTGGGCGTTTAAAATGGGCAATTTAAATTAATAACATCCCTCACCATAACAGAAGGACTTGTACATTAGAAAGTGAATTTGCACATAAATGGAATGAGTTTGGTGGTCTATAGATTAGGCATGGGCATTGAACTTCCAGTTCTCTCCATGGCAGTAATAAAAGATGCTGGATTTGCAGAACGGAGAAACATTCCACTCTTTTTATACTCAGAGTAGGGTATACTGATGATATCATTGTGTTCACATGGCTTAAAAAGTCAAAAGCAAATATGTGTTATCCATATAAACTGCAAACTTCAATCAATGTCTGTCAATAGCAGTAAATATATTTTGTTAAAACCAGGTTGTGTAAAATTGTACATGCAGCATTTTGTACAATATATCTGAACTTGAGAAAGGCAACAGTAAATAATATGGACATGTAAATATAATACAGGCAGCTGAGACATGCAATTACTAAAAAGGAGAGAACAGTGAGAGGTACCAAAATGGTTGAGATCAGCATTACCACACATAGACTATGAAATTCAGAACAATTAACAACAATTAACCAGATAGTAACGCCCTCTTCTTCAGGTTCTATTGCTTAAATGGAAATATTCCCAGCACTCTGATTGGCTTAGCTAGAGGGATATAACCCTAGTATATGCCTTTATAATGTTTGTAACCTCATCACAAAAAAACAATCAAACAATATCACTCCACTAGTTTTATTTGAAACAAAAAGCCATTTAAAGTACATTTCAATCTTCATACGAGCATCTCAGAGATGTTAGCCGATGCTGTAAAGTAGTGCAGAGAGGAGTCCTGTCAGACAGACTGAAAAGCCTTCTGCTACTAGTGGAGTGGTCAAACGTATTTTTAGATTTAAACAGAAAAAAAAAAAAAAAAAATCTAAATCGATTTTATTAATCAGATTTAACCTAACAAAGATATCTGAAATAAAAACTTTTAAAAAGATGTTTATTAAACCATTGAAAAAAAGCCTTTTAAGGTGCAAAAATCAGCTTGTTATTTAACTAGAAGTACATCTTGGATATGCTGTGCACACTGAACTAACTTTAATAAGTTGCTAACAGTTCCATCAAAGCATTACACACAGAAGGTTCCATGGCCAAGAGTTGCATTGCACAGTGAAGAACTTATCTGAAGCAGCAGAAAGGAGCAGCAACTGGCTGTGGTTGAGACAGAAAGATTCTGGTTGGGGATCTCAAGCACAATAGAAAGAAAGCAACTCTGATGTACAGGTAAGTAAGCTGGGCTGAGCTGAGTGGGGGATGGAGGGGGGTGATACTGGAATGCCAGAATCACTGTTGAGCCCTCTTGAGGTGTCGTGGGCTAGTCAACGAAACACAGAGGGTGGAAGGTGCCCACTTGAAGACCCCAGAGATGTACCCTACTTAGCTCAATCCAGATGGTTGTCATGCTGATGCGTTGGGGAGACCGCACTGGGTCACCCTGGAGCCAGCATCGCAGCCGTTGTGTGTGTGCTGATGCACTGGGGAGGCAAAATGAGCTGATCCCTGGAGCCAGAATTACACTTCAGCAATCAACACCAGACAGAAGGATACCTACATCATCAGATGGAAAACAACGCAAATGGATGGAGATGCAGATGGATCACATTAGTTTACTGCAAAGCTACGTCTTAGTTGATGCTTATCTTGGCGATAGCCGAGTTCAAATCAGCATGAAGTTCAACAACTACTCTCATGTAATGGAAATCAGTTTCAATATTTAAAAATTAAAAATGATTTTATTAACCACCTAGCTGCTTATCCTGCAATTTCCATGTCGAGCGCAAGCGAGTCCAAATGTGTCACTCCTGTAAGAATAATGTGCAGGGTGTTATATGGGCATCTACTAAGTTTAACACGTCTTTTCGACGGGTACACTAAATAAATGAGCAGAATATGTGGTACTATAGTCTGCAGTTTTGTTTTTCACTGGCAGATGGCAGCAGTCCCTAAGAAATATACTTGACAGACCAGACCATCCATAGATGAGCAGTAAAAAATGGACGGCCAGATTCGCCAAGTCAAAAATGGATGCTTACTAGGAAATGAGTGAGGGTATTTATGTCTTTGTTGATGTTACAAGGGGTTGTAAGGAACTGATTTATTCTGCTGATAAAGTACACTTTGTAGATAATGATGCATATAACAGCGACACACACCAGTACTTGAAACTGTGGACAATAGAATGTAAGTTTTCTGATGTATACATACTAGATAAAGACTTTAGCATTGATGAGAGTTTGAAGGGCGCCAATTTTTGATTTGGAAATTGACTAAATAAATGGGCAACTGGGTGGTTAAAACAACCTAGAAATTTAGCTTCCCGTCTGGAGTGCCTAATGCGCCTATAGCTTAGAGGTCGTTGGTTCGAGTCCAGGCTATTCCACTGCCGACTGTGGACAATTGGCCGAGCACCACCTGGCTACCCCGTGGACACCACCCTGGTCCAGTCGGATCCACGGGGAGCCAGTGGCGGGCGTGATCCTGGGCTCACCCCGCGCACCCTCTGACGGCCTGTTGGACGGTCCGGGCACCTGCGAATTTGCCTGCAAGCTGCCCAGAGCTACATTATCCTCCCACGCTTCCACGGGGTAAAACCAATATAGTAATTGAATTTATATATATATATATATATATATATATATATATATTATATTATATTTTTATATAAATATCTAATCATTAGAATTGGCTATACTGCTCCACAAGTCTTTCTTTTGAACAACTGATTCCTGAAAGTACTTTACCAGTTGCTGTTTGGACTCTGATAGAAGAACAAACTGCAATAAGTAATTCTCTTTTAGGCCATTGTCTACTGAAGAAGTAAAAATACTTAATTGATTGGCAGGTCCTGAAGATGACTGTAATACTACGAAATTGACATTCTTAAATTCCCCTTAACAAGCATATTAATGCTTCATTACTGACTGGTAAAATTCCAAACCAGAAGGCTGTGGTACCAAGAGTTTATTTTTAATAAGAAAACTGGACAATAAGTATTTAAATCTGTAGCAGATCCAGATTTAAAGACAGGTTTAATATCCACTAGATTTAAATAATTATTGTCCAATTTTCTTATTGGCCGTGATGTCAAAACTACTGGAAACTACTAAAGTAATACAAAAATGACTACAAAAGATTTAGAAGTGAGTAGTTTTTTGAGTAAATACAGTATAATCGTAAATCTCAAAAAACTACTCACTTCTAAATCCTTTGTAGTCATTTTTGCATTACTTTAGTATAAATACATGTTAATTTGGATTCATATGTTGTTTTTTTTTTACTTTATGTGAACGAAAAGACACACATTTGCCCATTTTCCCATTGGAAATAGTGATATTTTGAAATATCATTGTCCTGGTCACAAAAGCAAAGTTTGTGGGGAATAATAGCCATTTTCTATACTTTTGAGGCATAAGCAATTAGGAAATAACACTTACTACCCAGGAACAAAAATTGTGTTACATAGTGTAATAGGTCAGTTTAATATACAGCTAAAACCATGCTATTTGGATCTGCACCTAAATTGCACAATGTTAAAAGTAATCTTGCTCTTATATCACTAGTCTTGAAACTGTAACAATGTAGATACCTTAGCTTATGGCTAAATTCAGTCAGTGCTAAATTTTGAATATCATTTGAACATCTTGTATGCAAATGCTAAGTTAGACTTATCTCAAGAAGATCTCTTTCTGTTAGTAACCCAAGCGATATTACCTTTAATAGACTATTCTGATTGGGTATATATAAGTGCATCCCACACAGTTCTGACAAAGTTGGTTCCCATCTTTCAACATGTTCCATGTTGCCTTACATCTCTGTTAGAGACATGTGACTATCTAGGCACTAAGATCAAATAATGTGCCTACTTTTAAAATTCCTAAATTGAGATCTAATATGGGCCAGCATGCCTTTGTATATAATTTTTGGAACTCATGCCTTGTAAACATAAAAACGGCCTCTTCACAATATCTTCTTTAAATCACTCCTAAAGATTTATAATAAATCTGACCAGGGTTGCAAATCATATAAATATTGATTATGACCAGGAAAAGAAATGATTTAACCTTTTTATGCTTTTGACTGTTTTTGTCCTGTTTGAATGATTTATTGATTTTCTAAAGCTATTTCTTGCTACCTTCTCTTGCCAGGACCCTGTTGAAAAAAAAAAATATGATATATATATATATATATATATATATATATATATATATATATATATATATATATATATATAGTGAGGAATTCTTGCTTCTGGCTGCACTCTATGACTGTATAGTTTAGTCTTCCACACACTACCAGGTATGTTTAAATAACAAACACTGACAACAGAAGTACAGTTACCCTTCGTGGGTTGTATTTATTTTTTAAATCAAAATCAAATAAACAAACAAAAACCTGACCCTTTCTTGGGTCCTAAACTAAACATTTATTTTTCCCTCCAAACTAAACAGGGACAGGCTAATTCTGCTTACCCTGAAACAAACTATCCATCCAGTTTTAAAGTTCTTTGTTATCTCAGCGTTTGGTCTCTTCTCTGTTTTCTCCCTCCCCCCATCTCTACCAGCTTTAACTGCTAGATAATTAGTTAATTAAACAATTAAACAGATAAATTGATGACAACTCCTCACATAGGTATGCTCCCCAGGGTCTTAAAGGCTTCATATATCCTTTCTAACATAATACTTAATTTTTTAACAAAACATAACATAAACCCAAGTCTGTGATTTAACCTCATACATCAATCCATGGGAACCCATCTACATCAATTTATTAACTGTAATTTAACTTTTAAACACATTACATTATTTCACAGTTTGTTTACTACTCAGTTGGTTTATGTTGTCTTCATATTTTATTATTTTAGTTTTCTTTGAAACCAACACCACAACCTTTACCCAGATGGAGTGTGCATTCATATATATATATATAAAATAGCTCTATCCTGGTTAAATAAATACATTTGAATCACTTTGTTTTAATGTGAAGTGTATTTTGCATATCAATTGAGCACCGCAAGTACCAATCGTGCTGTATGTCAACCCCACAATCGTCTCTTTGCCCTTTAATTGCTTGGCCATTCCTATCCAATTAGTTTATCACAGGGACAAGACACAAGATACATGATTATAGCCAGATTTCCTGTACTGTGCTGCTAATATCTCAATTCCTGCTGGATTCAATGAGCTAAACTGTACGCAGAGTATTCCAAGTTTCAAATAGCATTATTTACATTAACAATCTGTATTGATGTTTACCTATAAACCAATGCTGTAAATGATCAAAGTCAGACAGCAAATACTTAACCATGTAATAAACCACAGTATCGTCAACAAATAAGTGGACCAGAATGTTTACTCGACTGTAGCAGGTCATTAAGAGAACAAAAAACAGCAAGGGGCGCAAAATTAAATCTAGGGGAACCCATGGTTAAGTACTATTTGGTTCAGATACAATCCTTAATTATACTTCATTATACTTTAGCAAACCTTGAAATTCACTGAAAAACAGCCGAGCTTCTTAAGAACAAAATCATGGTTGCTAGAATTAAAATCTTAAGACAAATTAATGTACATGAGATGGTTCCAGCTATAGTCATTCTCAGTAGACACTATAGTGCAGCATTGTGCAATGATAGTGGATTATGTGTTATTGGGGAAGAATCACAGAATGTGTCTGTGTTCTGTGGCACTCCATTAAATGCTAGTTATTTGTTAACTCTGCTGTTACCAATAAAATACACCTTGGAAATTGGAATCTATAGACTACAATTAATTTTCAATAATAATAGTTTTATCTTTGGGGTGGTGTTAGCGAACTGTATTCATTTATACAGCAAGGTGGAATTTTTTTAATGAGGTTCAGTGACCACTAGGAGTGCGCTGGAGGTTTTTTTTTTTTTTTTTGGATTGTCGATTAACAGTCCAAGAAAATTACTATGTCTGTAGTTGTACAAATAGTCCTAATTTATCAGTTGGACGTGATCGGGACCGTTCCTATGACTGTGTTTAGGGGATGCTGAAGATCAAGAGACCCTGTCTCTGGGAAACAAAAAGAAAATATGTCACGTAGTAGTGCATGAACATTACGACGTAGACGTTTCTTTATTTTCGACTTAAAGAATCTTTTTAATATACCATATATATATATATATATATATATATATATATATATATATATATATATATATATATATATATATATATATCCCAAATCCCAATGCAAATCCCCCGTGCTTTTTATGCATTGCAAACTGCAAAATTACAAAAGCAGTTTTAAAGGGTAGGACAGAAGACATGTCTCACAAACGTCAATCCAAACAGTGTTCTGTTTCTTCTCAGGGTGAACCCAACGGGCTGCGTACACTTTCAACATGCAAACACGAAACTCCACAGCACAGGGTCTGCTTATTATCCAGCTCGGGTACAGAAAAAATCCAGCTACAGTTTTTTGGGGATTTTTTTTCAACTTTTGTACAGTTGCCCCCCTGCAAAAGGCATATACTGCACGTGATGTAAAGGCCTGTTTGTCTATCCATGCACTTACATGTTTGCATATATCTGGAGACACGCTTATTGTGATTAAACATTGCATTGCATTTCTTATTCTTCACAATAATGTTAGTACATGTCATGATCATCAGCTTTCTGCAGTGGGGATGTATGTTACTGACATATTTTATAAGGCATGTATGCCAATATTAGTAGTGGCAAAGCAAATGAGTATACTATACTATAGTACTATAAAAATACAGCAATTTAGCAAAAGTTAGTTCGGACACCATCTTGAGTTAACCAGACTACAAAGTGTATTTCAATGGTAGAAATCAAAAGTTATTTTTTTTTCAGAAAATCATGCCAAGACTTTTCCCCAGAATACAGTACACTCAGTTAAGCAATTTCCTGACCTTAAAAAAAACATTCAACATTTTCCTAAACTCATCAAAAAGCACTTAACTGTCACAGAAGGAAACAGTTACAAAATCATATTTCAATTCTGTTTCCCTTTTGCACCACGGTATTCATTTTAGCCTCAGTTAACCTTCTGTAATCCAGATTGCTCAAAGGGTGGGGTGCGTTACATAAAAGTGATTTTTAAAATAAAATAGATAGAAGCTCTCCATTCCCTATTCCGATGGTTTTCAACCTTTTTTACAACTGTACCCCTTCTGTCTGAAGGTTTCCTCTCAAGTACCCCTTTGCAATGTTCACTTTACTGAATGGTACCAGAGTTAAAATAAAAGGCAGAATAATATGATTAACAAATGTATTTATTTCCATTTATTAAATATATCATTTATGTCACAACTGTTTTTCATAAAACTTTTAATTACAAGTCTTTGCATACACAGAATCAAAAGACAGTATTTGGGAATTCCTTTGATGAAACTGTTAATAACTAACAACGATGTATTAAATTCAACATCAAAATGATCCAAAGGGACTCTAGATCTCTGTCACTTTGCACTATCTATAGACTCTTTTGTGTTTTCTTTCTTTGTTTTTCTTTTGCAGGTTTCAATTTTTGACTAGAGGAACGATACACAGGCTAACCGGTGTGCTCTAAAACACTGAAAACAATCCAACCAGTCACTTGCTGCTACTGCAGCCACATTAGAGATCTGATTCAGAGATAATATATAATAGCATTAAAAAGATAATGATTTTCTCTTACTTTCATTGAAATGTTTTCATTACTGAGTCAACCAAGCCCTGTTTTACTTTCTTTGCTGCACTTTTTATCACCTTCATTCCACTGAATGTAAATCAAGACATGATGGCATTATGTTATTACATATGCATCTGGTTTAAAAATGGAAAACACATGTCCAGATGTCTACAATCCAATCTTACGTGTTGGGAAAATGTTTTTCAATCAAGATACATTGCAAGATATTGTTCAAAAAGGTTCTCAGCAAGGACAGTACGGGCCTCAAAGGAACAATTAGCAATCATTTCAAACCCATATAATGTTTCTTTATCAGATGCATCAGAGAAAACAGTTTTTAAAGAGATGAGCTAAATGTTATCTTTTCCAAAGATTACCCATCAGACTGAATGCTATTAATACTTTTTTTTTTTTTTTATTCTTTAAAAGCACTTTTCCTACGGGTCTTCAGTCTTTAACACTTACGAAATGTTTTATCAAACATGTTTCCTGTGTTTTATGAGCAGGTTCTTCTCCTGGTAAACATGTGTCTGGCAGGGTGCCATTGCTCATCTACAGTCTCGTGCTTTTTAAAAGAGGGGTACTTCTTTATGAGCCTTACTAATGCTCAATGCTTTCTAGCTTTTATTGGGTCACTGTCCTTCTCTAAGCTTACACCTGCACTCAGCCCCTTGGACAGTGCGCAGGATTTAAAATTGCTGCCAATTTCTACATTGTTTCATTGTATAATCATCAGCTCCAGGTTTGGCACAAGACCACTTGAAGTTTGACAAAATACCCCGAGGCCTAACTCGACTCCTCAAAAAGGTTTACGGTCCTTGCACTTGTACGATTTGACAAGTTAGCTGTAGCAAACAAAACATGCCCTGCCAAGTGAGTGTTTGAACCTTGAGCTTCAAATCAGATGACTGTTCAAGTGTTCTATCCATCTCACTAAGGTTATACGATTCAGTTTAAGTTCCACTGCATTCCATACAACATGTTCCCTTCCAGCACCAGACCTACTGCTTGGTATTTGGCTGTTTGATGTCGTCCCTTTCCATTTACTAGACATCCATCTTATGAAGTTATTTTATCATTTGTCTCATTATGAATCATAATAGAGATGTAAATCTTTTGCAGCTCCATCTGTCATAGTGAAGAGTGAGCTTACTTAGCATACACCATATTACACAATTTTAAAAACACAGCAAAACCAGTGTTTATAATGGTATAGCTGCATTATTAACAAGGACACTTTTTATGCCACAAGCCAAGACATAAATATGCTTGTTTAATATAGCAGTTATATTTTTCAATCTTTAACAGTTTATTTCTTATTCATATTCATATGAGTAGTGACTTCCTCAATATATCTTAGTAGATAGATATTATGCACTACATTTTTTTAAACCTCCAATTATACTATTGGCTGTTTAAGAGAGTCTCATTCAGATTGTATTTACCTTTCTAAATTCTGCTCCTCAAGTTTTCAGTTTCTGTAAACTAGCCATAGCTTTTAACCACCCAATAGTGCACTAAAATTGTTTCGAGAGGGAAGTTATTTGAAAAAAAGAGAATGAAAAATACTTCTAGTCTTGTCATTGAGTTTAAGTTTATTTTAGTAATTCCAAGATTTATGCAAACTTATGTACAGTTGCTCCTGACTGCCATGAATAAGAGTCGCTTGCTTCTTCCCACAATCCTGCTGGACAATCACGCTGTAACGTTGTCGACTGCACAACAGATAACATTTATGGAATTTGTTTATTAGATACAACCACGTTCTTTCTGCAAGACACCTTACAGCAAATAAAAATCCTTTTAAAGAGGTTTTGGATTAGCTTTCCTTACTATGTGATTACAAGTGTAGATGACAGGGACTGGACAATAAAGCCTCATATCAAATCAACTGCTGACAGTATTTACTACTGGTACTGATTTACTCTGAAGCCCCAAACATAGGTATCATTAGTCTAGAAAGGATTATTTTTGGTCAACAACAAATATATATATATATATATATATATATATATATATATATATATATATATATATATATATATATATATATATTTTTTTTTTTTTTCTTATTGAACTCGTGGTTTAAAAGGATATAAGCATACAATAAGAAAACAGTCTTGGTTTACTTTCAATTCAGTCATTTACTGCCAGACACTGGGGTTTAAACAGTCCTGTCAAGTCTCAAGGCTCGGGGTTTAATTACATGTTGCAGCTGTCTTAAACCCCATGCACTGTCTTTTGTTTTGGATGATGCAAGTGCCTTGGTTAACCCAGTAGTGCTCGCAGCTGCTGGAAGGCTGCAGATACTATAGTAGATACTATAGCAGATACTATAATAGTACAACAACAGTAATACCCTTGAATTGTTTGGGGATTACCACGGTGTAGGCATAATTGTAGGGTCTTCGTTATCGTATTTGTATAAAATCGAGAGTTGATTGGATTGCAGCCAAATGCAATCTGAAAGGTTTATAGGAGGCTAGGAGTGTATGATAAAAGTTTGGTGCAAAATCAAGGCAATTATCCTGGTACCGTGTAGAGTGTGACAAAAGGACACAGAGTCAGTGCATAAGAGACCCCATAAGGAGGACCCTAAAAAAAGGGGGTGGGGGTGGGGTTGCATATCATGACCACAAGGTGTCAGTACTAGATTTGATAGCAAGTTATGAGTTTTACCAGGATACAGGAAGTCTGGTTAGGACTTAAAAAAGCATAAGAACATAAGAAAGTTTACAAACGAGAGGAGGCCATTCGGCCCATCTTGCTCGTTTGGTTGTTAGTAGCTTATTGATCCCAGAATCTCATCAAGCAGCTTCTTGAAGGATCCCAGGGTGTCAGCTTCAACAACATTACTGGGGAGTTGATTCCAGACCCTCACAATTCTCTGTGTAAAAAAGTGCCTCCTATTTTCTGTTCTGAATGCCCCCTGAATGCATGTCAATAAAGGAATAGCACAAGTTAGCTGTTCATTAATAAAAACTAGATTTCATTATTGAAACATTAGTAAACATAACATGGTAACAGAGTTGGTCTTTATACATTGGTCATGGTTACTTTGAAGCCGCCGGAATGATTGAAACTTACTGGAAATGTCGACAGTAATTGGAGCACTTTCAAGCAGCAGTTTATGCTGTAACTTTCGGCTATCAGATTGGAGTCGAAACCTGATGCGAGAATAATAGCGTTGCTGCTAACTCTAGCAAGTTCACAAGCCATCGAAGAGTATAATACGTTTGCATTTGCAAATGCGGACGGCAGAAACACACTCAACGAGGTTATGAAGTAATTCGATGAGTACTGCTCGCTCCAAAAAAACGAAACCTACGAGAGGTGTGTGTTCCACTGCATATGAGTGACTATGTCAACTACCAGCCCTACTGCTGCCTTCCCTCGTGCACGCTACACTCTCCCCTGCCAGCCTCAAGTCTGCCCCGGACTACCTCACCAAGCTACAGTCCGACGAGTGCATGCTGGGGTACCTGCGTCCACTTCTGACACCAATGTAGCGAACTTGGTTCCCGAAGGCAGGCTCTTTTGTACAGCTGCTTTAGTGCGAGAGGTCCCAGGTTCGTGTCCGCCCTTCGCCTGTGTGTGGATTGCCTCACCTTGTAGCATGTATGTAACAAGCATGCCTGAAAAACCTTGGATTACATCTCATTTTTACTACTCTGGGAAACACACCAGTGTAAACAATATCCCCTTCAGTTACTTTGTGCATAATTGAACCACATGAAGTCTCCTGGCTATGTATCTATTTTATAAAGCATATGTTTTTATAAAGTTTTGGCAGGGCAACTTCTCAAATGCCAAAGTAAAAAATCATAACCTAAGAGAATTGAAAATATTTGTATTACCCAAGTGTACTGTGCAACTTGTAGTTAACAAATAGTACATCTTTAACATGCATACATTGTCATGAAGCTATTACTGGTCATTCCTGCACAGGACCAATAAATTGCTGCAGAACCCAAATGGGATCACATCTTTCTGTCATGCTTGACTGAACTTCAGCTCAACCAGAGAAACTACTGACTAAATTGTAGTGAAAAGTTCACTGGCTATTTCATTCTTGCCTCATCGAGGTCATTTATGTGTACTTTTTATATAACTTATACATCAGTTATGAAGAAAATAAAAAAGTCATGATGTTAAATGGCTCTATAGAGCTGAATGAGTTAAACAAGGAAACAGAAATTAAAGAACATAATATTGTAGAAACAGCATGGTAAATGAGGAACCTTTTTATATTATTATTATTCTTGAAGAATTACCTTAGAATAAAAGTAATAATGCATACACTATATGAACAATATCTAGGTAATGTACAATATATTTATATAATGCTTGCTCTTATATAATTCCAAATATTATTTAAAACAAAAACAACATGATTTCATGTGATGACGGTTTCCTTCCTCCAACATATAATCCATGTTTATTTATATTTTGGCAACAGGTTATGCAGAGCATAAAAAAGAATGCGTAACACAATAGAAAATGACAGACAGCAGCAGAATTCAAAGACATGCTGTGGTTTCACAATTACAAGCTGCTTAGTGGTTTATATTGAATGTCTATACAAAACCGTAGTAACTAAACCGTAATCCCTTTTTCTAAGAAAGCCTTGGAATTCGCAGCATGAAGATCAAAGATCAATTAAACAATTGTTTCATCTCAATAGTCTAAAACACATTTATACCTCCAGAGACTCAGTCAAAAATACACTATACCTAACACATTAAATGGCTTTGTAAATGTAAATGTAGTGTGTTGCCTTTATTTTATTTTTTTTTACTGAACAGACGTGTAATGCATTTTGACAAGATTTTTAGTATACATGTACAATAGCTGTGTGTATATATTTCTGGTAAACTTCAGCGCTGCAATTTCTAAAACAGCACCCCCTAGTGGTGATAAAAGGGACACACAAAATAGTCGCCTTGGTGTGACTAAATACATTTAGGTTGTTAAAATTGAATTGCAAAAGGTACAGTGGTTTTCTTTCAATCCATAACTTTTAAAAAAAGAAAAAAAAAGGTTTTGCGGTGAAAAAGGCAGCACCGTATATAAGTACAACACAAAGGCTAATATTTCCTAAAATTATAGTGCTCCAGAAGCGCATGCTCATATCATCAAAAGATTGCAAATTGGTTTGTTTTGAGGTAATGATTTTACTTGAATTGTAGGTTTCCTTTTACCTAAAATTTTGGATAAGGGAATATGAAATAAAAAAAGGCTTGCTTGTTTTTATAAGTTGAGAAAATCTAGAGATGCTAGAGATGTGCACATTGTGTGTGTGTGTGTATATATATATATATATATATATGTGTGTGTGTGTGTGTGTGTGTGTGTGTGTGTGTGTGTGTACACACATCATAGTATAATATATATATAAATATATATATATATATATATTATATCATAATATATAGTAATCAGCAATTCAAGTAAAGCCAAATCAAATTGAAATGATCAGATTTCATATCATAAAAAGTATTGTTACCAGCCAGGTAATAACTAGCACTCTTGGTCTTGAAAAGCTCTCATTACTGATTATGGTTAGGACAGATGTTTATACAATGAAATAATATATGCTTATTTTATGTTCATATGGTATGCTTTTAAGCAAATTCATTTTCTGCTGTTATAATAAAAAACAGAAGAAATGTTTTTTAGCAAATCTGAGCTACATTTTCCCTGAAAAAACAAAGAGATAAGCTAAGGATTGAAAACTGATTTACTACTGACTAAGGTTCTGGATGGTCGAACTCATACTTCGTTGCAAGGTAGAACCTTATCTCAAACCCTTGCTTGTTACATATCTTTTATCTTTAAATCAGTTGTAGTTAAATAATGTTAGTAAATAAATTAA
Organism: Polyodon spathula; assembly: GCF_017654505.1. Lineage (NCBI taxonomy): Eukaryota > Metazoa > Chordata > Actinopteri > Acipenseriformes > Polyodontidae > Polyodon > Polyodon spathula. The sequence goes on from NC_054535.1 coordinate 97,792,254, forward strand.
CATTAAAATATCTCTCTCACTATGTCTGCTAACAAGTCAGGTATAGTCCATTTAAAAACTGTAAAAGATGTTCTGTGAACACAGTAATAGCTCTGGAGGATCAAACACCCGTGATAAGAAAACATGGCAACCTTGCACAAGAATGCTAACCATTCAACGTTTGAAAAGTAACAAAATCGATTTTCATGAAGAGCTTTGACTTTAGGTTCTCTATCTTCAGCAGGATACAATCATTGTAAGTTGGCATGACTCGGTTTAAATCGTATCTTTCCTGTCTTGCATTGATCAGATTTCATTCCAGTAATACCTTACTTGAACCTTTTGACAGAAATTAAGCTACACCCAGTCTGTGAATGTTCTCATTTCCTTCAGAATAGAGGATAATTACATCTTTCATTTGTAATTTGTTGGTTCTGGTCCAGTGTGTCTATTATGTTTCACGTCTTTGATCTTATTTTTCTTTTTTAAATGTTTTGAATGGTGCTCTTACATTTAAAAATGTGATGGATGTTATCAGTCACTGTTGTGAAAATTGAATGGCGTTTATCACAATCTCACCACTACCAGTTATTTAGTGTCTTGTACGGATTTCCAGATTTATTTTGCTTAATGTCTTTCTTGCAACACTGTACAGTAATGCCCAAACGTTTTGTGTCACCCTATAGAATTAACATATTTTGCTTCAAAAAGTTGAATGAAACCTGCTAAATAATTTTGCATTAACATATTGAAATACATAGAGCTTTGCAGTGTTCCATATACCTAATGATTTGATTGAAAATTTTGAAATCTAACATCAAATACTGTACTACTGTTATGGTTTCCTTAGGATTTTCACATATTTCACAAATTTCAAACCTAAAATGTTATTAGATCTTAATCTTAAAGTCCTAATCATAGATAACGATAACCTCATTAAACAAATGAAACAAAAAGATGATACTTTTTCAACATTTATTTATCCGTAAATGAGTCAACATTCAATACCCATGTGTGAAAAAGTATCTGAACCTTTAGATTCAGTAGCTGGTGGCACGCCCTTGAGTAGCAATGACTTCAACAAAGTGTTTCCTGTAACTGTTGGTCAGTCTTTCACATCAGTTTTGAGAATTTTGGCCTATTTCTCCTTACAGAACTGCTTCAACTCGATGACATTTGAGGGCTTCCTTGCATGGACAAGTCCTGCCACAACATTTCGATCGGTTTAGGTCTGGACTTTGACTAGGCCCTTCTAAAACATGAAATTTCTTCTTCTGCAGCCATTCTTTTGTAGATCTGCTTGTATGTTTAGGATCATTGTCTTGCTTCAGCTCACGGTCAGATGGCCTGACATTCTCCTCTAGAATCTTCTGATAAAAGCAAAATTCATGGTTGTGTCAATGATGTCAAGGCGTCCAGGTCCTGAGGCAGCAAAGTAGCCCCACACCATCATTCTCCCAGCACCATGCTTGATGGTTAGGATGAGGTTCTTCCTTTTGAACACAGTGTTGGGTTTTTGCCAAACATAATGTTTCTCATTGAGGCCAAAAACTTCTTCCTTTGACTTGTCTCTTCAGAGAACATTATTCCAGATGTCTTGTGTATCATCTGTGCTCTTTGGCAAACTTCAGATGGACAGCAATGTTCTTTTTAGAGAGCAGTGGTTTATTCCTGGCTATCCTTCCATGAATACCATTCTTGTTCAATATTTTTCTGATAGTTGAGTCATGAACACTCACATTAGCCAAGGCGAGAGTGGCCTTCAGATCCTTGGATGTTACTCTGGGGTTTTTTCTGACTTCCTTGAAAATTTTCTGCTTTGTTCTTGGAGAGATTTTGGTAGGACCACCGTAGAGTGACTGTGGTCTTGAACTTCCTCCATTTGTAGAGTATCTGTCTGACAGTGGATTGGTGGAGCCCTAAATCCTTAGAAATGGTTTTGTAACTTTCTAGACTGATGAGCATCAATAACTGTTTTTCTGAGGTCTTCAGAGATTTCTTTTGATCGTGCCATGACATCTTTCCACACACCTGCATGGTGAAGACCGAACTCACAAAGTTTCTGATCTTTGTATAGGGTGGGGCCTCCCAAACTCACCAAGTGTTTGGATATCCCAGTGAGCACAGTTGGATCAATAATCAGCAAGTGGAAGCTGCATCACACCACCCAGGCACTGCCAAGAAAAGGCCATCCCTCAAAACTCAGCACTCAAACAAGAAGGAGACTTGTCAGAGAAGCCACAGAGAGGCCAACAATCACTTTGAAGGAGCTACAGAGTTCAGTGGCTGGGAGTGGAGTAATGGTGCACCAGTCAACCATGTCAAGAGCTCTGCATAACACTGGCCTGTATGGGAGGGTGGCAAGAAAGAAGCCGTTACTCAAAAAGTACCATCTGAAAGCACATCTGGAGTTTACCAGAAAGCATGACAGTGACCCAGCTGCAATGTAGGAAAAGGTTTTGTGGTCAGATGAGACCAAGATAGAGCTTTTTGGCCAAAACTCAAAGCGCTATGTGTGGCGCAAGCCTAACACTGCCCATGCCTCAAGACACACCATCCCTACAGTGAAGTATGGTGGTGGCAACATCATGCTATGGGGATGCTTCTCATCAGCAGGGACTGGGCATCTTATTACAATTGAAGGAAGAATGGATGGAGCAAAATACAGGAAAATTCTGCAAGAGAATCTGCTTCAGTCCGCCAAAAAACTGAAGCTTGGGAGGAAATTTACCTTTCAGCAGGACAATGATCCCAAGCACAAGGCCAAAGCAACATTGGAGTGGCTCAAGAACAAAAAGGTGAATGTCTTATAGTGGCCCAGCCAAAGTCCTGATCTCAATCCCACTGAGAATCTGTGGCACTGTTTGAAAATTGCGGTCCACAACCAACCTGAACAACCTGGAGCAAATCTCCCAAGAAGAATGGGCCAAAATCACTCCAACACTGTGTGCAAAGCTGGTACATACTTACCCCAAAAGACTTAAAGCTGTTATTGCAGCGAAAGGTGGCTCTACCAAATATTAATGTGTGGGGGTTGAATACTTCTGCAAGCAAGATATTTCAGTTTTTTATTTTTCTTAAAAATATTTCCCAACATAAAACCAATGTCACCTTACAATAATTGATTTTGAGTTTAAGTGTTTTAAAATAAAATATCAAACAGAACGAAATTTAAATGTACCATTTGTAATTCAGTAATATGAGAGAATTGGTCAGGGGTCTGAATACTTTTGCAAGGCACTGTATATATATATATATATATATATATATATATATATATATATATATATAAACAGTACGTCCTTCCTAGCCATCGGTGTTGTTGTTTGTTTTATATTAAAATGGTCATATTTATCTAAGGAATTGTGTATTTGCCTTTGTGCTTGCTTCTAAATATGGTCCATTGAGTTAGAGGGTAAAACAATAATGTAACTGCTGCTAGTGATAATAGTGCAGAGCAGACTATGGTGGGTCAAACCAATGTTCGTGTAGGGGCCGTTTTATTGTGGGTTTTTATTTATTTTTAATTTTAGACGTTTAATGAGGAATAGAACCTCCATTAACCTTATCTATATACCAGCAATATTTGCGTACCCCACATAGAGCCCCTCTCAAATAAATGAAAAGACATTGGTTGGAAATTGGTTGTGCTTTTTTTTTTTTCTTTAGCAAAATCTTTATTAGAGAACAAAATAATTAAACTAAAATCAATAAATGCTGCAGTGCAATAGAACAAAAACACAATCTTGGGCCTATATATCTTAGTAATACCCAGTACCCGACTTGACTGAACATTCAATGCTCTGTAGAGTATTCAGTGCTGAAGTAAACAACTGCCTGCGTGTGAAAAAAAAAAAAACACCTTTTCAAGTAGTTTTCATTTACAGTTTTTACTATGCATGCTCTGGCCCTCTCCAGACAGGGACTACAAGCTGACACAGCAGTTCATGTGGGGGGATATAAGAGCGGGAAGTGCCGACCAGACTGGCGCCCATGCAGCCCCACTACCTTACCTGCCGTCAACTGCAAGACGAGCTGCACAAGGGAGGGAGCACAATGCAGAGAAGGAGAGAGAGACCAGGGGTATCAACGTAAATAGCTCGCCACAGACCGCCAGTGATGGGGCAAACAGTCAGGGTGACCACTGCAAGTCACCCCCACATGGACACTGTCCCCAACGGCCTGCAGGAGGTAGTGCAGGGACTCACGGGGCTGGTACAGGAGCTAGCCCAACAGCAGAAACAAGGTATAAAGAGGTTGAGTTAGCTGGAAGTTTTGATGGCCTAGCAAGCAGTCACCAGTAATGCACCATCCGGGATGGCGAGCCGGTGGGAGGATCAAAGTTTTATGGCCAGGAATGTAAAGGAGCCGTATGTGTGCCAACGATGTAGACAAGTGGGCCATCTGGCCCGGGGATATCATCAACCACCACACTTCGCCGAACCAGACACAACTTCTTCCAACACTATGGCACTTTTTAACGGGTAGGCCCTGACGCTGCGGGGCAGGCGAAGGGCGGAAGGGCAGAAACTGTGCTGCTATGTTTACAAGTTGCTGTAAACATAGCAGCACAGCGTGAAATAGTACCTGAAGACAAGCCTATGATCATTCTAGCCTGGTGGGCCCAACAAATGAGGATATGATCAAATTACAGGGTGTCCGCTGTGGGGCCATCATCAATTCTGGGTCCCAGATAACTACCATTACAGAGGAGTTCTGGAGGACGCACCCAACCCTAAGTAGTCGGAAATGGTGGATATTCGCATTGAAGGAGCTGGGGGCCAAACAGTCCCCCCCCTTGTTGTGATTGAACTAGATATCTCGTTCTTGGGTCAGGTGTATTATGGAGTACCAGTGTTTGTGGCGCCTGAGACTGAATACCACCAGGCCATGCCAGTACTGGTAGGGACAAACGTGATCCGCGCTAGCAAGTTGGACCTAACAAATTGATGATATCATCTGTTCCCTACCTTTAAGTTATGATAGTCACCCCACTCTTCCGAGAAGATCACCAGGAGTTGATCATTGCAGTATGAAGGGCATCATCCAGTAAAGATGGGGCCTGGTGAACGTCGAGTAGTCCAAGTGGTTGCTGCATGGGCTGAGGGATGGGACCCTTACACTGTTCTGGTCGAGTCATCTGGCCAAGAGACTCTGCCAGCTGGCCTGGCTGTGGAGGAAGCACTTACAGATTTAAGGAATGGGAATACTTTTCTCTGTGTACAGAATATTGGCCATAGTTGGGTTGTGTTTAAGAAGTGTCAGAAGCTAGCCAATGTCTCCGTAGTGAGCGATGTGGCAGGTCTGAGGACACAGGGACCAGACCAGGAGAACGCTAGCAACATGCCAACCCAACGTGTCAAGAAGCAGCGACAACAGAGAAGTGCAGGGAGGAGGCAGGAGCAATCGGGCCCAGCCAGAGCCCCTATGCATCTCTGATAGTGGTGTCACAGAAGGATAGCTCCATGAGGATCTGTATGGACTACAGACAGCTGAAAGCAAAGATGGTCTGTGATGCTTTCCCATTGCCATGCATAGAGACTCTTTGGTGCCATTGGAGGAGCCAAGTACTTCTCCACATTAGCTCTAACTTCCTGGTATTGGCAGGTGGAAGTAGCAGAGCAAGACAAGCAGAAGACCGCCTTTACTACTCCTATAGGACTGTTTGAGTGCAACAGGGTGCCCTTTGGGCTGTAGAATGCCGCCGCGACATTTCAGCACCTCATGACACATGTGCTGGGAGACCTGAACTTCACCATGGTATTAATATACCTCGATGACGTAATTGTGCTTTCCAACACATTCAAGGAACACCTGGAGCGCCTTGATTTGGTTTTCGATCAACTTTGACATCATCGATTGAAGCTGAAGCCCAGATAATGATAATGCCAGTTATTGAGTCAAGTACTTGGGACATGTGGTCTCTGCCCAAGGCATCGCAACAAATCCAGAGAAGATACAACAGGTGAGGGAGTGGAAGACCCCTAGTGATAGGAAGGAGGTATCAAAATTTCTTGATTTCGCAGGCTATTATCATCAAGGGCTATTCCAAGTTGGCGGCACCATTGTTCCGGTTAACAGAGACCACCCTCAAGCAAAATAAAGACGCCCCCATTCATCTGGACCACAGAATGTGACCAGGCCTTCGCAGACCTGAAGGTGAGGCTGACAACCACACCCATACTGGAATACGCGGATTATAGCTTGGTCATTCCTGCTCCAGACAGATGCATCTTTGAATGGGTTAGGAGCTGTCCTGGCCCAAGTACAAGCAAGGGAAGAGCGAGGGTGATAGCTTACCCCAGCCGGAGGTTGACACTCACAGAAAGGAGGTACCCAGCTCACAAGCTTAATTTCCTGGCACTGAAAACAAACTGCGAGACTACTTACTGGGGCACCATTTCACATTACTGACAGACAACAACCCACTAGTATATGTGACCAGTACAGCAAACTTAGATGTAACCAGTCAGAGATGGGTGGCTAAGCTAGCAAAGTTTGATTTCGAAGTCAAGTACAGGCCCAGTAAAAGCGACACCAATGCAGATGGGCTGTCGTGCATGCCTCATGATCAAGTGGCAGAGGTCCTGAAGGTGCGCTGCAACATCTTTGTGCAGCAGGAGCCTATCGGGAGCCAAGAGAGGGCCCTCCCAAGTGAAGGACCTAAGTATGGAAATAAACCAGGGACTGCCTAGAGAGGAACTGAGGCGGTACCAAGAGAAGGATGCGGTGATAGCCCAAGTGCTTTGGTATGTGGCACAGCAAAGACCTCCCACTGTCAGAAAGCGGGGGCGGGAAGAGCCACAGGTGCGGACACTGCTCAAACAATGGAGCCGATTGAGGATCGAGGCAGGAGTACTCTACCGTGAAGCCCAGTTGCAGGCACAGGGGAAGACCAAACAAGTGGTGCTCCCTGAATGTCTCAGAAGAGAAGTTTTAGAGTCACTGCACATTGACATGTGACACATGGGAGTAGATCAGACGGCTGATCTTATTAAAGTCTGCTGCTATTGGCCTGGCATGTATACAGCAATGGTGCATGGCCTGAAAAAGATGCTGCCTTGGAAAGAGGGGCGTACCGGAAACACGGGCCCCACTAGTGTCCATTCATACCACATGCCCCCAGACATACTAGTTCTTGGACTTCCTCACTCTAGAATGATCAAGAGTGGGGATAGAAAACATCTTGGTTATCATCAACCATTTCACCAGATATGACCAGGCCTACCCCCTCCTGACAAGCGGGCCTTCATCATTGTCAAGGTGATGTGGAAGCAGTTCATCTACCACTATGGCATCCCTGAGAGGGTCCACACAGACCAGGAAAGAAACTTTGAGAGCGCCATGTTGAAACAGCTGTGGAAGCTTATGGGCATCTCCAAGAGCAGGACCACCCCTTAATATCCCGAAGGAAATGGGTCTATGTAGAGGTTCAACCGGACCCTCATGAATATGCTGGGAACCCTTTGCCCAGAAGTTGGACTGGAAGGAGCACGTTGAGTCCATGACTCATGCCTACAACTGTACTCGCCACGAGTCTACTGGGTTCTCACCATTCTTTCTTATGTTTGGCCGGCACCCCAGGCTGAAGATAGACCTGGCACTGGGCATTTCTAAGCAGGAAGACTGGGGAGAGGATTGCGACGAGTATGTTGCCCAAATAGGAAAACACTTAGAACAGGCCTACCAACGAGCATCAGTGGCCTCAGCAAAGGCCAAGGCTCAGCAGAAGTGATGCTATGACCATAAGGCAGAAGAGGCTCTCCTACAGCCGGGGGATAGAGTGCTTATTGCTAATAAGAGTAAGAGAGGAAAACATAAGCTGGGAGACAAATGGGAAAAGACACCGCACATACTGGTCAGAAGACAAGCAAACTTGCCAGTATACGTTGTGCATCCACAACCGGGAGGAGAGTGAACTGTGCCCCGGAACCAGCTCACTACCTGTATGTTCCTGCCCATGGATAATTCCAGACAGCTGGAAGATGAGAATCAGAGGAAGGAGGAAGACACAGACAGTTCAGGGTCAGAATACAACGGCTTCACCACAGACGAGGAAGGTTTCCAAGGGAGACCGCATGTGGAGGGTTGGGGACCAAGGAGAAGGCCTGTAGGTCGGACCCATGCCAATCAAAGAGGAAGTCCTTGCCAGTACCTGGGTTCACAAGAGGGGGTAGGTTGGAAAGCATGTGCTCAGTGAGAGGGGTATAATAGTGGGATGCAGTCAGACATTACACTGACACACACCAACCCGTCCACCACAGTCCAGTCACAGCATACCTGGACCAGACCCGAGGAAGGATGCAACGATATTGCAACGATATTGCTGCTAAACTTGACTACCGGATGCTCCTCCCTTCTAAGGGTGAAAGGGGACCGCCAGGGGATAAAAATATAAAGTGCGTGAAAAGTCCCTTGCTTTTGGATTCAGGACTCTGGGAATAACAGACTCACACTTGTGTGTATTGCAGGTAGGCCAGCGCACCCCTGACCAACTGTTTTGTAAATAATAATTACCATTAAGTTTTCTTTGGATTTAAAATGTGCATAGGTAGAAGTGATTTTAAATACAATGAAGCTGTTATTGTTTATTTGGTACGACCTAGCTAAGAGAAAAGCAGCCACCGGGTTGATTAGCAACGGCAGTTGGGAGCGGGTTTAATCATTTTATGCATCTGTTTCACTGTTTTTTGCATCTGTCTTTTACTTTATGCAGTTAAAACATTGTTTGTTATAAATGGGTTTTGGATCCAGGACTCCGGGAACAACAGACTCACACTTGTGTGTATTGCAGGAAAATAAAAAAAAAGATTTCACTGTAACACTGGCGTGAGAGTGCTTGGGCTGAGTGAAACGGTGGTCTGGGTTTGTAAGCCATATAACACAACGCAACACCACTACGATCCACATTATGGGATTTTGTTTTTTAGTTATTATAAACATATTGGCACTAGGTTCAATTTAGGGGAGTTGAACTAGGGGCGTCTGTACAGGTTTTTTAGTTTGTGTACTCGCCCTGCATGCGAAGCCGTGTTTTTTGTAAAAACCAAAGACTACCCATAGCCGTGCCTTTACTAAACGCAGGTACAGAGAAAGGGGGTTACATAAACAAGCAGTGAAATGCACCACTGTTTCTCTTGTTACAAGAAGTTAACTCTTTTTCAGCTAATGTCATATGTTGAAACACGTGTGTCGTAACAAGCAATACATATTTATTTATTGATTCATATTGGTGTCTGGTGGTCAACTCGTCTTAGAGAACACTTCACATGCTTCCCGAGGGGTGTTTATATAACAAACCTTTGAACAGTGTTGCAGAGACCACAGCAAGTCCTTCTGCACCATTTCAACACATTCATAGTCACCAATTCACCAAAACACATTAGTTAAAACTGGGCTCATGGTATGCAAAGGTGTTCTACACCCAGTGGAAAGTTTAATACCTGGATGGGGCTGCACAAGAAGTAATAGTCAGTAAAGCAGAGTAAAGACTTCCAAGCCTCTGCTTTAAATACTAAGCAATACCAAACAGGTTTTTGGTCTTTTCATTCTGGGCCAGGTTCAAAACCTGGTTCACCAGGTGAAAGATCAAGTGGCTTTGCAAAATAAAAGGCATCTTGAAATCACCCCTACTGTAAAAAGAAAAAAAAAAAAAAAAAAAATGAAAATAGGTAACAGTTCTTGTCAGATGATTTATTAGGTTTGTGATGTTCCATGATAAAACACAGCCTGAAGATTAATATCAGTTCGACACTCTCCACAGCATGCAGAATTCATCATTGTAATGCTTTTTTTTTCTTCTTCCGAAATGTTTACAGAGCTGGTATTAAAAGAATTTACAATCTAAATAAGACCGACACAGAAAATGAAGAAAAGAAAATACTAGAAAACTGACTGCAGCCAGTAAGACCTAAATACTACACCTACCTAATTAATTGTTCTTTTTAGTTATGGACCCTTCTCTTTACTGGAATTGAAGGGGCAACTTTTTTAAATACTTTGTAAACTATGCCGTCAACTGTTCCCACACTTTTTTTTTTTCAAATGGTGCACAAAAATAGGACACCTTTTTACTAACACTCCATTTCTGAAAGTGATTAATAGCTCTCCGGCACCCTTGATATCCCATTAAGTAGCATTTTGTGTTCGACACAAGCAAAAATATTCTATTCAATTTCAAGTCAAGCAAGTGTATGCACAAAATACATAGGAGTTAGTGCGAATTGGTCTGGTTACCAGATCTGGAGGTAGGGAAGTTGTGATGGTAATGTTTCTAACTGTACTTTAATGTAACACATGTCATCAAGTCCTTGTGCATATAATCACATTAAGGTAGTTCTATAAATAAAGTCAGGTGCTGTCAGTTTACAGATGACCTAGAAGTTTAACATTTAATTCCCCAGGAGGAATTCCCAAATTACAAGACTAATTGTAATTTTTATAAAGCTATTTTTACATTAAGCATGAGTTAAAATGTATATCCCATTGTGCTGACAATACTGGAAACAAACAAAAGTTACAAAATAAATAAAAGCTGTTTACAATTTAAGTGTTGAATTGAAGTGCTGAGTTACTAATATTTGATACAATGCCCATTAAGCGGTATATATATACTAGTTATAGCGATATATATATATATATATATATATATATATATATATATATATATATATATATATATATATATATATATATATATATTTTTTTTTTTTTTTTTTTTTTAAGCTAATACTAGCTAATACTAGCAGGAAAACACATTAGCGTACTGGGGTATGTGGCTACTGTACCAGTGTATCATTTAAGCTTGTAAGAGAAGATGCAATAAAAAAAAGACAATCAATAAATATTTCCACGTGTTAGACACTACTGAATTTTTCACTCACTTTTATGGAGCCTTCTTAATTGATATATAAATCGTATGGTGTAGAATTTTTTTTGCTTACTGTTCACCAGTTTCACCAACTTAATTTTAAAATTCATCCTGCTGTTAAATAACGCAATACTGAAAACAATTACGCAACATGAACAGTTTTGACTGATCCATGCAGCAATACAACGGTTTCCTGATTAAACCATCCACTTATTGAGTGCAAACTACAAAAGTATCTAAAGCTGCAGCACCCTTCCTCTTTTACTATATATATACTATATATATATATATATATATATATATATATATATATATAGGTAGATAGATAGATAGATAGATAGATATAGTAAAAAGCATTCCTCAGGTATGCCTTGCAACCTGATTTATTTGATTGCTGTCTTAACAGAAATTATGGAAGTGGCTGAGATCCCTCATATTTTACTCGCCTGTTCCGATTTCCAGACTTCCAGAACTGGCATTACAGCAATCTTGGGGTTTCTTTATAATAACAATTAAGTCAGGAAAAATATTGATTTTGTTTTTGCATTTTTTTGGTAAAAAAATTAAAATCAAGCCCCCCTGTACTCCGATTACATATAATACATTATGGTGATTTGGAGACAAACATTTGAAAATAAACCAAGCTCTAGAACTATTCAATATTTCCATTGGAATCCCTTACACTACAGAAGCAAGTCTTCTGTCCAGAAATCTATTTAAAAATACATTATTATTTTACTGGGGGCTAAAATAATAAAAAATGTTCTCGAATCATTTTCAACCTTAATAAGAAATATGGCGTTTCAGTTTGTAAAAAATCTTATATTCCAATTTAAAAAAACCACTGGAAGCTACACACATTATACAAAAATTGGTCAGTCTGTCGTTTCAGTTCGTCTACTACTAATAATAAAAGCTGTTGGGGAAGACACCAACATAATGCCAGGTTTCTGGATTGTACTGTATATTTTCAGTAATTAGGAGATTTGTCTGCAGTTTGCTGCAGGCCTCTTCACTGATACGCCTCCCGAACTTTTGAATGCAGAGCATCACAGGTCTTCTTGGCATCACCCAGCAGCATTGCAGCATTGGGCTTATAGAAGATAGGATTGTCCACAGCTGCATAGCCTACTCCCAGGGACCTCTTCATTATAATGATCTGTAAACAGCAAGACACGTCAAATCAAAACCCAGAGGAAAGGCTGAGTGCTCAGTGCAGTACACAGGTTTTCATCACTTTAAACTTGTTATATTTTTACTTTAACCTGGTTGTTCAGGGACCAAAATGTTTTATTGTAGTTTCTGTTGGCAGTTCCCTATGGGCCATCTAGCTCAGCTACCAACTGTCACCAAACAGCAAAGACATTCTGGCTGAACTCTTGCCCTGCAGAGCCAAATGTGAGCAAATTGATACAGTGCCGTGAAAAAGTATTTGCCACCTTCTGATTTTCTGCATTCCTGCATATTTTTGACACTGAATGTTATCAGATCTTCAACCAAAATCTTGAACCACCACTTAAGTTTCTAATTTCTTTGCTTTCTCTACCCATTTAATACATCCAGTATGCCTTTCATTTAATCTGTGTTTCTCACTGCTTTGAAGATCTATAGTCTGTTATATTTAAAATAGAACTGTATTGATACAAACCATGGGGAGAAAACCTGGTTTACTTGTAAGTCAAATTTACTTCAGAACACATGGTACCCTTGTTAGCGATACTAGCAGTTTCATCTGGTAGATACTGAATCCACTCGGATACAATAAAGAACTTCTGATAACTTACTTGAGGTAACATTTAAAAATACAACCGATTTATCCAATTTTTATCATATTAAATTCCTCTGCCCCACCCACCACAACATAACGACCTCAAACATCAAACTGAGTCGCGTTGTGTTCATTCAGTATTAGGAGTTTCATATTGGAGAACAGCTCACCAAATAATAAGGTTTGAAAATTATTAACATTTCCCATTGAAGTATTTATAGGCTTTTGGCTTTCACTTAGGGCAGAAGGAAAAAAGAGAGAGAGAGAAGCAAGCACTTTCCTTAAATTCTTAGCATCATTTCTGCTTTAAGACATTCCTCAGGTATGCCTTGCAACCTGATTTATTTGATTGCTGTCTTATCAGAAATTATGGAAGTAGCCGAGATCCCTCATATTTTACTCGCCTGTTTCGATTTCCAGACTTCCAGAACCGGCATTCCAGCAATTATGGAGTTTGGGTCCTCTTGGGCGGCTGAGTTCACAGTATCATTTGCACCAATAACCATGACCAGGTCAGTTTCTAAATGTCAAGAATAAAACATACCACTTTTAAAAAGATTATACCCCTTGCTTAGAAAAAAGAAATATAGTAAACCTTATGCATAATAGTACAGAGCCTTGAACACAGTCTTTCTGTTTAACTAGGCTAACGATGGCAGATTATACCTGGGAAGTCTTCATTGATTTCATCCATTTCCAGCACTATGTCATAAGGAACTCCAGCTTCAGCCAGCAGCACATTCAGCTGACCAGGCATTCGGCCAGCTACTGGGTGGATACCAAACCTGCAAAGATAGCGGAAGAGTTTATAGAGGTCTCCAGCCTCCTGCTTAAATAAGTACTCAAAGGGCAAATGTGGATTAGAGTGGCACGATCTGCCCCATGCACTGAATAAGAAACAGCAGGGTTTAGAAATGGCACACGTTTCTGAAATGTTGCTTGCACTAGTCTTTGCATTTGTATACAAGAAAGCTCCCAAGTTCCTTTGTCTACATACTGTGTGCGGTACTGGACAAATAACCCATAGTCTAATTCTTTATCAAAATGTTGCAGTGCAGAAAGTAGGTATATCCTTTTTATGCAGCAATTATTAATTTTTCACTGCCCAAACCCACACCTAATGTTGTAAAAGAAATGCTACGATAAACATACAGAATATCGAATACCAAATTTAAGTACGTATAAAACTAAGTAAATATGACAGCTCATTCAGAGAAGAAAAAAAAATATTACAGCAAACATATTTAGAGACATCTTTTTATCTTTTTTATTGTCTTTTATATAGCGCCTTTCATAGTGGACCACCATCACAAAGCGCTTATGAGACTAGGGTGTGTGAACTACACATCAGCTGCAGAGTCACTTACAACAACATCTCACCCGAAAGACGGAGCACCAGGAGGTTAAGTGACCTGCTCAGGGACACACAATGAGTCAGTGGCTGAGCTGGGATTTGAACCGGGGACCTCCTGCTTTGAATGGGTGTACACGGTGGAGAAAATGTTTGGAACTATTTTGTTATCTACAATAACAAGTTTAAAGAAATAAAAGAATGACATAAAAAATCTTTAAAGGTTTGAATTTTTGTCTTGGCTGTGAAATATATGTAAAATAAAAAATGCAATACCTGGTGTGTTGTGTGTCTATTTTCCACCAAGATCTCTAAATCTAACACCACCAAGCACGTAGTCTATGAAATTATCAATTTAGTAACAACTCAAATCAAATTTTGTTACCAGGTTAACATTATCACTCAGGCACTGGGATCAAAAGCTTGCTTCATAATTTTCTGGATTTCTTTAAAATCCAACTTGAGACATCTCCATTTTAAAAGAGCAGCTTAAAATGACATTGTTGACTCTTCTGTTACCTTTCCAAAGACAACAAAACTCCCTTTAAAAGAAAATCCTGTGCTAGATGTATGTACCTGATTTGAAACAAACTGCCGTATGTGTTCTGTATGTCCCTAAAGCACATAGGCTAAATTTGGGCTAAAATAATGTGAACACCATGGAAGTAAGTTTTGACAAAAAGTAACTAATGGCCCACAGTCTTGGGATTTGTTTTGATTGCAATATGTATATTAGATGTCCTTAATACACTTTATAAACAGTTCTGATTAAAGTGCAGAACAGAAATGTGGCTTGTACCATTGTTGCACGTGTAAGAAGCAGGTACTTGTTACTTATTATTGTACAGTTTTGCACCTTCACTTTTTAAACATTTAGTTTTATTTAAGTTGATTTGAAACACTTATTGGGTGTGCAAGTTTGTTTGTTTCCTTTCTTGCTATTTTATGTTGTCATTATTGTTTGTACATGGGTTCTATTGGTGTTATGCTCTGGTGCATGGTTTTCCCCCTGCCATAGTTGTTTACAGTTGTTGTACAGTTTAATTAGTGTTGAGTGAGACGGGGAAAGTCAGCAACAGAAAGTCTGCATATTAAGTATTTTTTTCTCTGACTGTAGTTTGAAGAGGTAACTACCTTTGCATATGTAGAACTCATTTGGATTTCCTCTGGTCCTCCACTGGCCAGAGATGCCAACTTGTGAAAGGAGAAAATAGTAACGTGCCGAGCGAAGCGAGACAGACTTTTTTTTTTTTTTTTTTTTTTTAAAAGGCCAATGGCTTCTAGCCTCTAGAAATGAAAAGGTTTGTAGGCTCTGGCAAACCAATGACCTAATTTTTGCTGTTCGATCTATACATTTTGACAATTGTAAACAAACAGCATTTAGAAATTAACCCCCCCCCCCCAATAAAAATGCATCAACACTGATTTTTTTATTTTATTTATTATTTTTATTTGGAATTTACCTAGTCTGGATTTAAATATTAGTAATGAAGAATGTTTTAGTATCTTGTACATGCTATCAAACCTGAACTGTAATAATCAACCTCAAAACTTTATAAAAACAACAATACCTCAAGAAAGATTCAACACTGGGTTTTTTTTGTTTTTGTTTATATTTGTATGACTCTGCAACTATCAAAACACAAAATGCTCTTTAGTATCCAAGAATTATTTAAAGCGAGTTAAACCTCAAAACCCATTTGCGCAAACATACAGTAATGGGGAGTGTCAGATTTTGCATATTGCTGGTGGTTCTTCGTACCTACAGGTACTGGACAAAAAAAAAAAAAAAAAAACAGAAACACCTGGGTAAATGAGGGACACCAAGTATATTGCAAGCAAGGGCTTCCACACAGGTGTGGCTCATGTTAATTAAACAAATAAACATTCCCTATTAAGTGAATTTATATTGGTGTTTCCATTTTTTTGTCCAGTTTTGAGTGATACAGTCATGATGCCCATCAGGTTTCACAGAAAAGTCTGTCTGCAGTAGATGTGAGATTCAGACACTCCACTTCTTTGAATGAATGACCATTCTGTGGTCAATTGTTTGATTGAACTTGTTTGATTTTTGATCCTACTTTAATAACTGATAGCAGGACCCTGGAAAATTCATGATATCATTACAGCCTACCATAAAAAATATGCACTTTATTTTCCTTACAGTATTTTACATTACTCTTCACCTCCCCTGTTCATTTCATACATTTAATCAAATAGAAGCGAGCATTTGGTTACTATGGCAGCAGGGTCAAAGAAATACCGGCTTCATGATTGGTGAATTCCTAATACCGTACAATTAAACTTCTACAAACTACTATAAACGTACAGTGTGTATAAAAAACAGACGCTTCGGTTTTGTCATTTCAGATTTGCAGTTGACGTTTCTCCCGTGTTTAATATTTGGGGATAAGAGGCAGCAAAATAGGCTATGGCAATTACACGGTCATTTGATGAATGTGTCATCATAAGTTTTAAAGGTTTACAGAAAACTAAAAAAATGTTGCTGAATTTGTCATTCGCGGTTGTTATTAAAAAATCTATTTTGCCTGCTTGTTACCTTTGGGGGTTTTTTTACAACCAAAACAGTCCATTTCAAAGGACTTCTTTCCAGCAGATTTGTTACATTTTTAACAGATGGTTTCAATAGTGACGATTTCCAATGTTACAATGTAGTTAGGCTCAGTAGCTAGGCTAAATGTTAAAATGTTTCAGCCTTGGTTTGTGGGTGATGTTCTCAATGAACTACCAATGATAACACATTTTAGGCAATAGAATAGAATGTAAATGTTTTGTTTTTAGAAAAATGGTTATGTTTTTTTTGATTGTCAGTCGTGAATTTTATTTATTTATTTAAATACAGTGACTTTTCCAGTGCCCTACTGATAAGCAACCAAGTAAACGCAATTGATAATGATAGCAAAGCAACATTTGTGCAATTGCCCTGCACAGTGGTAAATTAGTGTTGGTGTAGTTTATATGTGGGAATGGGCTTATTTTGTGTCGTTTTGGGACTTGATTAGTTTGATTGTATTATTGTTTACAGACGGTCGCTCGATTGAGACTTGCTGCCTGCTATGCTTGGTTGAGGGAAGGGCAGCAAGTGATTGGCTGTGCTGGTCCTCAATCAGCAGGTGGGCAGGTCTCGACCGAGTGTCCGTCAGTTTAAAAACATCCGCGGGAGATTGCTCGGGGCTGCTGCAAGGCCTGCCGTTTTCACGGCACCTTTTGAGTTATAGTTTGGAGTATTGTGTTTTATTTTGTACTTTTTGTACAGTTTGCTGTATTTGTCCTCTGTGCGTTACCATCGCTGGTAACGTCACATGACCGCCTTTATTTTACTTTTGTTTTCTGTTTGTTGTTAATAAATCCTGCGCGCCTGTGCCGCGTTTCAACACCACCTCTGTCTCTCTGGATGCTTGAACAGCGGCTACCCACACGTGTGACCCGAGGAAGACCCTGTCACAGACCCCTAAACCGATTACTAAGTAACCTGGATCTGAGCTTTTAGTATGTCAGTTAAAACAAGGACCAGGGGTCACAAATGGAGATTAGACAAAGGGGCATTCAGAACAGAAAATAGGAGGCACTTTTTTTACACAGAGAATCGTGAGGGTCTGGAATCAACCCCCCAGTAATGTTGTTGAAGCTGACACCCTGGGATCCTTCAAGGAGCTGCTTGATGAGATTCTGGGATCAATAAGCTACTAACAACCAAACGAGCAAGATGGGCCGAATGGCCTCCTCTCGTTTGTAAACTTTCTTATGTTCTTATGTTCTTATGTTCTAAAATGCCTCAATAAACGGTCAGTGGAATACAGCATTAAGAACAATTAATTCATTAACAAACTAAACAGGAAAACACACATGGTACTTTAATAATATTTCATAAATGTTCAGGGAGTATCCATCATTTATTTATTTCATAAATAATCGTAGTATTATATCCCTTACATGTAGTGCTGTAGCAGAACCTCTGACTGGCCGTTGGAATCTCTGACTTTTTTTGGACAAAAGCTATCCGATCACCAGTCACTGTCAGGAGTACCTAGACGAAGACTTTGATTATGTAAGTATAGCCAAGAGTTGGGTTCAATTTACTGAAACTGATGATTTGTCTTTTTGCTCACTTTCCCCATTTTTCTCACAATACCTAAACTAAAACTCTGCTGTTTAGAAGTCTTATTATGTATACAAACTACTGAACTATCTTGAAAACGATATATTTCATACAACTAAGTGCTACATACCGGACTTTCTTGCCCTGTTCTTGGAGCATCTTCACCAGTTCAGCGATGGGATACTGAGCTTTTGCTGCACACAGACCATAACCTGAAACAAGCAGATTAAATATGGTAAGGTTTATACAAAAGGAGCACATCTTTTTTATATGACTCAGATTGCCAAAAAAGCAAGCAGATTTAAATGTACAAATGAGAGGAAAAAAATACTGCATTCAAAAACCATTTCAAATCCTGACGGAAAAAACACTAACATGTTGACACAGATGCAGCTGTTTTGTCAATGTTGCCCCTTAAAAAAGAGGGTTTAATGCACTGTGGCCAACCTCCCTCAGACACATTTTACCCTGATTCTTATCAAAAGAAACAAAGCAGGGGTGTGGAATTAAATGCCATGAGACAAAATGCTAGAAAATGTGCTTGTCCTTCTTAACAATCTACTTGCCCCTCCCAGTCACACAAACAAGTACAAATAAGGATTTTGCTTTTATTTAACAGAATATATATATATATATATATATATATATATATATATATATATATATATATATATATATATATATATATATATAGATCATCTTATATATATATCTTCTTCGCATTTTCCCACTTATGTGGGGGTCTGCTTGTTTGCACAGATTTCTCCACTTCATACGATCTGCGGCTTCTCGGCAGGTATCTTTTGCAAGGCGCATGTCACCTTTCAGCCGATCCAGCCAGCGCGTAAATGGTCGTCCACGGGGCCGGCGGCCTTCCACATTCAATTCGAGGGTGGTCTCTGCCATTGATGTGTCATTGCTGCGGCACACGTGTCCATACCATCACAGGCGCGATTCCCTCATTTTCTCAGTGATTGGGGCGACTGAGTGTTTTTCGCACCTCTTCATTCATGACATGGTCTAGTCTTGTCAAGCCGAGGGTCCATCGTAGCATCTTCATTTCCATCGTATGAAGTGCCTGATCATGTTTCTTTGTCCTTGGCCAGCATTCACTTCCGTATAGGGCCACTGGTCTGACCACTGAGCGGTAGGCTTTGGATTTTAGGCGCAAAGGGATCTTCTTGTCGCACAGTACTCCAGTGGCCTGTCGCCATTTCATCCAAGCGGCGCTGACTCGCGTCTTGGAGTCTTGGAGGGTAATGCAGTTGGAGTTGACACATGAGCCTAGGTACTTGAACTGGGTCACTTTGTTTAGTTGGACCCCACCAGCTGCGATTGTGCCATCGGTTTGATCACCACATTCCAGATACTCCATCTTCTTGATGTTCAGTTTCATCCAGAATCATTCAAGGCGCGTCTTCCACTCCTGTACTTGCTGTTCGAGGCCGTGATGCGTTTCGCTTGCTATCATAACATCGTCGGCATACAATAGCATCCATGGATGTCTCGTTTGGATATCTTTGGTCACCGTATCCATGCAAAGTATGAAGAGCAGAGGAGACAAGGCTGAGCCTTGGTGGACGCCAACATTGAGGTGGTGTCTGAGGTTCCAGCTGTGCAACGTACTGAGCTAGTGGCCTATATATATACACACATACGCACGCACACACACACACACACACACACACACACATATGCAGACAGAGAGAGAGATATTAGGGCTGCTCTGACTAGTTGATTAAAATCGGTCCATTTAATCTGTTAAAGAGTTGATTTTTTTTTTTTTGATTTTTACAATTTAAAAATCGTGCAGAATTTTTATTTTTGTATATAAAATCAACCAATAGAAGATCTGCATTTTCTCCGCAGCAGTCCAATCATAAGTGAGCGGAGGTGGGACATAAAACAGTTGAAGGTCTTTAGTAAGTTTAACCAATGGGAGAGCCAAAGATCTGGCTCCTTGTAATGCAGATAACAAATCATGAGTGAGCAGAGGCGGGACATAATTGAGAGTTTAACCAACGGGAAGTCAAAGATCTGCCCTGGTTTTGCAACTGTCCAATTGGGTCCGATATTGATTACTATAGAGACCATTATTGAGAATTATATTGAGAACTTTGAGGTAATATTTCAAACCGCTTGTTACAAATTAAAAAAAAATATATGTCATAAGACAATGGAGACATTGTAGTCAATTTGGTAATGAATCAATTTTCAAGAAGAACTATCTCCAAAAAAATGGGAGGTATACACCACAAATACCCAAACCAACACAAGAAGGGAAAGGATGTACTCGCCACTTCCAACACTCAAACTATTAAAAGGTATCCATGGCTTACCGGTAGCTGTCAATTAAAAAAAAGAAAAAGTATACTGCTGGAACGGTCTTTGTTCAGTACAGAAAAGGTGATATGGAGCAGCACTGGCTACTGATATCTATGCTGACGAAGTCAGCACAAAAACATGAGCATTCCCAAAGTCACTTGCAAGCCACTGTAACACTCAACTTTTGGAAAAACCTGGATTTATGTTCAACTGGATGAGCAGAAGCGTAGGGATACAATACATCACAATGAGCAAGTAAGAAAAAACTGTGAGGTTCTTAAACGCTTGATTGATTCTGTTGTTTACCTTGACAAGAAGGCATGACATCAGAGGGCATGATGAAGGCACCAGTTCCTCAAATAGTGGGAATTATGAGGAATTACTTTCTCGGATTTCTGACTATGACATCGTGTTAAGCAATCACTTGTCACCAGCCACGGTATTCTTGGATACCTCTAACAGGATTCAGAAGAGCTGAATCTCTTCGGTGCCTCAGTCTGTAGCTTATGGTAGATTAAACAACCGATGTCTTGTGTTTTCTGGTATGTGACTGACAGTTGCCTGAAAGAACAGTTGTTCTGTGTGAATGTGTTACATTTACTAAAATAAAAATAATAATAAAAATGCTTTTAAAAAAGACAAAATTCCCACTGGGCTTTTTTTTTTTTTTTTTTTTTTTTTTTTAGATTCTATTGATTTTTTCAGTATTACTATGCAGGGGTCTGTTATACAAAAGTCCTGCAATTGTGATGAAGTTGCGATGACGCAGAGGTCGGCACTGTGTGCATTTCATAAAGCACTTCACTCTTTAGCGATCTGCAATGAGTGAAATCACTAATCAATTTTAAGGCACAGTGACCGATTAGGAAAGTACACAATGGCAGTGCTGCAGAGGAAATAAATAAATAAATAAATTACACAATTATTGAAATGGCTGATCGACACCAATCAAGTCACTGATGCAGTAAACAATGTTGTGAAGGAGCAAAGAACAGTAGCTGAAATAAGAAATTGATAGATCTAGAGAGCAGAATGAAATTAAAAAGGAAAAAGAAGGTGATGAGAAAGCTTTTAAACATTTTTGTATACCTCCATTTCAGCCCAATATATGTACAGTATGTGTGTGTGTGTGTGTGTGTGTGTGTGTGTGTGTGTGTGTGGGGGGGGGGGGGGGGGGGGGGGGGGGGGCATCAGAATGTTTTACCCGAGAAATCCGTTCAACAAAGCATATAGTTTGAGTGCCATGGTATGTTCTAAAACATGATCTGTGATGAAAATTGCTACTTGCTGTTGCTGTCTGGCAGTCGCAGATTTATGGTGAAAATCTTTTATGAAACACAATTTTTTTTTTTTTATTTGCGAGATGCTTGCGATTGGGAACTGTCGCTAATCGCTTTTGTGAAACAGGCCCCATGATAGCCACTATAAGATCATTACTTTTATTAAAAATGTTATCTACCAATTAAACAACTAATGCCCATAAATTAACTTTAATAAACTGACAGTCCTATAAAACTGTGTGCGTGTGTATTTTTATATATATATATCTATATATATATATATATATATATATATATATAATATAATATAATATATAAGCAATGTAAATTAGTAATATGTAATTAGTAATGCATTTATTTACAGCAAGTACATTCATTACTGTGTGTCTGTGACTTAGGGTTTGTGAATTAAAGGGATATGCATATGTGACCATATCATTTTGGTTTGAGATTTAGAAGTATGCATTTTTTAATGTTTGTGTGTATGTGCTAGACTTCTACAATTCAAGTTTTCAGAAATCTCCACAGCTCTCTAGAAAGTGTTTTTCTAGCAACAGAACAAACAGCAAGAGAAACAAAAACAAACATTAAAAATGTTTTTTAAAAAAAACCTTTGTCCAACGGGCAAAGTATAACGGAACGATTTGCGGACACACTTCATGATCACAGTGGGAATACTGTTTCATGAATTAGTGCACACATGAGCAAAGGATTTTGCCCACTATAGCATGGTTTCCAGAGTTATAAGAAAAAAACTGCTGTGGGTCTTGCAAGCTGTGAGAACTTCTTGCATCAATTTACTTTTCATATCTGCACTGTAACTAAAACTGTTACTAAATAAATTAATTAATAAATAAATATAAAATACAAGGAAACAGGAACAGGAGCTTATCATGCACACAATTACATATTGGTTTTGGTTGAAATGCCCAAAAACATGCATGCAACTTGAGATAATGCTCATTTAAGAGACTTCTAATTATGCTTTATGGATAGGGATTAAAAAAGAAAAAAAAACATTCAAAGATATTTTTTTATTGTGCAATTCTTTTTGTGTAATTCATTTTACCTACTGAATATGGAACGGTCTTTCAACAACTACCCACAACAGCAAGCTGTAATCCCCCAAGAATAATCAACGAAAACATCTGTATTTCTCTTTTGTCTGGGTTACCATCTGAAAACTTCATTTCACAGCCAAAAAAAAACAAAAAAAAAAAAAAAAAACCCATCACACCATACAGGAACCTAAACATGCATATTCTTACAAACTTCCAATTCAAAACATCCCATTTCATTTGATTTAGTGCAGCTTGTGAGTACTTTCCAAGAGTTGCAGGTTATATCCTGCTGCAGGTCTTAATGACTGGTCCTTCAGGAAATGCTTTCATTTTCATCATTTAAGAAGCAGCCACTTTCAGCACCAAGTAACTTTACATAAAAACTATCCTAAGATAAACAACATTTCAGTATATTGTACTAAATAAATAGATAAGAAGAAGAACAATAATAATAAAACAGGAACAGATAGATAATTTGTTTTTAGAATGTTTTACCAGTCTGATATTTTGCATGCAGTCATCTTTTCTATACTACCAAAGCATACAGTTGGTTTGGGTTAACAGTGCATATCTATATAGGTATAGAACAGGCTACAGGATATGCTTATCTAAGCCCCTCTTAACTTTATACCAAACGTATATCTTACTACAAACCCTTTCCCTCATATTCTTGTGAAAACCATGTGTTGGCTAGAGCTCCAGAATTTATAAACACACCATAATTTAAGCACACAATGCCTGAATTCACCAGACACCAAAAGGGGCAGAGTATCTACGGTTATTTCATGCCCCTGTAATTCACACATATATAACTTACTTGCAATTTAGTACAGTTGGCCAAAAACACTTTTTACTGTAGTCTTTTCTATACCTAGTCAGAGGAAAACAACATACACAACATTCAAGTGTGCTCTATTTTCTGAACCCTAACACAATCTGAGACAGATGATATACCTGGAGTGATGATGATGCTGTTGGCCTCTTTGATCATCTCAACAGTTTGATCCAGGTTGATCTCTGTGTGAGTTCCAGTGATTTCCATGGGTTTGCCAGTGCCAGTGGAGGAGGTGCCGTAGCCACCAAGAATTACATTAGCCAGAGAGCGGTTCATAGCCTGTGGGTTAAAGGAAGAGGAGGATGCAGTTTAGAAAGCGTCCTGCAATCCCTCCCTCCCTCCATGTTCTCCGAGTGAATGCGGCAACACAGGTGCTTATTGATCTGTGCTGGAACTTTAGTTCCAGGTTTTGCTTCTGGTGGAGGGGGGAAATGACAACTTTCCATCCTGTCAGCTGTAGGCACATATGGAAAGATATATTTGTTTCAGATCATACTGCAGATTGAATCATTAAATAAAACTAAACATGTCTGAGAAATAAGAAGTTGTTATTTCCACCAATAAATTATAGTAAATGTAGAACTTGGAACATACGCCAACTAAATGTAATGGCACATATTGTTAATGCAATGTAATACAGGTATTAAAATGCCAGTTTAAAAGATATCTATATCAACACTAACAGTTCCTTCTTATGGCAGGATTTAGGTACATCTGACTAGATACTTTTAAAAGGAGACACTGCCACAGTAAACATGTGGTACAGGATCTTGAAATCTGGATATTTATTTTCTGATAGTAAATTGAAACTGCTCGGGAACTACTGTTATTTCAGAAAGCTTTAAAATGTGCACCTTATAAAGCTGTTTAAAGGAATGTACATGTAACCACGTTGTTTTACTTCCTTGGTCATAAACGTCAACCGAACTTTCCAAGGCCACATTCTTCCAGGGCTTCTAATAAGATCACCAACGTGTCAGTTGCCTTTTGAGAAACCTTCACTTGAAAGCGCACATCTACAACTCTCTCCCCGATTCAACACAGAATTATTTATCAAAATTAACAGGTGTGAATGATATTAGGATTTGTGTATTTCCACGCCACGTACTGGATTTGTTGTGGAGCACCTCAGCAGGCAATGCGAGCAGTTCTTTCCTTACCACACACATAATGTAGGAGAGGATGGCTCCGGAAGACCCGATGAGGGCCCCGACGATGGTGAGCAGGTTGTTATTGAGCAGGAATCCCTCTGCACACAGAGCCCAGCCCGAGTAGCTGTTCAACACTGTGATCACCACGGGCATGTCAGCACCCCCAATTGCCGCAGTCAGAGTAACACCCTGGTTAGGAGATGCAAAAAAAAAAAAAAAAAAAACAAACAGATTTTTGTATTTAGTTGTGCTTCATTACATGTTTATCCTGCTTTGTTCTAACAACTTAAGGCAATCTTTCCCTGGACCCTGGATGCAAGCCGACCACAGTTATACACACATATACCAGCTTTTATGCTTCTATTGGCAAGTGAATGCTAATCTAGTTCCAGCATGTGTCCTTTCCTGGCAGTATTGGCAAAACTTTTAAATCTTCCCCTATATGCATGTGGAAAATATTCAAAAACTTCTCCAAATTAACTATAAAACACTGATGCCACATGAGCATTACAATCAAGTTTAAAATCAGTAAACGGCCTCCAGTTGGACAATAGCTTGTGCTGATTTATACCTGGTGGCAGATGGGACAGAGATGCTAGCAATGTCTTGACTCACTGATTGTAAACCAACCAGGCAACCATTTGCAGCTAGTCCAACTGGCGCCTAAGATGGTGCTTGAAATATAAAATCCAAATATGTAAAGCCAACAGCAATATACATGACAAAGTATTGTTTAAAGAAGTCAAATATTTAGCATCATTTACTGAGAATGTATTTAATTAAAAAAACAGACCTTTGGCATGCTTCATAATTCTGTCGTAAATATACTGAAGCACATAAGAAACGCAACACAGGGGTCTAATGGATTTAATCAAATATTTTAAACAGAGATATCAAACAAAAAATCACAGAAAATGTGAACAAAAATACAGATCAAAGAATCATGATAAGTTTTCAATATGAAACGTGACTAACTGTCAAAACTAGTAGCGGGTAGGACCTCCCTGAGCATTACCACAATCCTGGCAGCGTTGACGCATAGACCTTATCAGCCTCTGGACAGACTGCTGTGGGATGTTCCGCCACTCTTCCTGCACAGCTGCAGTGAAGGCTGACTGGTCGTGGTTGTCTCTACGCAATGACGGAGATGGATCAGTCGGACGTGACGGTCCTGGGCCGTTGTGGTGACCCTCTGCCCTCTAGAACGTGGCCTGTCCCTCACAGAGCCAGTTTCCTGGTTTCTCTGGACTAGTCTGCCGATTGTTGAAGCAGAACATCTCATTCTCCGGGCAAATGCTCTCACAGACAGGCCGCCTTCAAATCATGCCGATAGTAACCAGATGATCTTCTTTACTCAAGAGGGGCATGGTCGTATATTTCACTGTTCTTTCGTTAATTAAAATCATGTCTTTACAGATGGCTACTTATACAGACTCGTAAATCAATTCATTTTGGCAATTTTAACTCAACTCAAAATACCAGACATTGAGCACCTGGCATTTTTACAAAATCACATGACTTGAACTCAGTATTTTGTTATACCAAGAAACAATCTAAAACAATCAACTAATCTGGTCACTATTTAAAATGCAAATAACATTATGTTTGTGTCCAATGAGCTACCGAGGACTGTTGCGTTTTTGTTGTGCATCAGTATATAAATCCACAATGGAGTGTCTCTTTATCCACCTGATTGAATTAAAAATTCTAAACATGCCTCTTAATCCTTCCATCTGGAATTTAAAAAAAAACAAAAAAAAAAAACTGCTGGACTTTGATGTATGCTTGCTAACTAATCTTAAATCACTACACATTTACAAACTCACTTTCAACTTTCTTTTGTACATTGTATTTTTCTATTGTAATGTGGACATGTAAACTCCACCTACAGAAAATACATGAGTTTGAAAACTGATGAAATACACATTAAAATACAGTAAATTGCATATAAATCATCTTTGTTGTCTATGTAAAATATGAAAAAGTTATCTTAGAATATAATATGTTAGTATCCCCGACGCATGTTCAGGAAACTGAGAAGACAGTTGTGGGTCAGTGTTTACCATGACGGCAGACAGTGCAGACACAGAACCCAGGCAGGTGATACCAGTGGTGTAGCTGGGATCCATCATATAAGGGATCATTCCACCCACACTAGCTGCCATCAGCCCAGCGTTCAAGAAGTGACGTCCAGGAAGCATCAGAGGTGACGAGCTCAGGAAACCTATGAGAGAACAGCAGATGTCAGCAAAAGAAACCGGTGTACTAATCATGGCAAAGTTAATTGTTGTTTTTTTTTAAACTTTGAATTGTGTGAAATCACATTTTGCTACACTACACTGTAGATTCACTCCCTGTGCAGCTGATATGAGGATAGCCCTTCAAGTCCTAGGTGCTGCAATGAGAGTGAAAAGTACCAGGTAGTGTACTAATATTTGTTGCACAGGGAGAAAACCTACAGTAGCAGGTTGAATGGCCCTCATCCACAACTTGAAAAACACTCTAAGGAAAAATAAGTCAACAAATGGTTTTGGCTAGTGCCTTCATCAATGTAATAGACTCAAGACAAAGAAGAAAAAACAAGTCTGGAAAAGTAAATGATCCACAGAAGAATGATAAAGCACTTGTTATACTAACAAGAGGCAAGAAAGGGTTTTTATTAAAGCCTTCCTAATTGCCCATTTAAAAGGTTGCTGCACACACTGTTTGTAAAGGTTTCCCCTACAAGATTGTTCTAGTGTTTACAGATTCAGGAGGGCACACTGTACCTCACCGAAGAGCTGTGGAAAATGACTGGAGGCTGGACATTAATGGAGTCCTAATCTGATGTTGGGTCTGGATACAGACTAAACAGGGCTGTGCTTCCTACAAAACTACGCACTTTATATGATGCTAAATGCAATAGTTTTACCACAAGTTGCCTCAGCCGACAATAAATGTTGATTTTGATTACATGTTTTGACCTGGAAATGGTTGGTTCCATGGCTCAGTCAATGTCTAGTTTGTAATGAAATAGAGCATGGTTATATCAGTTTGAAAAAAAAGGTACAGTAGGAGAAAAGTATCCAGACTAATTATTTGCAAAAGTGTACATGCTATGCTTAGCAATTTATACGCTGTGATAAAAGGCCAGAATAGTAATAATAAAAAGTAATATGACCATATATTTAAAATCACTAAAACTACCATGTTATTTTGTTTTCCTGGATTATTTTTCATTTGATTATTTCTTTACTAATTTAGCTTATTAGCATGTAATATGTTGAAATTACTGAAACCACTGGGTGTCAATGCAATAATGACCACCATTTTGCTGCAAACTACAATACAAAATGGTAGTAGGTATATTATTATAGATAATATGACAACAAAGAAGAATAGTTTAAAGTATTTATGACAGTGTTGTGGACTTCCAAAATGTCAAGTCATATGATAAAGTGATTACATAAAATGAAGGGCATAGAAATGCCAGTGTCACTATATCATATACTTATATCTATACGGTATATATATATATATATATATATATAATATCATATATATATATAAAATTTATAGTCGTGTTTAAATTTCAACCTGTTTATGTAATATAATTTATATTATATATATATATATATATAAATTTATCCAATGTATTTGTGCTGGGATTTAAAAAGAAATTAGACATTAATAAATTGCCATTCCTAAAGTTTATAATCACACGTGCGTGTCATATTTATAGGAGTCCACGCTGCCAAATACATAAACTTACTTCGTTTTAATATCTTTTGAATTCATACCCCTCCCCCACTCCCCCCAGTGAATTTACAAAACACGCATACCCTGGAGTTTCCCATAAGCGACGAGGGAGCCGCTGAAAGTCACTCCTCCGATGTAGGTACCCAAGTAGGCTACGATTTTGGTGAGGTTGGCAGCTGGGTCAGTGGCGAAATGTGGGTATTCCACCATGTACTCTGCCACGCAGGTCAGGACTGCAGCCATCCCCACCAAGCTGTGGAAGGCAGCGACCAGCTGAGGCAGGTCCGAGATCTGGATTCGCTTTGCAATAGTCAGTCCTAAAAGAATGTGAAGTGGGGTTAAACACAAAAGTATTGAAGACAAAATGCCTTTGTGAATAAAAAATAAATATTTTTTAAGAGGTTCACCCCTTATGTGCTTTATATTCGATACCTACTTGTTCACAAATTGTCCCCCCAGAAAGGGTAGGCATACTGTAAATGGTAGAGATAAAATTAAACATGGAGGATACATCATTTGTGCTTAGCTACATTGCTCTAAAATGGCTTTGAGGAGAAGAGACAAAAACAGTTTAAGCTCACACACAAATTCTTACCCAAAGTGCCACCAACCGCCATGGCGCCACTCATCTGAGCTAGGAGTTCAGGGGAAGGCTTCAGAGCCCCAAGGGTGGCTGCCAGACCACCAGCAACGCCCATCATGCCCAGGGCATTGCCGAGTCTGGATGTCTTCTGGGTAGAGAGGCCGGCCAGGGCTCCTACACAGCACAAGCCGGAGCCTAGGTACATCATCTGGAGAAAGAGAGACACACAGCATTCATGGAGCTTGGTTTAACAAAAGGAAAGCCTGTATTTTTTATTTGTTTTAATTTTTTTTTATTAAATTATAACTATTGTAGGTTTAGACGTTTACATTTAAACACACTCATTTCAGCTCATGGCAAAACCACTACACTAACATATTCAAAAGTAAATGAGGAAATTAAATACAGAAAACCCACATTTAAAATTCCCACCCCTCATTCCCCAAATATAAAATGGCAAAGCCCCTTGTCAGGTACTTGTCTTGTAAATTAGGATTCCAAATAAGACATCTCTTTATACCAACAGGTTGATGCTCTCAATAAAATTGTGCTAATGCCATAACCGAGTTTAAGCTCACCTAAACATTACTTTAAAAACCACAACTACAAAGACCACAGCAATCAGGACTGCATTCAAAAAGACATCTTCAACATGTACAGTATACAGGAGACAAGAGGTTCCTTATCGTTTTGAAATACACTAATAAAATAATAGAGTGGTATGGGGTAGGGATGGGAATTTGAAACGTTTAAAACGTATAAACTCCACAGAAATGGTTAAAAGTTGAATATGCTAGATGTATAAATCGGTCACGTGACAAATTTCACCAAACGCATTATTTATTAATGCATTCATTTTAGTCATTTATTATCATATATAGTCAGTCCATCACGTATCCACCTGCTGTGAAGCTTGAGTAAGGGCGGATATTATTAAAAGGAAGTAGTTTTTCTAATTGGTGCAACAAATATTGCTAGTGGGGCGGGTTTTATTCTCGGTTGATCTGGCGCTTCATTGGTGCACTCTGTTTTTCATGCTGTAGTGGGCGT
The DNA here is from genome assembly GCF_017654505.1 of Polyodon spathula. NCBI lineage: Eukaryota > Metazoa > Chordata > Actinopteri > Acipenseriformes > Polyodontidae > Polyodon > Polyodon spathula. The sequence goes on from NC_054535.1 coordinate 97,822,365, forward strand.
GGTACGGTATCAACTCCACTGTGTAATAAAGTTAATAACAAGTGTTTTTTTCTGAAGTTTGTTTTTATATATATATATATATATATATATATATATATATATATATATATATTTTTTTTTTTTTTTTTTTTTTTTTATAAAATGGCTTCTCTACACAAAGGAACAAAGCGAAGCCACATTTGGAAGTATTTTGAGGAACCGGACCAGAACTGTGGTATGTAATTATGCCAAACAACATGGCCATACTACAAAAACACAAGTTCAATGCTTCACCATTTGAAATAATCAGAAACTACTGTGGATGGAGCTACTGATGGCAGTAAAAAGCAGAACATCCATAATAAACAGAACGCTCCAGGTGGCGATTGACATTTATTTAGCCCTTACATCCCTGTGAATATGTATACCACAAATTTAAAAGAAACCATTTCTTTTTTCAATATTAATTCAGAGAATGCATACATGTAAATAAAATTATGTACAGGCTTTTTTTTTTTTTTTTTTTAATTTTTTTTAATCAAATTTACCAGTACACTGTTACACAAAAAAAAAAAAATAATAATAATGAATGTCCTAGATATCTACAGTTGTAGTCAAAAGTTAACAGAAACTTATCATTTCTAGAGATTTCTCAAAAACAAAGAATTTTAGGAACAATCTTTTGTAGCAAAAGTTTCTTTGGTGGATGAAGAAAAAAGTTACAAAAAATTCTAGAAAAGTCTGGAAAATGCTGGACTGTAGGCAAACATTCTTAGAGTATAAAAGGTAGGAGGATTGCTGTCACTACAAATAATCCCAACTTCAACTATTGGTTTCTATTATCAAGAAGTACATGCCTCATGGTAGTGTCATAACGCTCTCTCGGACGGGAAGAAAGAAGATTCTTTTACCAAGAACAAGCAGAAGAATTGTGAGGAAGGTTAATAACAATCCAAGATTGACTGCCAAACATATTCAAAGTGAACTGGCTGCAAGTGGGACTGGGGTTTCCATTTCAACCAGAGGTCGAGTATTGCATGGTGGTCGCAGGCCAAGGGAAAAAAAAAAACACTTTTAGGAAAAAGTCACAAGGACAATCGCTTAAAGTATGCAAAACGTCATTTGAATGATGGATATGAGTTCTGGTCAAAGGTTTTGTGGAGCGATACAACACCAATCGAGCTATCTGGTCACGCCGATAGTCGTTACGTTTGGAGAAAGTCTGGCGAGGCATACAAAGAATAGAACACCATACCTACTGTCAAGCATGTAGGTGGCAATATCCTTCTATGGGGCTGTTTTTCCTCTAATGGCACAGGAAATTTAGTTCCAATACATGGTAAAAATGGATTCCGTACCATACCAAAAGATATTGGCCAATCATCTGAAGCCCTCCACTACAAAACTTGGTTCGAAGCGCAACTGGACGTTCCAACACAACAACGATCCAAAGCATGCATCAAAATCTACTTCAGAATGGTTAAAGATGAATAAAAATCAAGGTTCTGGAATGGCCTAGTCAAAGTCCCGATCTAAATTCGCGCAAGAGAAGACCTCGGAATTTGAATGAACTGGAACAATTTTGCATCGAAAAATCATGCCAAAAGCTCACTGACAAATATCCTAATTGTTTAAATGAAGTTATTATTGCTAAAAGGTGTCTCAACTAGCTATTACAGTAAATTCTCAGTTTTCAAACTAACTGGCACCAGGTGGTCTTTGGACAGTGGAATTGTTTGGACAATAGAATAGCAATTATTAAGAGGAAATTCTGAAGATGAATACATAATTACATAAGCACATGCAGCTTTCGTAGCATTTTGAAACACATTCTTTGCGAGGAAAACACATACATTTCAGCTGCTACACAGTGAACATAAATACTAATATGCACACAACACATGGCCAAACATTGGGGATACCACACACCATGTATTTTTTTTAGCAAAGGCTTTCGCAGCAGTTCCTTATTGGGTGTGCAGGTACATTGCCTATGGGTAGTGCTGCCTTCACTCGTAGCCCCTTCTGTGTTAACCAGCCCTCACTTGCGGTACACAATGTTATAAAAATAAATAAATAAATAAACAAATTAAAATTGTGGCATCCATCCAGGCTTTTCGTAGAGCATAATACTTCACTGGAAGCACATTGCGATTTAGATTTTTAAAAGCACAGGGGTTTTTGGACTTCCCAACAACAACAACAACAACAACAACAACAACAACAAGCGGGAGTTTGTGAGTTCCACTCACATTACCACAAGCTAGAATTGTCAGTCTTTCCTTCTGCACCTTAAATCTGGGGGAACTCAACTCCTTTCGGGAAGCGAAGGTTTTTGAAGGTAATGCTTTCCAATACAGTCCAGATTCGTCTGCGAGTAAACTTGTTCACGGCAGTAATGTTCACTCTCAATTATTTTACTGAACTCATCCTGAAATTTCGCTACAGCCTCTGCATTTGCTGACATTTTTTCTCCTTCAACTGCCAATTGACGGATGTCATGGTGATGTTTTGGAGCCATCCTTGACTCGTTTTAAAATTCGTATCGCCCTTCAGTTTAGTGTTCAGTTCTGATGCTTTAGCCTGCAGCATTGGGCCTGAAACAGGAACACCAGAATTTGTTTTTTGAGTGAACTAGAGACAGACTGCTCCGTCCAGCTTATTGTTTTCAGCAGTCTTCGTTGTTTTTCTATGACCTCCTAACTAGCGTCTCCACCTTGCTCACAAACTGTAACAAATTTTCACTACCTCTCTTCAGATCGCTGACTGCAGATTTTCCAATCTTCAATTTGGTAGCAAGCTTTCACCTGACAAACGTCTGACAAATTCTATTTTTTGTGAAAGATTCAGTACAGTTGTGTTTCTTTTCCCCTCCATCGCTGCAGTACACTGTACTTTAAACTATACACAATGTAAAACACAGAAACCGGAAGCCAGTAAGCGCGCAGATGTTTAGTTGAGTATTAAACACAGGGCAGCAACACGTTATGTGTGAGGCACGGGGAGGAGAGCAGGGGGAGGTGGTCAGTTAGCAGAGGTGTTCAGGGAAACTAGATGTTTGGAAAATGGAGGTTTTACTGTAATTTAATTTTCTTTGTCTATTTCTTGTAACTTTTTCCTCATCCACAAAAGCAAAACTTTTGCTACAAAAGATTTTTCCTAAAATTCTTTATTTTCAAGAAATTTCTAGAAATTAAATTTTCCATTGGGATATGTAAACTTTTGACTACAAAAAAATATTTTATAATTATTATTGGTTTTGTTTTGTTCTTTGATATAATATAACGTGTAAAAGTTTAGTTTATTTTATTCACTGAGTGCCTACAGGTACATCTCAATAGTGCAGTACAAATACAAAGAGACATTTACTAAGATAAAAATAATAATACAAAAGATTGTTGCCTTTATTAAAAATATGCACGAATGAATCTACTGATTAAAATCAACCAATTAAAAATTTGAATCGAGTGACAGCCCTAACTTCAATATACACTTACTATATACATACTAACCAAGGCTGTCAGTGTAATATAAAGAGTGTGTGTGTGTAGATATGGTTTACACGCTGACACGTGCATAGCATTTAATCGTTCATACAAATGTACCAAAAGCACATCCCTAGTATGGGATGGAATTTTAAAAGGCGATTGCACAGACCTCACTATCCTGTAACTACTACATCCCGTCTTGAAGCGCTAGAACTTTAACAAGGCAATATTTTATAGAAACAGGGTCATTATATATGCCAGAAACCTGTAATTTTCTGTTTCCTGTAATGCTGTGTAATAAAATGTTGCTCAGTAACACTTCATAACAATCACAATCCATGTGTAGCGGATATAGAGGAGAAACCAATGCTATACCATTCCCAAAGGAACACAGACTGACTACATCAATTATCTGTTTTTCTACATATTTAGAACATATTTATCTGTTTACAAATACACCATGGGAATCTTACGATATGTTTACAGTACACAGCATACTGTAGATACAAGCACAATAATAAAGAAGAATATGTTAAGAATCCCTTGACAGAGTTAATGAGAATGACTGCTGTGCACTGATTTATATTGTGTTTTCTGGAGAGCCCCTCACCTCCTCAATTTTGTAACCACAATTGAGTGCAGCTGCATATCCTCCCACGAAAACCCCAGCGGGCAGGAGGTACAGGTAGTGGTGCTCTGGGGGGTCAGTGGGACGCCTGAACATATCCAGCATCTTCTTGGTGACAAGAAAGCCACCTGCAGAGAAACAATACGAAACAAGTCAGAGGTGTTAACCCCTTGAGGTCCTATGTCGGACCAGGTCTGACATTACAACTTTTCCTTTTCAGCCCATCAAAAAGACGTAAAGCACAGGTCTCTAGTCGTTTTTTCTCCGGAAAAAGCAGAGAAAAACTTTTAATGGCCAAGTGAGACCAATAGGAGCCAAATGAAGCCAAAAAAAAAAAAAATGGGGGTGTAACTGACCAATACAGATAGCCCCTGCACCACAGAGATAACAGGTACACAAAGGAGATAACTGCTTCCACATCCAGCGCTCAAAGAACATCACGGATATTTGAGATGTTACAGTAATAAAATAATAACTTGGATCACATTACTGAGGAGTTTGATGATAAAACGAGTGATCAGGAGAGGATTTATCAGTATGCACGTCTATAAAGAGGTATATGAAAAATACAGCGACCAAGGGGTGGAGCTTGGCTGGAGATGCAGTACTGATGACCTTTTGCCATGCAGTGGTTTTAAATGTGTTTTACTCTAAAAATATATATATTTTAAACAGTGTGTATGAAAATAAATTGGACCCAACATGCCTAACAAGCGCTGAATAAATGGACTGCAAAGGGTTAATAGTCGTACATTATCTGCATCTGCCAATTTTCTTGACAAGTGCTATAAGCAACGCATTATGAATTATATGCATTTTATGGCAATAAACGTTTGACAAGTATATGACATAGAGTACAGATCGTGATTAATAAGTTCCCAGGCCAAATCCTTTTGCAGCACACAGTCTATTTTTTTCTAAATATACAGCACATTCTGGCAACTATTTTAATAGACTTCACTCAAGTGTGGATACATCATTCTGTACTTCTTTTGTATAATCTAACAGTAAGAACTCTTATAATCAAATCATCTGCACTCAAGTGTGATGCAGTGCTGAAGCCAAGGACACCATGTATGAATAAACAAATCCAACAGCAAGTTCATTTACAAGGCTGGTGGTGACCCTTGTACACTGAAACATGACCGATGAAGACAACGTTTAATGAGCTAGGAGAACGACAAAGGCTTGCACAGAACTGGGCTGGGGACATGCTCACAGGCATTTCTCTGTCACAACTGCCAGGCTTCAAGCTGACTGAGAACTTCTCTAAAGTTTCTACAGATTAAGACTTGAATTTATGGAAGTATGTTTGGAGATTAATGTTTATGTATGCATTATCATCAGGAGAAGACAACCTTTGGCACTTCCAATCCAATCCACTCCACTGCAGAACTTTGTTCTAAATGGCGTCTTAATTATTTAATTAGCCTCCAACAGGGTCAATTAAATAATTCAGGATCTGGTTGGAACAAAGTCCTGCAATGGAATGGAAGTGCCAAAGGTTGCCTACCCCTGCATTACATAATGTCAAGAAAGATTAAGCCAGTCTTGCTGTTTTACTGTTGGCTTGCAGTTTTCAACAGCAGTGCTACTTTAAGTATATTTTGTTTGGCATTCCTGTATTAAGAGTGAATTTATTTCTATGGATCCATTCATTTTGTACCAGTAATCACTCTATCAATTTTGATTAACCTTTCATTAAACTTGTAAGAAGAGAACACCAGTAGAATGGCCAGATTCTAAAAGGTCTTGCCAATTGCCAGCTAAAGTAATTCCAGACCTAAGAATGCAATCATTATTAGTCAGTCATG